>NW_028261381.1:45871067-46211901 GCF_051295495.1 Thamnophis sirtalis | reverse complement strand
ATAGTAGTTTAAACATTCCGGGGTTTGGGCAACCAATCCCTGGTGAGCATGTAAAAACATGTAAATTAAGATGCTCCGGCAGCCCAGCCGGCCAATGACAGTTTTTTAAACTTCCCGGAGTTCGGGCAACCAATCCCTGGTGAGCATGTGAAAACATGTAAATTTAATAACGTACGTCCATACATAACACAAGCCATGAACAGAAAATAATTCTTCCAACTGATAATTTTCCTTGTCAACTAAACTGGAAAAATATTGATTACATCTCTCTTAGGCAGACTGAATTGAAAAATTGGACTCTGCCGAGTTGAGGAGGCGTGGTCAAGATTTCTTCCAATTCTGTCTCTAGGCAAGCAGGCCAAAATTAACCCATGCTTGGATTCTCCAAGCAGCGCACAGGAGAAAAGTAAATGCAGTCGGAGCAGATATTTAATGGGTGATGGATGAATGAATGTGGATAGCATACAAATGAAAAGTATTTAGTTGGATGGAGTTTATGAGATATTCAAAAAGAGAGACATAAGTTTAAGGAATAAAAGATAGCATATAATGGTTGTGTTAGAAGCAATGAGTATTTGCAAGGATAACAAGATATAAAAGGGTACAAGAATATTAAATCAAGTGCAAACCTGAATTTGAATTTCTTCTCTCTCTTATTTCCTGCTTTGATTTGGTTACTACAGTTTTACTTTATTTATATTTTGAATATAAAAGGAATAGCATATATATATATAAAGAGGTAGTTCTTGTTTAGCAACTGCTTCATTTAGTGACATTGCAGTTACAATGGTGATGAAAAAATAGGTTTGCAATTAGTCCTCATATTTATGACCTTTGCAGGTCTGCAAAGCAAAAGAAATGACACACAAATTGGTGGTTTCACTAAATGGCCACTTCATCTGATTGTTGAGTTGCCAATCCCAGTTGTGGTCTCTAAACAAGGACTACCTGTATATACTAGAAACATATAACAAAGGTTCAGATATAGAATGATTGAAACCTGGCTCAATAATCCTTTTTTGAAAGTGTCTTTGAAAAAGTTCTTGGAATAGCAGTGAACTGTAGACTAGCAATTTGAAATGACTGCAATATATAAGGGAAAAAAAGGAAGTACAACTTTAAACTGCATCAGTTTCAAAATCATTGGAAGTGATTCTGCTTTGAACAAATATTAAAAAAAAAACTTTGTCCAATTATGTGGATCACAAGTTAATCCATCCTCCCCTTACTGTGGAGGAAAAATGGGAGGGGAATTGATATCACACAGAAAATTACAGTCTATTCTGTATAGTTCCAAAGTGAAAGACATAAAATAATGTATTCAAATTATAGAAATGCGGATTTTGAAAGTCAGTGTTAGAAATAAACAGAATTGCAAAGCTATCACTTCTTAACAGTAAGAAAAGTTAAATGTTGGAACCCATTGAGATGATATCTTCTTCTTCAATGGATGTTCAACCAGAGGCTAGGTAATCAGTAGTCTGAAATGCCTGAATTTAGAATCCTCTGTTGAATAAGTTGATGGGTTGGATGGCAGTATATGTCTTCACACAAAGACATTAAATACATACACCACCTTTTCATGGACTAAATTGTATGTAAATGTAGTCCTCCACCTATGACCACAATGAATACAATGAATCATGACCAGATCCAATTTTATGGTTATTTTTACCATATTTGTTAAGCACCCAAATCCTGATCACTTAATCATGTGGATAATGCAACAGTTGTAACCTTGAAAGACAAATTGCAAGTATCACAAGTGCAATGCTTTACAGTGATGAGAAAATTTAAATCACTTCTACCAGATCTTACACGACAATAACTTTACATGCAGTTTAAAAAGATACTGACGCTGTATAGATTATTGGTCGCCAACCTTTCCAGCTCCATTGACTGGCAGCATGGAGAGGGTATGGTGTCCCATGTGCATTTCCACCACTTGAGCAAATGGAGTTTCATGCGTTCGCCTGCCACTTCTATGGCCTGGTTCCCAATGGACCACAGACCAGTACCCATCTGCAGAACAGGGGTTGGAGACCCCTGATAGAGATCAATGTATAGGGGGCATTCTCTATAAAAGTGAGGGCTGTGTTTATTACTCAATGTTATATGCCTCGGTTGCACAGTAAACATGTGATTGTATAGAATGAAATGGAAATAAAAAAGATTTGTATTAAGAGATCAATGTAAACCACCAACAGCAATTAACAGTGGTCAGGTGGGGCAAGTAAGTGAGCAAGACAGTAACCTTTGATAAATAAGAAAATAAACTTAAAAGAAAAAAAAACTAGTTAAGGACATATAATATATGGGCATGTTGCCTACATCAATGAAGGCTAGTTTAGGGAAAACTTAATCTTGTCAGGTGGCTTCACTTGTTCTTGAAGTTGAATCCCCAAGTACAACACTTGAATTTCATTTGCATACATTTATAGAGTTGTGGTTTTTGTAACTGAACCAGTTCTTAGCTGAGATGGAAAAACACTGAATATTTTGGCTCTTCTCTGGAAAAAATACACATATCAAACAAGCAAAAGCCTAGATTTTTAAAAAAACCATACACAACATCAAGCTGTCAGCTGCCTTCTGGAAGTAGCTAATTTGTGTTAATAGGTAGAGATGCTTAGGAGAATCAAATTAAGTGGATAGGCACATATTGCTGTATCTATAAATGTTATTGTATTTGATTGGGATGACATTCTTCCTTTCTCTGTATATCCCTTTTCTTTATTAAAATTAACTATCTTCATCCTTAATCTCTTATTCAAGCAGAATCATCTCCTATTATTCTAAGTGCATTTCCCCCCCCTGACTTAATGCCCCCAGAAACTAATAGAAGATTTAGCTTAGCAGCCGGAGGAATTGCCTTTCATCACTCATGGAGAGCAATCAGCTCCACCAAGATGATGAAATATTTCCACAAGTGAGCTATGCTATGTTGTTAAATCATCATCAGGATATTAAGATATGTCAAGAACCATTTTGAGTGGCACAGTTACCAGCCTTTCTGATATAATACCAGCCTTTCCCAGTCACAAGGGGATTTTGGATTCTCTTTATCATTTCTAAGCAACAGATGACTGAAAAAATAGAATGACATTATTTCCTATTGAAGCGTTTTGCTGTAAAATGTTTCCTCAAGATTACTGCAGCAGTATTTGGGGGGTGGGGGACGACAAATAAAAATCTACTTATGTACTCTTCCTTTCTAATCTATTTCATCAACCATACAGTAAAGTCTAGGATTTTTAGAGCAACATAAGAAAATGCAATATTTATTTATTTAGTTTTAATTATTAAATTTATATGTCAACCATATTCAGAATAATATTGATTCTGAAATTCTGGGTTGTGTTGGGATGATGCACATTAATGACAATTTTCATTTTTATTGGAAAAAGAGTGGAATAATAGTTATTCAACTAATTAATCATTTTACATGCTGAACTTAAACACACACACCATATCTATACAAATACAAACGCACACAAACAGATTTTTGCTTATAGTAGTTTTGATTTGCAACCAAAATGAAATGTAAATAAATACAGTATTTTGTTATCTAATTAATCACTGACATTTGTAATTTATGAATTGAAATAATAATGTGTCCCTTTTTTTAAAAAAAATACACCACTGTCATAAATGTTTGTTTTGAGGAATCTATCTAGAAGCAACAAAATACTAAATATCACAAGTTGGGGAGAAAGAGAATATGCAAATATGTACATTCTGCAGAGAGAGAAATCATCTGAGGATAGGCTCCAGCCCAAGCCCAAAAACTCAGAAGACTAAACCTCTGGTTCCTGTGAGCAACCCAGATTGACCCTGTGATATGCAAATATGTACCTTCCTTTTTAAAATGAGAAAGAAACAAAAGAAAGCAAAATGAATATACCGTATATACTCAAGTATAAGCCGAGTTTTTCAGCCCACTTTTTGGGCTGAAAAAAGCCGCCTCGGCTTATACTCGAGTCAGTGAAAAATTTGCCCGAAATGGAGGAGAAAAAGGGGCGGGGCCATGCCGCTGGGTGACGCTCGTGAATGGCCCAGTGCCCCTGTGAGTTTCCCCTCCCTCTGTGTCAGTTTGCCGCGCAGCGCGCACCGCACCATCCCCCCTCGTCACGTTCTAATGTAATGCAGGGCTGTCTTACGATTCCCCTTCCTCCGCCTCCTGCCGCTCTGCAACGATGTCCCACCTCCTCCTTGTTATGGCAAGCAGCCACATAGTGATGTCCCACCTCCTCTGGTACAGTGATCCAATGATAGGAATCACTGTGCTGTGTGTCATAGGAGGCGGGACATCGCTCCCGCGGCTGAACGGGACATCATTACCGGTAGCTGCTGCATTTCCCACCCTAGGCTTATACTCGAGTCAATAACTTTTCCAGTTTTTTGTGGTGAAATTAGATGCCTCGGCTTATATTCGGGTCGGCCTATACTCGAGTATATACGGTATACTTATAATTCTGGAAAGCAGCCAAAAGAATTGAGTGTGTTCAACAAGCTAAATATGAATATGCATTTGGTACAGTAAAGTACCATAGCAGATGATAGAAATGTTAACATTTTGATAGGTATGTTAAAGTGCTATTGAAAATGTATTCTTCACACCTGTAATTACTTAATGAAACTTTACAAAAGAAGAGGTATTGGAATCTGACTTATAAACTCATCAGACCAGATAAAATAACAAAAAAGATCATGAAATAATATAAATAGCATGACAAATTGTTTCACGTTACTAAATTAAACTCTGAAACTTCTTGAATGTTTTTATCTACTTAAATGACTGAAAATTAGACTTTAAGCTAAATCATCCTTCTTTCATCATAAGTAAAAAGACTTGTTTCATATTTTCTTTTATTAAAGTCAATTTGAAAGTAATTTTGTAACTTTGTAAAATATATTGCTTACAATCCTAAACTCCAAACACAAAAGTGAAACTAAATTGCCCAGATCTATTTTAATATCATAGCTGAAATGACCTTAGATTCCTAGGGAAGGTAGAAGAGAAGTCTTGTCTATATTATTAAAGTGATGCCCTGTGCTAAAATAGAGCCTATCAACTTAGCTTTTTTCTGTCTTTGACAAATTGATAGCACGTGAAAGCCAGCTGGGTAACTTTGTGTTAGACTCTCTGTCTAACCCACCTCACTGGGTTATTATTGTGGGGAACACAGGAGCAGTAAGGGAGTATGAAGTATGATCACTACCTTGAGTTATTTTTTATTATTTATTAAATTTATATGTGGCACATCTCACTATCCAAGCAGCTATGAATTGTTTATAGTACATGTAAAATTGTTATTTATAAAAAAAGGAGTGCTTTTGCTTGTTTGCTTGCTTGCTTGTTTAACAGGACACCCATTTCTAGCCAGGATGACTTATAATACAATTAAAATGATATTTATAGAAAAAAGAGTTATTTATAAATATAGAAAGTGGGACAAAAAATACATAAAGTGGGACAAAAAATACATAAAAGGAGCCATTGAACATTGGCTCTAAAGAAAGCAGGAACTGAAATGAAAACTTGCTACACAGCAAGTCAATAGCAGAATAATTAAGTTGTTGAATTTAAACTCAAGACTCAAGTTTTATAATCCACCTTCTGCCATGGGATTTCCCTGGGTGGTTTCCCTGGGCCAATCACTCTCTCTCAACTCAGCTCAATCAACACATTGTTATTATGAGGAAAAAAACAGAAATTGAACTGTACAATGTATGCCGCCTTGAGCTCTCAAAGAAAAGACACATGTAAATCTAAAGCATAGTAGTGTGCACACATGCAGTCAAGACAAATTTACAGTGTATGAATTTATATGTTTAAATAATGATATATTCATATTACAAATAATTATTATTCATATTGCAAATAATAATACATTCAAAATATTTAAGTAACTATTATTATGAAATATAGCTCTCTAGCTGGGACGCGTGAATCTATCACATTCAGATCTACCCATGGTAGTCATGTTGCAAAAACAAAGGAAGATTTACACTTGATTCTTATTAATATGGAAAGATATATGCAGGTTGATATTAAACATTTTTAAACACTATCTTGGATACCACTACATTTCATTATCCCCAGTGTTCCAGGAATTGAACATTAAATGAACAAAAATGGTATCCTGCGTAATCTCATAAATCAGTGTTTTATGCAGTAAAATATTTTTATAAATCCAAACAAATTCCTGATTTATATCTACTTATTTTTTTCCTGTACCAATAGGGATGTGGTTTGACATTTCTTTTTCCTAGGATTTCTTTAAATATCCCTATCTAATCTAGATTCTGCTGCTGGTCTCTCAGCCAAGGGCTAACATTCATGCTTAGTTTCTTAAGGTCAGCCAAGAAAAGCTAGTTGCTTTTCTAACTAACTATACAAGTCTAATACATTAGTCACTAAATAAAATTCCTCATACACTTCACAGTACCTAAATTCTAGTGTGACACAGTGATTAATGTGCGGGGCTAAAGAGATGTCCCAGTTCAGGACCAACTTCAGCCTTAAATACTCAGTGTTCTTTGGGTCAGTCACACTTTGTCAGCTAAACTTACATTAAATTAATTTTGTGGGATAAAAGAAAAGATTATTTCTTTTAGGCTCCTGGACGAAATGTAATCTACTTTGCTAAAATCAATGTTGCTTGAATTAGTTTGAAAGCAATCTAATTTCAGTAAAATTAGATTAAGAATAAACTGAACATAACCTGCATTAAATATACTCCAAACGTAATAAATCATTAGAAAATTTTAGGAGGCAAAAATAATGTAGTTGCAATGGGTCAACCAGTAATGTGTCTTTTTTACCCTACCCTACCCAAGTCACAAACCAACATGTATAGCCCAGTTTCAACAAACATTCATTAAACAATAAAAACGATTTATCCACAATATTTTGGCATATTCTCTAATTGGTTGCAGGCCAGAACTGTATTTAAGAATGTTATTGTCTTAGAATATGATAAATAGTTCTTTTTAGTATATGTTGTGGCCCACCAGCAGCTTGCAGAGCTGGCGGCAGACTCAGACAATGAGGAGGTTCATGAGGAACTTGGGCCAGTTCTGGAATCTGAGGAAGGCTCTGATGAATGCTATACATCAGACACAGAGATAGAGCCAGGACCGTCCAACATTTCCTAGCCACTGGAGAAGCAGCTGCCTTTGGAGGATGAAATGAGTGAGGAGGAAGAACAGATGGGGCCTTTTCCAGATGCATGTATGCACAGAAAAGTTAGGAGAGGTGAACAACAGAGGACAAGGAGTCAACTCAGAAAGCAAAGCACACATGGACACTAAATGGCCCCTCCCTGGCTGCGGAATAAATAGAAAGAAAGGGGAGTGGTTGTCATAGGAGTCAACAGTTTGTACTTCTGAAGATTTTGACTCATTGTGTGTCATGCCACAAAGACTGCATGACAGAACTTAATTTGCAGCCTTTTTTCTGGATGCTCATGACCTTGTAATTATCACAAGGTACTGATAAGGTCTGTTACTGCAGACCTTAATAGTCCTTGAAGGACTATTGCCTGGATTTTTTGGTGGGTGAATACAATTAATTCACAAGAAGTAAATAAAGAGTGGGTTTCTTTCTTGCTTCTGCTAAAGCTGGTCAGAACAGTAAGATCCAATTAAATCACTTACAATGTAGCATTTTCACAGATTTCTTTTAATATATTACCATGATAAATGGCAGTAACTACTAAGCAAGTAATGCTAATATAAAAAATGGCAACTATTTATTATTCCAAAGATTCTAAAATTGTGGGAGTCTATGAAAGGAAATGAGGGATGGAAAATTGAAGATATTGGTAAAAATTATTGTATTGGAGCTCAACGTGTTTTGGAAAACTTTTTCAAGAGCATTTTAAAACAAATTCTATAGAGACAAAAGCACAGAGCCACATATACAATGGCTCTCACCACATATAAAATACTATTTAGTTGCTGACATAGAGGTAACCTCATCTCTTCCCAATTCACCTTCTTTACATCATTTGACCAGGTGGACATCCTACACCAGGGGTTTCAAACTCACTTCACCACAGTGGCATCATGTGATGTATTGGGACTTTCCCCCCTTCACTAAACTTGGTGTGGGCATGGCCCAATGATGTGCAGTGAGGATTATCGTTGGTGAGGCAAGAGCGCAGCAGCGGCGAGAAGCAACGTCCCCGCCGCTGTGTCCAACAGGTGTCTCGCATTTATGGCGGACATAAACGAGAGACACCTGTCGGACACAGCAGTGGGGGTGTTGCTTCTCGCTGCTGCTGCCTCACCCACCCACCCCCCGCCTCCTCCGTCCCCGCCACAGGACATTTTGAAAGACTCGGGCCACTGAAAGTCAGTGTCTGACTGTCTACAGAGAAAGGTGCGTGGAAATCCACAATTGCAACCCGACAAACGTATTTAGGAGAGCGGGATCACTCCAGTTTGCAGGTAGGCAAAGTTGGGGCGGGGAAAATCGAATTGAGGCCAGAAGAAGGATCTTTCCCAGATTCAAGAACCATGTGATAAATCCAGCCACTTTGGGCATCTTAACGCTGGCCTTTATGTTTCTTTTCCTCTTCGGTGAAGACAAAAACTTAACTTTTAGCACTTGCTACTGACAGAGCAAGGACTCCGGGGAGGCACTTGCTACTGACAGAGCAAGGACTCCGGAGAGCTTTTCCACCTTCCCCGACTGAGCTGGGGGAAAAAACCACGCAAAGAAATCGATGGTGTTTCTCCTCTGCCGCCGGAGCATCGCGCCCCGCTGACCCGGGCACGCTGACCTCCCTCCTCTTTAGCTCTGTTTCCCCAAGCCCTTGCCTTGTGTGGCCGGACAAACCAGGCATGCGGGTCTCTGACTTAAGGGCCCGGGAGGAGGGATCGAGGAGAGGAACTCCCGGACTGTGGTCCTCAAGACGCCGACCCATTCTCACGGATTAGGTGACCAGGGCAAAGGGATCGACCGTCGCCACTCTGGCCACGGCGGTTGGGCAGAGGCCCGGGGTTCAACCTTCAGGATTCCCCGTAGCCTCATCGGAATGGAGCGCTAACCTCGAAGCTGACCCTGGGCGCTGCCAAGGAGCAGCAGAGCCAGGAGCAGCAGCTGTCACCCGCAGGCGTGGCCGCCCATTTCCCTGCGATATGGCTGGAGCAGCTCCACAGGTGGAAGGGTGGGAAGTCTCAGACTCCGGAGATGCCTTTTGTTGCCACTTTCTACTCTGCTCTGCTGCGCCTGCCCCTTCTTGTCACCCGCCCTTATCTCTGCCGCCCTCTGCAGTACGTGAGCCTTCCAGCCCTTGGCAAGCCGCAGGTCCTGCGGAAACCATTCCCATAAGGATGGGGTCCTTCCCTGGGGCTTGGGTGCTCCAGGGTGTAATCCGGCTCGGCCGCCATTCAGCAAAACATTTCCTGATTTGTGGCTGGGTAGCAGGTTTGCCGCCTGGCCACAAACCAGGACATGTTTTGCTGAATGGCAGCCGAGCCGGCATGGCTTTAAAAAATAAAAAATGAAAAAAATGAAAAAAATGAAAAATGAAAAATAAAAAATAAAAAAATGTGCCAGCCCACGCACCAGCAGAGGTGGGTAAACACACACACACACACACACACACACACACACACACACACACACACCACATAATAAAAACAAATTATAATTACTTACATTACAAATAAATTGAATTCCTCCCCCTGCCCACTCCCTTTGACCCATATACCTTCCAGCTGCGTCAAAAATGCAAGATTTGGTCTAGCAAGGGCCAGGCAGGCTAGGATAGTTGCTGCTAGAGTCACCACGTGGATGACTCTGCTTAAATGTTTTTAAAAAGCCTCTAAGCCCTCTGCAGGAGGAGGCGAGAGAATCATGTGCCTCATTTGCATAAGAAATTTTACGCTTTTTAACCCTTGCTTAACTCTTAAAAGGTGAAAAATTCCTTATGCAAAGGAGGCCCATAGTTCTCTAGCCTCCCCCTATAGTTAGCACTAAGCAGACTCAGAGTCACTGTGAGTTGGAGTCTGGTAGCAACTACCTTGGCTTTAATTATTTTAAAAAAATTCTTTAAAATTCTTTCCTTTTTCTGAGGAGACTGGTGAGGCCACGCCTCCCCTGCCTCTAGTGACTGCACGTCCCTGGCGTGGCCAGTGCATGATGCATCTGGCCAGGGGTGGGGAGCTTGACAGTCATCACTATAAACTATCTCTATTCAGTGGCAAATTTCAATTGGAGAAACTCTTTGATAGTCAAAATTTCAATTGTGACACAGTACTTTAAGTACAGCGAAGAGTATTCACTACAGATTTCTGTTTCACAACTAAGAGCAACACCACCTGTTTTCAGAGCAACTTCTCCCCAACTGAAATGAAGGAACAGATGCTAAAGAACACGTCAGAGCTTCTAGAGTGTCAGAAGTGCCATCTGTTGGTGATTTATAACATGGGAAGCATTACTTTTCATTCAGGATTTATATTTCTTGTGCAGAAGGGGTTGTAAACAGCAACATGTAAAATGAAATATAATTTCTTTAAGCAATAACTTTGGAACCAAACTTTCATTCCAAAGCAGATTTAGGAGATGCATAGAAGACCCATTGCTTTTCTCAAGGCCATTGAACTATTAAAGTACCCCTGAAAAATCCATCAAGTTTACCTCTAAAATCTAGTCTATCCCACTTTAAAGTAACAAAAAATATTTCTATTGTTGACTAATTAAGCAGTTGTTCTTAATAACAATATTTTTAAAGATTTTATTTATTTATTTTGGCTTTACTAGCTCAAAGTCACCCAGGCAGGATTAGAATTCAGGATTAGAACTTGGTTTCTATCTGGTGCTTTTACCACTAGACAAAATTGTCTAATTTTTTAATGACCCTTGTGATACTAAAGTATTAAGCATTAAAATGATCATTTTAATTTTTTTAAAGAGAGATAGTTTGATCTAGTAGTTAAAGTACCAGATAGAAACTTTTTGTTTTCATAATCAACTAATGCTAAAGTATTAATAAATTATGAAAACAAAAAATACCAACAAATTCTTATTACATTATCATATATATATATATATATATATATATATATATGTATGTATGTATGTATGTATGTATGTATGTATGTATGTATGTATGTATGTACGTACGTACGTATAGATACATAGATATAGATGATAGATAGATAGATAGATAGATAGATAGATAGATAGATAGATAGATAGATAGATAGATAGGGAGGGAGGGAGAGAGGGAGGGAGGGAGAGATCAGTACTGACTCCATGAAGCAGCTGGTTATATTGTATCTTCAATACCGCTCAGCTTTATTAAATTTGGAGTGGCTTTGATGATCATGTAGCAAAGTGGTGTTGGGTCACTTAAGAAGCTAATGCTGGCAATAGATGCAGCAATGTTGATTCTGCCTATCTTTGGAATCAGCTCTAATATTCCAGAAGTGTGAAGGTCCTCAAAAGTGTGTGAGATGTGTGCTAAGGACACAAAATATTGATCTTATATTACCTAACTGTTCTCTGCTTAGTCGTTCTGTGTCAGAAGCCATGGGAAAAAAAATTATAATAATAATACACAAAATATATAATATACTGTACACATATACATATTTTGCATTTTATTGTGAACTAATAATAGAAAAGAAAAATTGAAGTAAATACCTTTAGTGTCTCTGTATTCAGGTCTTTGTTATTTTGTTCAGAATATATTATAATGAATAATAGAATGGAGAAAATGACCATTTGCACAGCACACTAATTTTATATGAAGAGACTGCAACTTAACTTTTTATGCTGCACAAAGCAATATACATAGATATAACCATAAATGAGAAGGAAGAGAATATGGTTATGATAATAACAGTAGTTATTATAATGGACTATTGCGGTTCCTGTTACATTTTTACAAAACAAAAGAGAATGAGAGAGAGAATGAAAGTCTATAATAAGTGTAAAGCAATTTATATCTAACTGTGCTCCTGATGTAGGATTATAATCAAGCTGGAGGACTATAATCAAGGCCAGACAAGTCTAAAAGATATGGATTGCAGTGTCAATCCTAAAGTTTTTATTATATGTATAGATAGGGTGACCAGACGTACCGATTTCAGCATGACAAGCACGCTTTATAACAATTTTTCCCGTGTCCCTCCGCCTTTTAAAAAAGTCCCGATTTTCTGCCTTCATGTTGAAAGCCCAATGGATTTGCTTAAGAAATCCTAACCAGGGCAAGACAAAAGACATCCTGTCTAATCCCTCTCTCTCTCTGTCTCAGTACTTTCATTGAAGATATTAAAACGTTAAAGCAACAAAACGGACCTCCCCCTCCCCGCGTCGGTCGCGTTCACCTCATTTTATAAGAAAAAAAATGATCTAGTACCATAGAGCTGCAGGAAATGGCTAGAGAGGTTGCCAGTGTTACTTCCTGGATTTTCCGGAGGGGAGGGGCACGGAGGTTGGAGGACTGCTCCAAAATGGTGGGAAAGTTTCTTTGAAACTTGGAGTTTCTGCCTGCTGGTAAGTGTGCTGGGTTTTTTTTCTTTTATTTTTTAATGCTCTACCATTCCTCCCCCTCCCTCCCACCACCATTATTTTATGGCTCAACACCTCCTCAGTGGCAATCCTATATCCACTATTAATTCTTAGGAATATATTTTTTAATATGTTTGGAATGTTTGTTTGGAATGTTTATTAACATTTGTAGGCCGCCCTTTTCCCTGAGGGGACTCAGGGCGGCTCACATAAAATCAGGAAGAGGGATACAGACAATGACGTAGACACATATAATAAAAATAATAAGCAACCTTCATTCATCATTCGGGAGGGGCGGCTATATAATGTGGGTTCCGGACTTTTAAAATAATTTTACAGTTAGCAATATTGAACAATGAAGTAACTAAAGAGAACCCTTGGCTGGAATTTTTCTCCTTGTCAAGTTAGATTATCCTTGAAAATATTTTTTTTGATATGGCAAAATTTTTGATATTTAGTTACATGATTCATCCTTAGCATTCTGAACTGCTAGAGTACTTGGAGGACTATGGCATATGTTTCTTCTTAACAAACAATATATGAATATCAGATTCTAAAAAGAGAAAGGTTCAGGGCTCAAGCATAACCATTTCTACTCTCTTGCAATTCCAAATCTTGACTTTGGGTGCTTAGTTTTTTTTTAAAAAAAATTAACAATGTTTTCTTAATATTATTTCAAATTTTCAATGGTATTTAACTGCTGTTCAAACTGGATTTAAATATATAAAACTAAGGAAAGCCTAGCTGGTTAGCAATTAATGAGAAAGCAAAAACTAAAGATACCAAAGAGAAATAATTATATAGAAATTAAGGACAAAGAACAGTCACACAATTGGTTTCATGAGTTTCACAAAGGTTTCTGAAATACACTGAATTATTTCACAATTGTTTTATACTCAAATTTTCTATTTTGTTCTTATTTTTATTCCTGAAAAGAAATCTTGTATCACTGTTTTTTTCCATGGCAGGAAAGAATTAAACATGTCAGATATAATTGAATGGAAGAAAAAAACTCTAATGAATATTGCAAAAGTTGCTTCATTTGTACAATTATAGCATGATGTGTATGGCATCATTATAGCATCTACCAGATGCCTATGATTACAACCAAGACGTTAGCCAGTAATTTAAGAAGTTAATTTAGAAAGAACAGTTTGTGGGCAAAAAGCCTTTGTATAGTTTCATCCAGAAAAAAACATTTGAAATGATCAAGAATGTAACTTGTCAGCCAGCTAATGTTTTGTTTTAACTTTATTATAATAAAGGCTATCTACTGACAAACAGAAATATTTATTTGCAATATGCTTTTGAATCACTTTTCCTAAACATGGCTTAGTGCACTGTACAGTCTTTTTAATACAAACAAACTAAGACTATCTTTATTATTATGTGTTGGGAAACTGCCAGTTAGACTGGAAGAAGAAGTCAAGGGAGAACCCAGCTGGAATCGTTATGCAGCTGCAATCTGCATAAGCTAACCTTCCACAAGATCCATGAAATCTTATCTGGTTGTTCCCAGGGGAGGTGAGCAGCCTGGAGAGATTTTTGCAAAATACCCTGTTTCCCTGAAAATAAGACCTTCCTGGATAATAAGCCCAATCAGGCTTTTAAGTACATGCACTAAAATAAGCCCTCCCCTGAAAAAAAACAACCCTGTAAATATTGCAGTGCAGCAGCAGACATGAAGTGACCATGCTCGTCATCTCCTGCACCTCAAATATAATAAGACCTCCCCAAAAATAAGGCCAAGCACTTATTTCAGGGGTCAAAAGAAAATAAGACCCTATCTTATTTTTGGAGAAACACGGTAGGTAGAAGACAATAAAGTTTATTTTAGCTATTTATGAGTGGCTCTGGTTGCTTGCACCTGACATTATATGGGAGGTATGTAATATCTCTATATTTGTCCATTTCTTCCTAAGAATTATGTCCCATAGATTCTGTTATTCCTATAGACTGTTGTGTACAATGATTAAATTTTGGCAGATAATTTTTCAAGTGAAATCAAATCTTAATTGTCTCATTTGTTCAATTCAATTAATTCTCAGCACAGTAGACAAAGATTTTGCTATAATGCAGTGAAATGAAAGTCATATCTTCATCTATTTATACTTCAACTTTTTTCCCTTCTGTTCAATCATGTCCAATTCTTGGAAACTGCTTTCAAAAGTACCTGCAATTTTCTTGGTAAGGTTTTTCAAAAGCAGTTTGCTGTTGTCTCCTACCTATGGCTGAGAGAAAGTGTCTAGGCCAAGGTCATCCAGCTGGGTTTCTGCCTAAGGCATGTCCTGGTTTCTAGCCTAATGCTTTTACCACTGTACCAAACTGGCTGTCATGCTTTGACTGATGATAGGTATATTGCTATCCTTCAATTCAATTTGCAATACAATATTATGATGCTAAAAGAGCTGTTCTCTGTATGAAAACACTTAAAATAGATAGATAGATAGATAGATAGATAGATAGATAGATAGATAGATAGATAGATAGATAGATAGATAGATAGATAGATAGACAGACAGACAGACAGACAGATAGATAGATGTAATGGATGGATGGATGGATGGATAGATGGATGTAGAATGAGAGTGAGCAAGAAGACGGACAGAAGGACAGACAGACAGACATTAGCATCCATTGGAGAGAAAATAAAGATTTCTGAAATCAAGACATAAAAATCAGATTTTTGTTATAAGTGTGCCCTGAAGAACACCATACATTATGGTATCTAATTTTCCATTGATATAATTGTACAGGAAACTTGACTACCACAATGCGATTAAGTAAACCAAAAAATACCTTTTTGGGGGGATATGTGATGTGTTCCAATTATACAACAATTAGCAAGGGAGTCTTTAACAGTGGCAGAAAAGTATGCCAATGATAAGCCAACTTCTAACAGAACATATTACCAACAGATCTATCTTACTGTGTCATTATTATGACTGATATGATAAAAACAACAAGAACTATTGGAGTAGTATTCTAGAGGAATGGAAATCACTATCTTTTCACATTTGTTTCTTTTGCAGATAAATAACTTCAGCTTATATCACTTCTTTAAGAGCACAGTTATTTCGCGTATCCCATTTATATACTTAGTTTCATGAGAATTACTCATTTCTACTTGTTTCTAGCTAATACAACAATGATACCATTCTGCTTTTAAATTGCAGCACATAAAATCTATCTTCTAGGAACTGCAAGTAGGGAGACCAAAGCACAATTATCTTTTAAAATTTGTAACTGAGTTTCCTCTGAGTTTTCAGTACTCTTTTCCTAAAGATAAGAAAAGACAATTGATGCAGACTTGAATGAGACACCGTAGGAAGAAAATGATTCAGCTATAACCTCTGTGGATCAATAATCTTAGCTGTTCATGTTAATAAGCATGAACACTATTTTTATTACTGTAAGTGAAAAAATAATAACGTGTTAATATGCGTACCAATTAGCAGTCTATATATAATTTACTTTGCATTTTAAGATTTACAATACAATCTTCATAAATAGCAAGTTATGTATAAAAATGAGTCAAACCATTTCTTAAATGTAGCTGATCACTTCTACAAACCATTTTACTCTAACCATTTCACTGACAAAATCCCTTGGCTCCTGTTGAGATACAAGCTGCCTTTCCTCTTTCTAAAGTATGAGAACTAACAACGCAGCTGTGCATCCCTACAAAGAAGTAAATTCCACTGAATTTAATAGGGAAGTGATCATAATATTGCAGATTAGCAGTGAAGCTTTGAAAAGAGATCTGAATCAAGGTCCAGAACTCTAGCAATTATCCTGGATTGTCTTCCGTGACTGGTTTTAGACATAATGGCTCTCATTCGCACTACAGAATAAATTAGAAGAGACATTTGAAGTAAGTTCATTAGGCCTTTCCTCTGAGGAGTACCAACATCATTTACTCATGCAAATACATTTATTCCATAAGTTATTTTGTCTCTCTGTCTGGTTTGCATAAGCAAACAGACAAATATATGCTAGGGACTAATGTTTAGTGAAGGAAAGTAGAAATCATGAAAATAAATGTATGTATGTATGTATGTATGTATGTATGTATGTATGTATGTATGTATCAGAGGTGGGTTCCTGCTGGTTCTAACTGGTTCGGTAGAAGAGGTTCATCAAATCTACCGTACCAGTTAGAAGAGGTTCCACCGGTGGACCTGGAAGTAAGTTCCGGAACGCCTGCCCCTGCCCTGTCACTCGCTCGCCCTGCCCGTTCTGTCTCAGCTCACTCACTCCCCACCCGTCTGCACTAAACTAGCCCAGCCTGCCGCTCACTGATTGGATGGAGTCCAGCCGTGGCTGAAAGGGGGTGGGCAGCGGTGGCGGGAGGCTAGCGTACATCAGCTCATGGCCAAAAGGGGCATGGCAGAGGTGGGGGGAAGCTAACATATGCAAGCCCACTGCCAAAAGATGGTGGGTGGCGGTGGCAGGAGGCTAGTGTAAGCCAGCTCCCTACTTTATTGTGTGTGGAATACTTTTAACTGGTTTTATTTTAAATTATTGCATGTGGAATACTTTAAAATGGTTTTATTTTAAATTATTGTGTGTGGAACACTTTAAAATGGTTTTATTTTAAATTATTGTTGATAGAATCTTTTTTTTAATTTTCAGACTATTTAAAAAAAATTCTATCAACAATAAATTAAAATAAACCATTTAAAAATATTCTATACTCAAATACTTTTAAATAAAATGATTTAAAAATATTCTATACGCTTAAAAGTATTGTGTATAGAATATTTTTAAATTGTTTATTTTTATTTATTGTGTATAGAATATTTTTAATGTTTTTATTTTAATGTATTGTGTATAAAATATTTTTAAATTGTTTTTAAGGATTTTTTAATATTTATAGAATATCTTTTTTTTAAATTATTTATAGGGAAATTTTATTTATTTATTGTTTATAGAATATGTGTATTACAAAAAATGTTATTCCTTTTTGCAAATGTTTTATTTGTGAAGCAATATGTTGCTTTTAAGTGTGCAGGTTGGAGCATGGTTTATGTGTCTCAAAGTAGCTGCTTTTCTATGGGCAGGCCAGGTTGGTGCAAGGCAGCTTTGCCAGATTTTGTGTGTTTCTGTGTGATACTTAGTTGTTTAGGTAATTGTGAGGTGGTTGCTGGTTCTGAGCTTCCTGGCACTGTCCTTTATAATTTTCCACAATGCCTTTAAAGTTTTTAATCCAGTGGCTTGGTCTTTCCTGTCCTTAGGGTTAGGGAAAATTACTGGTTTCGTCTGCAGCCTTTTGGGGGGAAATTGTTATTTTTTGGTGTTTTTCTGGCACTGTCATAGTTTGCGTGTGTGGGTGTGTAATATCCCACAGTTATCTACACATTAATAATGATTAAGTACTAATAATATTTCCTTATACATTTTAGTGAATTTTCCTTAAATAATTGGTGTTTTCTTTCATACTTTTAGATTTCTAATTTCTGTTTCTGTTAGTTAGCAAATGATAAAACAAATCTCATGTGAAAAAGTATTCAAAGCCTTTTTGATTTTAATTGTCAATTTATTCATTCCTGTACATTCTAATATTTATTCATTTTCATATCTTTGTTCTTCCACTGTTGTGCAAACACAATTCCAGTAGCTGTTAACATGTGTAAAATTAAATATGTATTGTATTCCCTTTGAAATGCCCAACCAAATATTACTGGTTTTCAATCCATATCTTGCTTTACCATTGCTTCTAACTATGACACCACTAACTCTTGAATAGCTATTTAGTCTGTTCTAAGTACTGAGCCTAATTCATATATTCCTGTTTTTTTTAACTGAATTTCAGAAAAAGAAATCTGTATTGCTCTGTGAATCTACCTATGACATTCATTCTTGATCTAACTTCTTAGATGAAAAACTATCTTTCCAGTTTGTTGGGGAACATCCTTCCTGAAAAGACTGTACATTGTTGGGTGAAACCAGAGGTCCCTTCTGTTACCTGTAGTGTAGTCCTCAGCTTATAACCACAATCGAGTCCAATGTTGTTTTATTTCTTATGCAGTTAGTATTATTTAACAGGATGAAGAGGCAACAGAGTATGATCGCTAGTACAGTCATCTTTCCTATGTAAGTAGGTGTTTTATTGCTTTGTGTGCTGGTTTCATCCTTAATATAGTAGTACAAGCAATTAAAGTATTCCTTTCTGTATCTCTCTGTGCAGGCCATTCATTGGAGCAAGGTGGTCAGTGGGTGACTTCAACATACAAAAAAAGTAATCTTCCTTTTCTATTATTTTGTGTGCTGGTTTCATCCTGATGCAGTGCATGCAATGAAAGTTCATTTCTGTGTCTCTTCTTTGTGCAGACCATTCATTGAAGTCAATGATATTGAAGACTGGCAAGGACAGTCATCTTCCTTTTATAAGTAGCTCTTTTATTGTTTTGTGTACTTATTTTAATCTTATTTAAGTAGTAAGTACACAAAATAATAAATTTCCTTTTTTATATCTTTTTGTAGATCATCCATTGCGGCAAAGAATTCAGTGACATCGTCACATGATTGCCAAGCCACTCCCATCCAGTCACATGACTGCCAAGCCACTCCTACCCCAGTCACATGGCAGACAAGCCACTCCCACAAAGCAGGCCACACCTACAGAAGAGGTTCCAAAAGATTTTGAAACCCACCACTCGTATGTATTTATTTTCCCATTTCACATGAGAATTCAGATTCAGAATTAAATAAATGTATGTCTTAAATACTTTAGTCCTTGTGTGTATAAATGGAATAAAAAAACTGTACATAGAAATTGGGGGGAAGGGTGCAGGAAACGACAGCAAATAGCTGAATTGTTGAAACTAGTTAATGTATAGGTCCATACTTGGGTCTGATTAGAGGGGATAATGGTAGTCACAGCTGGTCCACAAAGGGGAACATTTGTGACAGTGATCCTCCCATATGTTATATTTATTTTATTTATTTTCCATCTTCAGTAAGGTGACCAGACATCCTGATTTCAGCGTGACAAGCACGCTTTATAACAATTTCCCCCGTTTCCCGCTGCGTTTTTTAAAAGTCCCGATTTTCTGACTTCATGTTGAAAGCCCAGTGGATTTGCTTAAGAAATCCTAACCGGGGCAAGAAAAAAGACACCCTGTCTAATCCCTCTCTCTGTCTCAGTGCTTTCATTGAAGATATTAAAACGTTAAAGCAACAAAACAGACCTCCCCCACCCCACACCGCTTTTTACCTCATTTTATAAGAAAAAAAATGATCTAGTACCATAGAGCTGCAGTAAATGGCTAGAGAGGTTATTTCCTGGATTTTCCGGAGGGGAGGGGCACGGAGCTTGGATGTCTGCTCCAAAAAATGGTGCCATTTTTCCCTAACTAATTTCACCATTTCAATTTGCTCAGTTCTTTGTATTAACATCTACATCATTCTGGGTTTACTTGGAGTGCAAGCCTGCTGGTAAGTGGGGTTTTTTTTCTTTTATTTTTTAATGTATTTTTTTAAAAATATTTTATTTATTGTTCATAGGATTTATTAAAATAGTCTTATTCTGTGTGGATTTAAGTTAAGAACTCCCTGTTATTAAGCTTTCCTCAATTAATCTCTGAGTAGATTCCCACCAACTTCAAGATCCCAAGGGCACATCTTGGAAGCTACACCTTTGCTTAGTTTATATATGATGCTTTTCCTTAAATATGAAAATAAATACATGTATTGTTCAAATGTGTACATCTCAATAGAAATGACTCTCAGGGGTGACAACAATCCACTAAAATAATAATATAAAACAGTAATTACAAAAACAGGAGCAACTGTTATGAAAATTATTATTAAAAAATAAAGAATAAAAATGGAGTTAGTAAGTATATTAATTGCAGCAACCACAATACAATACCTCGGTCCTTCTTTTCATTAAACTAGACATACCCAATTCCAATGGCATTGAAAAAGTGACTGATGACCATTTTTCACACTTAGCGACCATTTTCACACTTAGCGACTGTTGAAGCATCCTCATGGTCACGTGATCAAAATTTTGATGTTTGGTAACAGTTACAATTTATATTTGTAAATTGTAGTTATGTTGAAATAAAAAAATATAACAATACTATTTTTGCGTTGTATGAAAATTTTTGTTGCTCCATATAAAATTTTTAATCAAGCCCCCCCCCCCCAGTCAAAGGTGTCCCTCTTTACAAATCTGAAAATCTGGTCACCTTAATCTTCAGTCTCTTTACAAATAATTCAAGGTGATGAAATCCAATATACTTTATGTGTCCTATATTTCCCACAACAACAACCTTGTTAAGTGAGTTGGACTAAGCAAGAGTGACTGGCCCAAAATCACCCAGCTGGCTTTCATGGCTAAGGTAGGCCTAGAATTCACTGTCTTCCAGTTTCTAGCTGATGCCTTAACCACTAGACCAAACTAGATACATATTCTTAATTCCATCATATAAGGCAGGTCAGACGAGAATTTAACATCTTATTTGTTATAGCAGTACATATCCCAAAGATTTTGTAACTTTCCTTGACTAATCATGTAAACTTATTTTTCTAATAACAAAGGAATATCTCAATATACTAGACTCTAGGAAAATTGCTGGGAAATCTCCTTTTGAGACCAATGGAATTACATCTTAACAAAGGGGATGCTATTTTATATCAGTAAAAGAAAGTAGCATCATAAAATTTCACTGAAAATGAGAAAAAGATGAACTGTACACAAGGAAACTGCTATAATCTGCTTTCTCTTTTGCTGACTATAGCAACTTTCTCAAAAATGTTCAAGCAGAATGATGGTTTTTTTCCCCCTACCTATATATTCTGTAACAGTTTTTGTCAACTTCAGCCTGTCCTCTTCTTAGGGAACTGAATAACTCACTTATCCAGCAAAGGACTATACTCTATAAAGTAGAGTTACCTTATTAACAAGGAAAAGTAAACTTAGACATGATATTTTATGTTTAAAAGTCTGTACTGCTTATCCTAGTTATATAGTTAAGCAAATCACTGCACATCATTAAGTGAGGACCACATATGACCTCAACTTCCTGCTGGTTTCCCCAATGAATTTGCTTATGGGAAGTTGGCAGGGAAGATTACACATTGTGATCATGAGAGCATGGAACACTATAATTGTGAGAAATTGAGGTTGGTTGCTGACTGTATAATCTCAATCATGTGGCCATGGGGGCACTGTAACATCCAGAACTTTGAGAACCAGTCATAAGTACCGTGTTTCCCTGACTATAAGACAGGGTCTTATTTTCTTTTGACTCCCGAAATAAGCACTTGGCCTTATTTTCGGGGAGGTCTTATTATTTTTGAGGTGCAGGAGGCTGCAAGCGTGGTCATCTCATGGTTGCTGCCATCTTGCAAATTTTTCAGGGAGGGCTTATTTTAGAGGGAGGGCTTATTTTAGCACATGCACTCAAAAGCCCGATTAGGCTTATTATCTGGGGAGGTCCTATTTTCAGAGAAACAGGGTAGAACTTGTTCAGCACCATCACAAGTTCAAATGGTCTCTGTCTGTCTGTCTGTCTGTCTCTCTTTCTCTCTCTCTCCCTCTATCTCTCTCACACACAAACACACACACAGACAAATAAAATGTACTACAATGCATAGTTACTAAAATGAATAGTTATGGATTTTACATTTTAGCAGTATCTAAACGAAATACTATGCCTTATGCTTAAAGTCTATTTTATTGATTTAACCCAACTTTTCATTCTTTCATTTATATACAGTAGTTTTCAATGAACAAGGTGAATGAAAATTGAAACTGCTGAATTGTGCATGTGGGCTATTTTCTACCAGACATATACATCATATTAACTGGAAAACAAAAAGAATTGAAATGGAATTATGGCTGAATTGTCTCAATACACTTTAAAAATTGTTGGTACTATAAAAATAATCTTAAATATAATACAGGTTACAGTTAACTCCAGTGGTTAAAAGTAAGCAGAATAAAGATAGGTAAGTAATAGATTAGATAATCCATGAAAACTTCATTTATGTTCAACTTGACTTCAACTCTTCATATCCTGCATTGATTTAAACAAATTATGGTATACTACTTCTAGATTTAAGGATTCAGTCTGTATACTTCAGTAGGCATATTTGTGAGATTTATTGTATTTTAAGCAATATATGGGGACACAAGAGAATCATGAAGAATTGAAAACAGATTTTAGAAAACCAATTAAACATGTAATAGAGGTATATATTTTCAATGCAATTTAATCCTAATAAGTATGTAAAAGATGGTTGACTGAAAACATCAGAAAGCACTCTAAAATTTCATATTCACATTTTCTTTAAGGAATTTCTATTAATTGGAGACCAGTTAAAATGCTTGTTCAGTTTCTATTAATAAATATCAAACATGTAATATTAGAGAAAGTAAGCCCTCCTTTGCAAAAATAATCATAAGACCATACGTGGAATTACCGTGTGTGTATTCTCCTACGCCACAATTAAGTAACATTCAAAATGGTCTACAACTGAGCATTCAGTGGGAATAAAACTAACACTTCCAAATAATTCCACTCTAATAGTGAGGCTCTCATTCTTTCTAGTCCCAATGATGTTTCAATGATATTTCTTAAGAAAATACATAACAGATAAAAATACATGTATATGTAACAAACAATGCTCTAAATATTTGCATAAGACACTTAGTAGAGAAACCCAATGCCCTTATGGTTAATAATATAAAATAAGAAAATATCCTTCCACTTTTTTTTTTCCTGTGTAGCACAGTAGATTAATTTTGAAAGAAAACTAATAACTTGTAGAACATTCTGGCAGTTTTGTATTGAGCCTTATTTCTAGAGGCTTCTTTTTTTCTTTTGTAAGGAAAAAGCATGCTTCAAAGCATGTGTGAGCAAGCACCAATTCTTAAACCAAAGATATATTTTTAGATTATCACACTGCAATCTCAATGTGATTGCAGAAGAAAATACAACAGCTTTTAAGGAGTTGCTGACAAATATTATGAGTGCTTTTGTGTACTATTAAGTACCCTTTTCCTTCTGAACCTGAAATGTTACAGAGACCTACTAAAATTAGTAAGTATGTATTAAACAGAAAACATGTTTGGCTTTGTGCTTGGGGAAAAAAAATACCTCACCTACAGTTACCAGACAACTGGAAAAAAAGAGAAATGTCCTCTTTTGTCTTTATATCTTTTATCTGGCAGGCATAGCCTTAAAATCAAATATTGTCTGCTTTTTTAGTATCTTGTGTTTTTTATTTGTTTTTTTTGTTTTAGTTTGGACCGCTTTCACAACAATAGTCATTCAAACTTTTTTGTATTGTGACATTGTATATCATCTGTTTTTTACTTCTTTCCCTCATCTATCAAGAGATTTGACAATCTAGAATTACATTATTTATTTTATCTTCTAATTGCAGCAATGGTATCAAATCATTCCATCCATTGCAATTATTTGGAGTTTTTGTAATTGTTTCCAAATATGGTATAAATGTAGCTGTGTTGGTGGACGGAAAGTGCTTCTTCACTGCATAAATATTAATATTATAAGAGTTTGTACATTGACAAATTTAAGGACATTGAAAAAGTATTTTCTTGAAATAAATAGCAAAAGGGTGTTTAGAATGATTTTTGAAAGTTATAAATGAACCAAGGGTCTATATGAATTTGAAATGATTTTGAAATTAATTATAAGGATTCTTGTGCAAAAGTACTTTTGAATTCTTTAAAAAAAAACAGGATAAAACTTTGAGGATTGGACACTAGAGGGAACCAGAAGGAACTAATTTATTTTTTTATCCTACCTTTATGACTTTTATAAATAACTCAAGACCGCGAACATACCTTATATTCCTTCCACCTCCTATTAAATTAAATTAAAATTAAAATAAAGGAAAAGAACACTTAGATTTGATTTACTAATACAGAATGGAGTAAAATACTTCAACACTGGCTATATTGAGGGATATTTGTGAGCAATGAACCCAGATATTAATTTTAAGAATGTTATTATTGAAGGAATATGTTTAAAATATCTTATGGAATAGAAACAAGTTTTATTGAACAAAACTGGAACTGATTTGAATATGGATTTAAAAACAGCAGGCTATGAGAATGACATGGAGAAAGATGGTACACTGGATATAAAGGTAAATGTTCCCCTCACACATATGTGCTAATCGTTCCCGACTTTAGAGGGTGGTACTCATCTCCGTTTCAAAGCCGAAAAGCCAGCACTGTCCAAAGACGTCTCTGGGGTCATGTGGCCAGCATGACTAAATGCCGAAGGCACACAGAACGCTGTTACCTTCCCACCAAAGGTGGTCCCTGTTTTCTACTTGCATGTTTTATGTGCTTTCGAACTGCTACGTTGGTAGAAGCTGGGACAAGTAACGGGAGGCTGAATTATACCCTCATGAAAGAAAGAAATGTTGATGGAGATCTCTAGCAGAATCACCTTGTTTCTCTGAGACTTCAGGCCCTCAAACTACCCATTTGGTGGGAACCTGCAACTCAAAGGCCTGAGTTTGAAGATTAATCAACTCTGGAAGTCCATGAAAATGATGTCCATGAATGTGATATGTTCAGCATAGTGAACAGCAGTAGTATTTCTATAGGTTAAAGAGTTATTTAGAAGTTAGGACTTTTTCTTAAGATGTTCCATGAGGAATTAACAAAGTGGACTTTGTTTTACTGCTTTCTTTACTGCTTTCAAATATGTTATAAGCCTTAAATAAAAGAAAATTAGTTGCTGAAAACTAATTTCTTATATTCAGTTTACTCAAGTAAATTCCTGAACATCTGGTTATCCTTTAGCACTTTTCATCTGAATTTCTGATATTTTTGGTATCTTATTTATTTATTTATTTATTTATTTATTTATTTATTTATTTATGGAAATGTATATTGTCACCTACTCGCACATGGTGACTCAAAGCGGCTTACACAAATATAAAAAACATCACATAAAAATAAAATAAAATAATAAATAATGATAAAATAATAGTCCCCCACCCCACTCTAACGACAACACATATTCATAGAAGACATTTCACAGTAACACATTTGGAAGGGACCTTGAAGGTCTTCTAGTTCTCCAATTTAATGAGTTCTATTGTGCTCTGCATCCCCTAGCCCCACTGGCAGAACCACATCTTCAGCGCGTTCCAAAAGTGTGTTAGAGTTGGGGCCAATCTAATCTCTAGGGAAATGATGTTCCAGAGAATGGAAGCCATCACGGAGAAGGCCCTTCTTCTGGGTTCTTCCATGTATCTCTCTAGCGGACGGGACCCGCAACATTCCTTGCCTTCCCGCTCTAATGGGCCGGGTATATGTGACTGGCAAAAGACGGTTCCTCGGATACCCTGGCACCAAGCCATGAAGAGCTTTAAAGATGACATTGATTCTTTGACTATCATGCTCCCTTTCCATCATTCCATTTCCTGGCTTCCTGACCTTACCTTGAATACACTGCACAAGAGAGTAACACTAGTTAAATCGGGCTTCACTGGTACCAAGAACAGGCAGACATGTACTAACTGCAGTACAAGAACAGACAGACTTGCACAGGGATCCAAAAACAGTGAGTCATCTTGGAGCAGTATCAAGATCTGTCTAGACTATTCTTTCTTTCTTTCTTTCTTTCTTTCTTTCTTTCTTTCTTTCTTTCTTTCTCTTTCTTTCTTTCTTTCTTTCTTTCTTTCTTTCTTTCTTTCTTTCTTCCTTCCTTCCTTCATCCCTCCCTCCCTCCCTCCCTCCCTCCCTCCCTCCCTTTCTATTGGAACTAAAATCAACTGTCTGGCTTTCCCAGAAAGCTGATGTACTCATGCAAAGACAGGTCTATCTTAAAGTCTGTCTTAAAAAAAAATCTACCTCGGGATGACTACCTATCTAAATCCATGTCTCTATCTACCTATCTGTCTACCTATCTGTTTCTATGTTCTATAATTTTGTATGTTTTTTTTCTTGCATAATATAATCTTTAACAAAATTATTTGGGAAAAATCTTGGAAATTAGCACAGACAATACAATCCTAACTGAGAATGCTCATTGAAGTTAACTATGTTAGGAGATGATTCCATGAATGAATTAGTGTAGTACCAAAAGCTAAATAAATAGATCCTGCAATAGAATTTGATTTTTGATAAATCCAGATGATTATATAACTAGAGCCAATCATATATCAAGATTCACATATTTTATAAATTAAATTTCATAACTGACGTAAGCCATCTGAACAGTAGAAAATGGTTTTCACTGTTTTCTGTAATCCCTGGGTCCATTTTAGCTGCATATTGTACACTCTTATTTTTCTAACATATTCTTTGTAATGGATCTCACTTTCCAAAAACCTGCACTTAATTTCATCACAAATGTTATTTTCATAGGTAGGTAAGGAAAATTTGTTTTTACCTCTCAATAGTTTACTAAATTTCTGACCTTGCTTTCATTTTCTGAATTTTTCCAAAAATCTTCATTAATCTTTCAAATAATGGAGTGATAAAATAAGAAAATATATTATATTATAGTGTTAGGAATTAAATCAGCCAGATTTAGTCTACTAGAGTTTCTGTAAATTAAACTTTCTTTCATCAGCTATTTTGAAATGTAAATAGAAATCAGTGCTTGACCTTGCTTGAATCAGGTCCAACAGCTGCTAATTTATTCTTTCATATTTTATCTTGGGATATTTATATATCATACAAATGAACCCCATACATATAAATCAATGGTAAAATTCATTTTTTTTACTACTGGTTCTGTGGGTGTGGCTTGGTGGCCATGGCAGGGGAAGGCTACTGCAAAATCTCCATTTTAACACCACTCTTTGGGCCAGTCAGAGGTGGTATTTACCAGTTCTCTGAACTACTCAAAATTTCCGCTACCGGTTCTCTAGAACTTGTCAGAACCTGCTGAATTTCACCCCTGATATAAATGAAACCTACTTATAAACTGGGGTTATAGTCTTTTTGTTGGCACATACCATACATGTACATGTATGTTACTTGCTCCTGGGTAATATAGGTAATAATTGACTTACATTCACAACTGACACCAGAATTTCCATTGCTAAGTGAAGCAGTTGTAAAGGGAGACATCATGTGACAGCATTGCTTAACAACGGCAATCCCAGCATTCTTGGCTGCCCTTGTTAAGTAGGAATTGTGGATTGTTCAGTGGTGTGAGCCCTTACTTCACTAGTATGAGTAAGGAGTGTGGTGGAGTAGCTGGAGGGTAGGGGAGGCCTATGAGAATAACCGACTGATATTACACAAAGTCATCCCTCTTTGGGAAGTCTCAGCCGCCCAGCCCAACAACATGGTGCTGTCACAACCCAGGAAGCCACCAGCCCTATAGCACTTCTGAGTACAAGGGCATTGAAAATCTTCCCACCTGCCTATCTTCCTCTGATCTATTTCCTTTTTGGCCATCCTACACAGTGGCATTTATTGTGGCAGCATGGGGCTGGGGCTAAAGGGGAAGTCTGAAGCCTTCAGTACTTTCAGCCAGCTATCTCCACCCGCAGGCCACCCCAACCCTAACCCTCACCATTACTGCCACTGAGAAAAACCATCTCAAGCATCGCACTGCAGCCATCACTGTACAAAGCCCCAGTTACTTTGCACCAGGCTTTGATCCTTGCCATTCTCCAAGCTCTTTGCACCATTTCTTCTTCAAACTGCATGCACAATTCTAGAAATACTTTGGACTTCTGGTCTTTTTCAGGGCACGTAAAAATGGGGTGTATGATTTTAAGAAGAAATGGCATTTGCAATTTGGAGAACAATGTTCTCTGAAGCACTTGAGAGTACTTGACTCCTTCCATTCTCCACGTTTTTGAAGATCTTGTGGCACACCTGGTAATGGGGGCAACTTCACAACTGGTGCTTTGCATAATGGTGTTGGTATGTTCTTTACTGGGAATAATGTTAAAATAGGAAAATGGGAGCAATAGCTAAAATAGGGCCCATTTATAAATTATGAAACATAGTTTTAAGATGGAGAATATAAATTTGTATACCTCCCTAATTGGTAAAAATCATGCTGCCTATATTTATTTCTCAAAAAAAAACCCTCCAACCCATACATATTTGCTATAAGCATTACTCTCTTGCAAAACTCTTCCACAAGCTGCCTAGAAACTTTGTCAGTCTAGCATGAACAAACACATACCAACTGCCTGTGGTTCAGTTTAATAAGCACTGAAATGTTGGTATGAGGACCACATTCATTTTTTGATGCAGTAAATTAAAAATGTAATTTAGAGAGACATCTAAAATATAATGAATTAAATTTCATAGTACTTATTTTGTTCTCATTGCACATGTTATTAACCGAGGGCTAAACTGCATCTTTGCATCCAAATCCTGAGTGTAGAGATAAACTTCTAAATAGCATTTCCTACAGGCACTTTGTGCCTAGCAATGTAACATTACAGTATATGTGGAGAATATAAATTATTGCAAGCCTTTCTAATAAATATTAAAACGAAAGGGCTAAAAGAGGAGGGTTATGTAATTTGCAGTTACACAAACTTGAATTTTAGTTTTATTATGACTGCATTCATTTATTTCATTCATTCTCCACTATAAGCATACAAAAACTCCCTACAATACCACACTCTTGTTCTGACCTAGGCTTTCTGAGACAGTACAAAGCACACACTTAATCCCAAAAACTCTCTTTTTATTTCAACGGCTGGGAATTATGTTCATTCATAGGCCATAATGAGTCACAAATAGTTTGTAAAGAGTCCGACAGAAATCTGCCAAAGTCTTTGGGGATAAGGCTGATAAGCATCCACATTTATCTCCCTTGAAACGCTGCCAAAGACCTAATTGCCAATTAGCTTTGCAAGGCCACATGGAGCATAGAGTCAAAATGGAACTTCAGAATTTAAACTGACCAAAATGAACAAAGTTGCTTCCTTCAAAGGATCATGTGCCTTTGCTCCTCCTTTATGTCATATGAGAAGGGTCAATAATCTCCAAGTCCGACTCACCCCTTTTGTCTTAACTGTTCTTGCCTTCTGGCAGCTCTGTGCATGTGCGCACGGGGAACAGGCTCCCCCTTTTCCTCTTCCTTGCTGGTGTCTGACACTAGAGGCTCCAGAGACAGCACATAACTCCCAGATGACCCTGGCCCCCTCTCTGCCTCCAATGCAGCCCTTGTCCCACCCGTCTCCAGACTCTAGGACTGGCCCATGTTCCTCCCCAAACTCCTCACTGTCTGACTCTGCTGCCAGCTCCGCAGTTTGCTGGCGGACTACAACAACTCTCACATAAGTACAACACACTTCCAAATTAGCTTGTATAATAACTAAATTCATTTTACAATAATTTAATCTACTTACATTATTTACATGAAGCATTCAAATTCAGAAACATGGTATTTAAAAAATTAGTCATGCTCCCCAAACTTTGAGACATTTCAATATTTTCCATGCATCATTAATGATATACTATAAACAAAGTAAGGTTCCCGAGTGATCAAAAATATTTTCAACGTATCTATTAGCAACTCTTTAATGGATCCGTACCTTTCCTGGACTTTCATAATAGCTATTTGGGCTCAGAAAAATGCTTGTTTGAATTCAGTAGTCATTAGTAGACAATGCTAGTTTGCAACCATGTGTCACCACTTCTTTATGTCTCCTGTTTTCATATGTGTATTTTCCTTATCTCACTTGGCTACAGATCAAGCCTAAGAAAAGGCATGGCTCCTTTCAGGAGCTGGCAACATGTACATAGAGGTTGTTTGTGTTGGTTTGAAGCATCTTTTCATACTTCAGATCCAAATTCTGTATACCCATGACTGTGAAACCGGTCATAAATATAGAGCCATAGTTCCTACTATCTTTATTTGGGATACTAAATCACTACAAAATCCAGAAACACACATGGCACTCTGTTCCATTAAAAAAAAACTAGTAAGAGATTGTAGTTTTTTAAAAGATGTTTTTATTTAATGTAAGAACTTGGGCACATGTCAGATCAACCCCTCCCACTCCAGGTAAATATGGCAACCACTCTGTTGGGTTTTTGAAGGGCCTTAAAATCTGGGTCTCTCAGTTCATCTGAAGTCTATATTTGGATTTTGCAGGTCATCCACAATCTGTTGGAGTAGATGGCCATAATCAATTTAATTAATAAAAGAAGGACTCAATGGGTAGATAAAAAATTGAAATCCAGTTTGAACATCTGGCTGACTGTGTGACAAAGCATAACAACAACAACAACAACAATAACAACAACCAGTCATCCAGACCACGAGTCCTCCCAGAATCCAGGACCTACTGATATAAGTTATATAAGATTTAAACAAATGTTTGTAAAAAAATAAAATAATAAATTTAATAAAAAAAGAATTAAACAAAGTCGTCTTCTTGGGCAATCTCTATGTCTAAACCTTTCTAAAATTACAACCATGTACCCCCATCTTATACTATCCATTTTGAATGTCTTTAACTCCATTTATACAACATGATAAACTAAATCAAGTAGGGTACTGTGATTCATGGTGAATGAACCAAGTCTGTAACAGGAGTTAAAAGGATCATTTTAGCCTTTACAAATTTAGAGACAGTTTAAATATTGGATGAATTAGGATGGGGAATAGCTTTCAATGACTTTGACCTTGATGAGGTTGACCTCAATTATACCATAGTGGATTATTTTTGTTTTGGAGGTTGCTGTTTGGGAAGCAAACATTGATAAAAAGGATGCCATTTTGATATCTGAAAGTTCATCAAAAGTAGTCATTGTTCAATTGAAAGTTTTGGAAGATGGGAGAATGTTTTTCCAGCACAGTTCCTAAGTGGGTTAAGCCTGCCATTTGAAAGTGTATAGCTTTCAACACAAGCTCTGTGTTGTGAAGAAAATATAAATATTGATGGAACATTCTGTGTCAGAGGAATCTGACCTGAGTAATGATTAATGAAGCAGGTTTTAAAAGTATAACAGAAAGGATACTTATTTATAGTAAGAAACAAAGCCTAGTATTTAGCTAGCTGAATTCTACAAGGAGAATCAAGCATTATGTGTTCTGTGTGTGTTTGTCTGGAAAAAAAGGAAGACATCTGAGATTTGCACTCTTAGTTAAAGAGCAGACAGAGCAACAAAGAGGAGTTACAAAGTAAATCTCTAATTGTCTGTCCAAATCCCACTACCATCTTGGTTGTTAGGTCATGGCTAAGGAATTATATAGAAATTAAATTTTGAAGTTTACTGCCTGGGGAGGGGAGAAGTTGGTCCCCCCCTCCCTCTCTCTCTCACACACACAGCAAGCATCAAGAAGATTCTTAAAGGATCATGGTGATTCTTTCACTAATGGTCTAAGTGAGATTGAAGCTTAGTAAGATTAGATAAAGACACATGACACAGGGTGGGGGTAATTTTTCAAAGGCAGGATGAGAGAATCACATTAATAAAAAAGAATATTAGTGTTAAATATGCCTAAAGTTACAAGCAAGAATCAGTTTCATCTAGTAGTTAATGCACCAGGCTAGAAACCAGGAGATTGTGAGTAATAAATAGCAAAACAATTGAGAATAAATATGAGACTTTTATATTGACCTCAGAAACAGGAACGCAGAGGCATGCCCAACTTGCAATGACGTGCAGTGAGGTTTATGGCTGGTGAGGCAGTCCTCTTTCCCAACACCCCACTTTCTAAAGCGCTTTCTTTTGCCCACCTGAGCTCTGATAGGCGGGTGAAAGAAAAAAAGTGCTTTAGACAGTGGGGTGTTGGGGGAGAGGAGAGAATGCTCATTCTTCCCCCGACACCCCATTGTCTAAAATGCTTTCTTTCGCCCGCCTGTCAGAGCTCAGGCGGGCGAAAGAAAGAAAGTGCTTCAGACAATGGGGTGTTGCTCAGGCATTCTCTCCTTTCCCCTGACATCCCACTGTCTAAAGCACTTTCTTTCTTTCGCCCGCCTGAGCTCTGACAGGTGGGCGAAAGAAAGTGAGTTTTACTGGACTGTGCTGGTGGGCTGCCGCTTTCTTTTGCCTGCCTCTATGTCTGTGGCAGCCTGCCAGCTCAGGCGGGCAAAAGAGACTTTCTTTCACCCGCCTGGGTCCGCAGCTGCCATGGACACAGAGGCAGGCAAAAGAAAGCGGCAGCCCGCCAGCAGAGGGGGGCGAAAGACCCGCCTCTGCTGGCGGGCTGCCGCGGACACAGAGGTGGGCGAAATAAAGTCTCTTTCGCTCGCCTGAGCTGGCGGGCTGCCCTCCCTGCCTCTTCTACCCCCTTCCCTCTCTTCACTCATCTCAAACAAACACACACACACCAGGAGAATTAAGTTTGAATTCCTCCCCCTCCCTCCAACCCACACGTACACCTACCTTTTCTTTTCAGCTGTTTCACAGAGGATTTCAACTCTGCTCTTGCCTGCCATCATGAAAATGTAAAAATGTAAAAGGAAAAAGGCAAGAGCTGAAGTCAGGCTGGGCTAGTTGCTGCCATAGCCGCCCTGGATGACTCTGCTTAACTGTTTAAAAAAGCCTCTAAAAATGCCCTCTACAGGAGAAGGCAAGAGAACAAAGTGCCTCATCTACAACAGGAATGTTTCGGCTTTTAACCCTTGTTTAACTCTGCTCAAGTGATCATAAAGTCAGACTAGATGAGTCACATGGTTTTCCTGCCTCCTCCTGTAGAGGGCATTTTTAAGAGACTTTTTTAAACAGTTAAGCACTAAGCAGAGTTATCCACTGTGACTCTGGTAGCAACTAGCTCAGCCTTTTTCCTTTTACAGTTTTTTTTTTCTTTTCATGATGACAGTAGTGAGGCTCTGCCTCCCCTACCTCCCCTGACTGCATGTCCCTGCCAACTTGACAATATACCATTGTAGTATAGTTATGGCATATTATTCCATTTATTATGGAAGATTCTTCTTAACTATGGATCCAAATTATATTAGAAACAAAACATTTTATAAGTCAATGTTTTTATCCAAAATATCTTTAGAATAAGTCAAATAGAAAATAGTTTAATTAAAACAATGCTTCAAATTTGAAAGAGTAAATATATAGCTTGGATAAAGAGTACTTCTCATTTACCTCCTTTAATAACATATATACATCAGAATAATCAATACAATTTCACTAGAAATTTCTGAGAATATTATGTAGACTAAAATATTTTTATAGTAATAAAAAAATCTGCTAATAAAGATCAGATAGGTGATAAATTACATGAGTCTTGATATTAACTCAACTTTCTTATGCACAATACTATAGAAATATTAGAGCTGCAACAATATGGTCAAATACCAGTTTCCATATGCTATTTAATATTTCACTATTTGGAACAATCAGAAGAAATAATGGCATAAACATATAGGTTACTACAATTAAAAATAGAAGATCCACAATACATCTTAAAAGAAGCTTGGGTTACTAATTTTAGTAATCCTATACAGGAGGTAAATTGCCTGAAATTATAGAAATAGAACCAGAATATATCTGAACCAGATAGATTCACCTCAGCTTCAGTGCGAGATCTATGGTGAAAGATTATAAATCAAGATGGAACTTGATTTCCATTATATTGGCATATATACCAGTAGTTCTTGACTTACAGAGACAATTGAGCCCAAATTTCTGTTGCTAAGCAAGACAGTTGTTAAGTGAGCTGTGCCCTATTTTACAATCTTTTTGCTATGGTTGTAAAGCAAATCACTACAGTTGTTAAGTGAATCCTTTAATTGTTAAGCAAATCTGCCATCCCCCATTGATTTTGTCAGAAGGTCTCTTGGAAAGTTACAAATGACAATCCTAGGATTTGGGATGCAACAATCATGCTGGTTGCCACCCTAATCCTAACCCAAAGTTTGATCATGTGACTGTGGGAATCCTCAATGGTTCTAAATGTGAGAATTGATCATAAGTTTTTTTTAGTGCTGTTGTAAGTTTGAATTATCATTAAATGATTAGTTGCAAGTCAAGGACTATTTCTATCAAAATTATCCTTCCAAATGTTATAGAGATAGTTTTAAAAAACAGGAGTTATTTTCACATTTGTGGGAGTCATGTGTTAAAGCTTCTGAATGCACTTTTGCTTAAAGTTTGGAGAAGATAAGTAACACCAATAAACAAAGAACTGAGTGCTGCCCAGATTTAGGCTTGCTGCACTTATTTACAAGACCAAATCTCAGGCTTAAAAATAAAAATATTATAGTATATGATATCAGTATCAGCTTAAAGAGTTCAAAGAAAAAAGCTGACTAAATGCTTCTAAATCAGTTGGCAGAATGTCTATGGCCCACATGTTACTAAGCCTCAATAAACTCCACCTACTCCTGCTGACATTAGGCCAATGATATTCACTGACTGTTGGTAATCCTACATTTATCTTGATACAGATAAGAAGAATTTGTATACATATGCATATGTGTGAGAAATATATAAGATCTTCTCTTCTGTATTCATGTTAAATGTACATTGTCTGAAGGAAAGACAATGTTATTAAACCAACACCGGGTTATATCCATATTCAATTGGGTTTAATTTCAGTTTTAATTATTTATTATTATTAAACATCTTTTACTTTGAATCTAATTATTGACTATCTCTGAACATATATGCACATTGCTTTTGGACATTCCTAAACAACAAGAAATTAATCCTAGCCAATATATTTATAGCTATTATAACAATTTGTGCAAAAATATATGGACATTTATTCTCCTTTCCCTCTGGTTTGCATTGTTAATTGTCTTGAAAATCAAATTCTAAAAGCTGGTTATGTGGATATTGGAACAGAATGTATGATTTTTCTCCATTAGCTTACACTGCTTTTCAGCCCATATTCAAAATGGAAAATGAATTATATCATTTCATTTTCAGTTTGTTTTGTTCTTTAGCAATTGTGAATGTTTGGACTACATGAATTTTGATTGGCTACTTCATTGCTGACTTTTCTGCTTTTGTGAGTGTTGTCTTCTATGATTTCCATTATCCCATCTGATTCCCATTGTGAAGAGAACATTCAAACCTTTATCAATGTTGGCCTAAAGCTTGCGCATCTGGCTAAGTGGCTGCTTGCCCTGAATTTCTGACTGAGAACCTCCTTGCTGATTTCCCATCTCGATGCCCTATGACCGTCTGCTTGCTGACTGTACCATGGCTAAAATCATTTTTTCAGAGATTCATCCTCTCCATTCCTGCCAAAATATTTTTAGTCCCTTGGTTGATTTCCATTTTTTCCACTCTATTGTATTTCTACACATGCAACTATTCAATTCTATATAGTATTTTTTTTTAAAAAAACAACCTCATATTTGTCTTTATGAATTAAAAAAATCTCCTTTGTATTTACACCAAATGTAGGATATGGCTAATAAAAGTATATAGATTGAGTTGAGATTACTAAATCTAGATTCAGAGGGCTGCATCTGGAAATAGCCAGATATAGTGCAGATTTCTCTAGAATAATCCAACATGATCCAATACAATTCACTTGGAAAAGGACAGGTAAGCATTTCTATGGACATCTTCTCAGTTTTCTTTCACAAACACACAAAATAACATGCCTATAGTTGTAAATATGTACTTCATCAAAATAATTCATTTTAGCTTCTGCCCTCCCCCCAACCAGGATTTAGCAATCTAATTGTGATTTTTGGATAATGATTATACAACATATATATTTTCCCCTTCAAAAAACACATGGGAGGGATTATGGCAATAATTATATAAGGGGGTCATTTACATTTTTGTGATTTTTTTGACTTCCTAGTCCTGGACTGTTCATTTCTCAGATAGATCTGTCTCCAATTATGAATTCATTTTCAATAAGGGTTTCTTTTAATTATTGGTTTTATTATCTGAATTCTAATTCATGAATTATTTTGTTAAACAAATGAATTCCTTTTGCTGACAATACCAATGGATCATAATTAAAAGTAACAATTGACATTAAAACATAAAAGATGATGAAATAAAAACTGTTTTGCATACTCTGAGAATACATGCTTTTATGTCAAACATTAGTTAGTAAAATTCATATTCCAAAATTCCAAAATGTGGTAAAAAAATAGAAGCAGCAGAAGTTATAAGGATGAAAACAAATATGAGCAGGGAAACATTATATACATACACACACACACACACACAACACACACACACACACACACATTACACTTCTCAATGTAATTTCAGTGAAGTTGATTATGAATCTATTCATTGGATGGCAGATCAAATTCTAAAGTGTTTATTACAGAGTGAGCCATCAAAATTGATAGCCACACAGAAACAATTTGAGGATGGAATCTGTAATTCCCACTCAATAAAATGAAAAACATGCATTGTGATTTTATTTTGACAACACTGCTTATGGGCAACTTTTTCAGAATGTAAGCAACAATTTATAAGGTTATAAAATATTTTCCTGTTCACTTACAAAATGATTAGGCTTGATGTAATTGTTTTGGTTTGAGGAGAGGCAAACATAAAACATCTGAAATCTTTCACCCATCATTTAAAACAATCCAACTATCCCTTCATTTTACAAATTAAGATAATAGTAAAAGTTGGGGAGAGTGTTATAGCCCAGCAACAGCCTGTGCTGCGTTCTAATTGGTCGGGCGAAGCACAGCCTGTGATTGGTGGTTGTAATGACAGTTAAATGACAGTTGGTACCTGACGGTATAAATACTGTGACAGTTGTAACACATTCTGAATCGCTTGTCACCTACTAATAAACATCTTACTCTCTGATTCCATGGCTCCTGCTTCGTTCCCTCACAACACACAATATACAACAGAGAGGAATCTCCAATTTTTGTTGGAAAGATGCAAAATGGCCAACAAAAGAGGAACACTAATTTACAAGCTGCATCTGGAAAAAACTATTGCAAAAACTACTGCAAAAAAGCAGTAGTTCTTGCATAAAATCTATTATTTAAAATAGAGTAGCTCCCTGGGGAAAGTATATCTCAGCCAATATTTTCCATAGTAAATTTCCAACAATGCATTATATGGATTTTATATCATAAGGCAAATTACACCACCTTTTTCTAGATGGAAGCCACAACTCCATTTCCTGCATTAACTTCTCTTATTGCTTATCCACTGTCTGATTGTTCTGCTGCCAGAAAAAGTTGCTTCTGGACATGTCAGGTTTTTGAAGTAGGCCAAACCAGAAAACAGATGCCACAAAGATTACCAGAACTCTGTTGTTCTGACAGGAAAACTGAGTTGTGAAAGCCTCAAAAAGTTTTTTTTTTCTGCCCCCTCTTAATTAAAGAGAATCAAAAGATAAAGGCAAAGGTTTCCCTGTCAGTTGTGTCCAATTCTAGGGCATAATGCTCATCTCTGTTTCTTGGCCGCAGAAGCCAGTATTATCCAAAAAGTAGAATAGAATAACAGAGTTGGAAGGGACCTTGGAGGTCTTCTAGCCCAACCCTGTGCTTAGGCAGGAGAACCTGGATTGATTTTCAAGCTGTTACCCCTGAGGACGTGGACAAGGCCATGGGAGACGTAAGTGCCTCCACATGTGTACTGGACCCGTGCCCCTCCTGGCTGGTTGCTAACAGCAGGGAGGTGACATGGGGCTGGATCCAGGCAGTTGTTACCGCCTCCCTTTGGGAGGGGTTCTTTCCCCCCCGCTTTAAAGGCGGCGGTGGTGAGACCCCTTCTGAAGAAGCCATCTTTGGACCCAGCCGTTTTAAACAACTATCGTCCAGTCTCCAACCTCCCCTTCGTGGGGAAGGTTGTTGAGAAACAACCTCCGGCGGTCCTTGGAGGAAACCGATTATCTAGATCCCTTCCAGTCGGGATTTAGGCCTGGCTACAGCACAGAAAGCGCTTTGGTCACGCTGACCGATGATCTCTGGAGAGCCAGGGATGGAGGTTATGCCTCCGTCCTAGTGCTCCTTGACCTCTCAGCGGCCTTCGATACCATCGACCATGGTATCCTTCTGCGACGACTGCGGGAGGTGGGGGTGGGAGGCACTGTTCTACGGTGGTTCTCCTCTTACCTCTCGGACAAGTCGCAGTCGGTGTTGGTCGGAGGGCAGAGATCGACCCCTAGGCCCCTGAATTATGGGGTGCGGCAGGGTTCGGTCCTGTCCCCCCTCCTGTTTAATATCTACATGAAGCTGCTGGGTGAGATCATTCGACAGCACGGGATAAAATACCATCAGTATGCGGACGATACACAGCTGTATCTGTCCACCCCGTGCCAACTCAGTGAAGCGATTGACGTGATGTGCCAGTGCCTCGAGGCTGTTAGGGCCTGGATGGGGGTTAACAAGCTTGTACTCAATCCGGATAAGACCGAGTGGCTGGTGTGCTTCCCTCCTACTAATTGGCCAAGTTTTCCATCTCTCAGGCTGGGGGGTCAAACAGTACGCCCCTCAGACAGGGTTCGCAATTTGGGAGTCCTCCTGGATCCACAGCTGACTTTCGAACACCACTTGTCAGCTGTGACCAGGGGGGCATTTGCCCAGGTTCGCCTGGTGCACCAGTTGCGTCCCTACCTGAACCGGGAGGCCCTCACAACAGTCACTTGTGCCCTTGTGACCTCTAGACTGGACTACTGCAACATGCTCTACAACGTGCCCTTGAAGAGCATTCGGAGACTTCAGCTTGTCCAGAATGCAGCCGCGCGAGCGATCATGGGTGCACCTCGGTTCACCCACGTAACACCTATCCTCCGCGAGCTGCACTGGCTGCCTATTGGTCTTCGGATACGCTTCAAGGCGCTAGTCGTCACTTATAAAGCCCTTCATGGTATTGGACCTGGGTACTTGAGAGACCGCCTGCTGCCAATTACCTCCAATAGACCGATTAGATCCCACAGATTAGGCCTCCTCCGAATTCCATCTGCCGGCCAATGCCGACTGGCAACTACCCGGAGGAGAGCCTTCTCTGTGGCTGCCCCGACCCTCTAGAATGAGCTCCCTATGGAGATTCGAACCCTCACCACCCTCCAGGCCTTCCGCAAAGCCCTTAAAACCTGGCTGTTCCAACAGGCCTGGGGCTAAAGAGCTGTTGCCCCCCGTCTCAAATGGTATGACTGTTGTGTGTTTTTAAATTATGTATTGTTATGTTTCGTCTTTTTATTTCCTGTCTGTACCCCCCTTCCCTGATTTGAATTGTGAGCCACCCTGAGTCCCCTTCGGGGAAAAGGACGGCATATAAATGAAATAAAATCAATCAATCAATCAATCAAACCTACACCACTTCAGACAAATGGTTGTCCAATCTCTTCTTTAAAACTTCCAGTGTTGGAGCATTTACAACTTCTGGAGGCAAGTTGTTCTACTGATTGTTTAAACTATCCAGAAATTTCGCCTTAGTTCTAAATTGCTTCTATCCTTGATTAGTTTCCAAGACTTTTCTGTAATCATGTGGCCAGCATGGCTATACACCAAAGGAACACAGAACACTCTTACCTTGCAATAGTGATACCTATTAATCTACTTACACTTGCATGCTTTCAAACTGCTAAGTGGGCAGGAGCTGGCCATAGGATGTGTTAAATCTTTCAACTTTCAACTTTTAATTTCCAAACATTAGGAGTACTCAATCATTCTGACATGCCTTGGGGATTGTAAAGATATTTGGTTAATATAATTTGGTTAATATAATTTAGATTTGCTTATGTAGAAGTAACTACATAAAATACCATAACTTTTTAACATTGTGTTTGTTTCATTTGGGGCACAAATGCAAGCTGAACCCATTGCAAACCCAGGCTGTCAGCTTTCCAGTTGATAACTCAAGATCTTTAACAACTAAGCCCTTGCACCCCCCATCAAAAAGAATCAAAGCAGGGTTATTGTAAGTTTCTTATTCAACCCCTCTTGTCAGGGAATGATACAGCAAGTGTCCAAATGGAATCAGAGATGCTGACATGAACTTATAATTTTATATATATATATATATATATATATATATATATATATATATGTATGTATGTATGTATGTATGTATGTATGTATGTATGTATGTATGTATGTATGTATATATATATATATATATATATATATATATATATATATATATATATATATATATATATATATATATATATATATATATATATATATATATATATATATTATATATATATATATATATATATATATATATATAAAACCTCTATATATAAAGCAAACTAGATAGTCAGGCAAACTGGAGCACCATATGGTAAATCACAGAGCATACAGGACACACAGAAGAAAAAGGCAGGAAAAGAAAAGGAAACTCCCCCTCCACACCCATAGCAACCAATTACAGTGCAGGTTGCCTCCCACAGGAGCCAGCACTCTGGTACCAATCAACTACAACAGTGTGTTCAGGCTCACTGCACAATCCCACTACTCCAGCTACTAAATTTAAATATTTAACACCTCTTCTTTCCCACAACTAAGTTGATGTTTCTTTATTTGTTAGTTTGTTAATCTTTGGTCTGACTCCAATGACTTGGGGTGATTACAATTTCTTTTAAGAAAGAAAAGAAAAACAATGCATGGATAGAAATAGCACTTAGCAATAATACTTAGACATATACCACTTTACAGTGCTTTACAGCCCTCTCTAAGTGGTTTACAGAGTCAACATATTGCCCATAACAATCCAAGTTCCCATTTTACAGACCTCGGAAGGATCAAAGGCTGAGTCGACCTGGAGCCTGGTGAGATTTGAACTGTCAAATTACATGCAGACAGCAGTCAGCAGAAGTAGACTGCAGTATTGCACTCTAACCACTGTGCCACCATGGCTCATATAAAAAAATAAAATAAGTATATTTTTTTTTAATATTTTAAAAATATTTTTATTTCAAAATAAAAAAAGAACCTTGGCCAAGTGGGAGGACAATGGTCAAAACCAAACCATTTGATTTAGTTAGCATTTCCTGCATTCCTTTTTCAATGTTACCTCTAAATGCTTCTACAATAAGGCAAAAATTATGAAGTTGCCCTCTATTAATCTGCCCTCACTGTCAAAGTGACCTCAGGGCACGTTTTATGCTTCACTTCCACAGTACAATTTTCCATGTTATGCTCAAGTGCTCAGGTTTGATTTGGATAGCATACCTCAATTTCTTGCAAGGTAACTCTAGCAGTGCACTGACACAGAGGCAGGAACACTACCCTGATTGAGTCAATGGTTATCATAGGCTTTGATGTGCTTTAGAACTACCTTTATTGTGAAGGTTACAATAGAAAATATCTTGTAAATATTGGAAAAAAAAACTTTGTTCAAAATTTGGAAGAGCTACTTAAAAAAAACCCTACTTTCCCTGAGATAATGGCAATTTCCTCTATGTAGAGCTACCCTTGATGATGTCTTGAAAATTGCAGCTGACATGGAAAGTTATGCTTTGGAAAGGAAGATGGGTGACATTTAAATTTAATAATATAAATTGGGTTTGGTTTTATGACTTTTTATTGTGTTTACTGAAAGGCATTTAAACGTCTTAGTAGAGGTAGCCTAGAGATATTTGCAAATAAATCATTGGCACATAAATTAAAAGCCACTTGTATTATAGGATATTGATTTAAAAATGAAGAGTCCATACTCTCATAGAACATACAATAACAAGGGAAATTGGAGGTCTTCTAGTCAACCCTCTGCTTGAGCAGGAGACCCTATACTATTTCAGTCAAGTGGCTGACCAATGTCTTCTTAAAAGCATCCAGTGATGGAGTACCTGCAACTTCTGAAGGGAAGGCATTACATTGGTTAATTGTTCTAAGGAAATTTCTCCTTGATTCTAAGGTGCTTCTCTCCTTAGTTTCTATCCATTGTTTCTTGTCTTGCCTTCTGGTGATCTCTCAATGAATTTCAATAACACCAAAATAGACTAGGCACTTAAACAACTGGCTAAGAAACAGTAGAACCCAGGCATGGTTATACGAAATAAACAAGAGGAGGTAATTGATGAAACATGTGGCAATATTATCATGCATATGCTGCAATGATACATACTAGCATTAGATATTGGGGTGGAAAATGGCTTTTCTGTAATGATATCACTACATACGTGTTATTTGGTTTCCAGATGAAATATTGGATCCATTATATATATATATATATATATATATATATATATATATATATATATATATGTATGTAGGTAGGTAGGTAGGTAGGTAGGTAGGTAGGTAGGTAGGTAGGTAGGTAGGTAGGTAGGTAGGTAGGTAGGTAGGTATGTATGTATGTATGTATAGGGCGGGGCATAACCTTTTCCTAGGGGGTCACAGCAACACTTGTAATAACAACACAAATAATTCATACACCTGTTTTGTTCCAATTATCAGTAACCCAATCCGGATGACGTTTCAATTTGTTTGCAATCCATTTTCGATTGATAAACGTCGCTCCAGCATCGCAAGCCTCTCGAAAGGCAATGCATTTTATTCTGTCAATGATCCTTTGTTCTTCCGAATCGAATTTTCCAGCCATTCTTAAAGCAAATTTAACATTTAATAGCTCATTCAATTCAGTTTTTTATGGGCTTTAAAATGAGGTGTCGCGGAAGTTGTAAACTGCTGTCGATCTTGCTGTGACCCCCTAGGAAAAGGTTATGCCCCGCCTGTATGTATGTATGTATGTATGTATGTATGTATGTATGTATGTATGTATGTATATTCCAAAGCAATGGTTGTAATATATTATTACTTCTGAAAATGAAATTTTCTGTATCTTTTAATAGTCTAGCCCTTTTATAAGTTTAAGTCTTCTAATAACCATTTTAATAGCTCATTATTCAGTGCAAAGCTGAGTAATGTCTATTTCCACTTTGGCTATTCCATCCTTATCTTTCATAGTGGTCTTAATTTCAAACATTTTGTATCACTTACCAGATAGCATTTTAAATTTTCACTTTTTATTAAATGTTAAAAATCAATACTAGTAAAAGTAGATGCATCCTCATTTAACATCTTTGAAGGTTTGGCATACATCTATGTCTCTTTCCAGAATCACATTAGTGAACATGGGATGATCTGATGGAATTTAATTAAAACATAAAAAGATACAGACCACAATCCAGACAGCCCATTAACTTGCTCTCTGGAGAATGAGTATGCAGAGCCAGGCTTTCAATATTGCTTGTTCAGAATATTAGGCAGCAACATCTGCAAACCACTTGTGAAAATATTTGTGTCTGTTTGGTCAGCAAGAGAGGAAAAGAGAGACATACATACTTATGTATGTGTGAATGTATGTATGCATGTGTGTATGTATGTATGTACGTATGTATGTATTTTTATATACATCATATACTGTATGTGTATAAGTATGTCTGTGTGCATGTGTGTGTGTGTCTGTGTGATGGTGTTTAAAGATTTGTGAACCCTTTTTGAATGTTCAATATTTCTGCATAAAAATATGGCATAAAATATAATCTGTTCTCCATAAAAGTCATAAAACTAGATAAAAAGAACTCACTTAAACAAACAAATTCATAATATTATATGTGTCCATTAATTTATTGAAGGAAGGGATCAAAAATAGATATATTGTGGCTACATAGTTCTTTTTTTCTGATGTTATAAGATGTAGGGATCAGATTTTAGGTCATATTTATGCAGAAATGTTGAAACTTCTGGTAGGTTCACAACCTTTTAAGCACTACTGTATATATTTATAGGTACATGACCTGATGTTCTACTATGTGTTCCAATACTTGTCATACATCGGCCACCAGAAATTGGGTTTTTCCAGCTGCCTATATCCCTATATCTTGCTTTCTTGGCTGGAAACTGGCATGCATGGAAATTAACTGAATATCCTTCTTATAACAGAAGTTGTTGCTAATTTAATTTTAAATCAAAATGTAACTTAAAATAGAAGTTGTTGCATTATTTATTTTTAAATAAAAATGCTTTCATCGTTTAAATGCAAAGAAAAAATATCAACAATGAAAACTAAATTTAGAATTATTTGTGAATAAGTTATACAAGTATATTTTTATTTATCTTAATAATATTTCAATGGTTGTCATCCCATAACACTGCTGATAGAATTTATTTTTGACCCTCGGTAAATACTTACTTTCACATTCCACTTGCAAAGGATGCAGATGTCCTGGTGAAAGGAGAATCAGCATCTTATCCTACAACCACCATAAAGCAGGCTGATGCTTCCTTATTCAAAACTCCCATCCCATTCAGAACAAAAGTTTAAAGGGATAACAGCACAATTAATGCTAGTCCTCTTGAAGACAGCACTACTTTTATTTCATTTAAATTTTACAGTTGTCTCCTGTCCAGCTGGTAGTGATAAAGTTTAAATAAAATATAATAAAATACAATATCATAATAAAATCAAGATAATAAATAAATTGGAGGAAATAAAAACATAGTCTAATTAATAAGACCTCCCTGGATAATAAGCCCAATTGGACTTTTGAGCACATGCACTAAATTAAGCCCTCTCCCCAAAATAAGCCCTCCCCAAAAATATTGCAACACAGGAGCAGTTATGAGGTGATGACTCTCGCTGCCTCTTGCACCTCAAAAATAATAAGACCTCCCCAAATATAAGGTCAAGCACTTATTTTGGGGGTCAAAATAAGACCCTATCTTATTTTTGGGGAACACAGTAGTAGACAATCATGTAGGAGATAAAAGGAAGTATTAGGCTATAGATATAGTCAGAGGTGAGTTAGTATAAAATGGCAGGTCTGTATCTAGGGTCAAAAAACAGGTAATACACCTGATTTTCAGAGGAATAACTTTTTTCAAAGCATGTGACCACAAGCAAGAAGATTCATTCTTACATCTACATTCATATAATGAGTCTGTTCCATCTATGAGATGCTGACAATGCCCTCCTTGAATATTGGGAAAAATACATAAAGGGAGGAATGTTTTCTCTAGGAACTACTTCAACCAGTCTGCACAAATTTCTGGGAACATGGTCATTATATGCTAGGGTTACATAACAACCCTGTGCTCCCTCTCTCCTTCTCCATCTCCTTCTCCCTCCCACCCTCCCTCTCTCTTTCTCATCAGCATCAGGTCCATGCCTTCAGAAGTTGTATGAGAATTGACAGGTTCCCTCATAATGGCAGTGGAATATTTGAAGATGACAGAATACTCTTCCCTCTCAGTTCTCCAGTTTCATTCAGTATTAAACCAGGTACAGTGCTGCAAGTACAGTTGGTTCACCTCAGAGGTGGGTTCCTATCAGTCCGCACCAGTTCGGTAGAACCGGTTTGTCAAATCTACCGAACTGGTTAGAAGTTCCACCAATGGACCCGGAAAGCAGGCCACACCTACAGAAGAGGTTCCAAAAATTTTTGAAACCCACACACAGACTCACACACAGAGAGAAAGAAAGGAATAAAGAAATAAATAAAAAAAGAAAAAAGAAACAAAAAGTGAGAGATGAAAGAAAAAAAGGAAAAAGGGACAGAGAGACAAAAGGAAGGAGAGAGAGAGAGAGACAGAGAGAGACAGAGAGAAAGAGAACACATGGCCGGCAAACCACTCCTACCAGGTCACATGGCCAGCAAGCCACTCCCACAAAGGAGGCCACACCCACAGAGTAGGTTCGAAAAAAATTTGAAACCCACCACTGGTTCACCTGCTTCATTCTTCTCATTTTCTACTCTCCCCTATGGACTCATTAGAAAGAGAAATGTAAAAAGAACAGGGAATTCCCTAGGAATTTATCTTTTTGTCTACAAACTTTATGTTCCAGTTCAAAAGACCTAGCTGACTTTGGAGAGTTAATATAACCCCAGAGATCCCCTAGTTGTCAGCCCCTTTCTACTATGTTTAGCCATGTATCCATGTTGTTAACTCCATGATCACATAGTTAAACCCGAATAGGACAATGCACCACAGCCAACTTGCCATGGCCAATTCACCACGGGCAACTTGCTGCAGAACAACTCACCATGACCAATTCACTGTGGGAGAACTTGCTGCGGGACAATTTAACAATTCTATTTAATTATTTAAAATATTTTTAATTTTTTTTTTTTTTTGCATTTCAGGTTTAATTCTGTCTTCCTTTTGTATCCTTTCTTTAATTATTCTATTCCACTATTTCTTTGATATTAGTGTAATTCTTGTCCCTCGGTGAGATCTCCTGTGGCGAGTTGACTGTAGTGAGTTGGCTGTGGCAAGGTGGCCGAGGTGAATTGTCATAGATCCTAGTTGAACATATTGGGTGAACAAGGACAAACATATCATTAATTCCAAAAATCATCCCACAGATTACCATGTTCTGATTATATCATTGTTGATAAGTATTCACTCATTAAGAACCAAGGCATACATCTCTTATTTTTGCTGGATAAGGACAATGGACGTATTACACAGAATGCACTGCATATTAGATTTTACAAGTGATCTGTGTTATATATGACATCACATTAAGGGATGTTAACATCATACTCAAAATAAGCTAATGCTTCTGAATGAAAGAGATTGGCTGTGAAATAGCAAAAGATCTAATGAAATATTTAAGACTGCATTTGACAGGGTTTAACAAAGACATATTTCCAAACAGTTATAATAAATTATGGAAAGAAATAAAAAATATTTTTAAAGATGGAAAAACTTAAAAGTTTCTTGGGTTTCATTACAACAATAAAATTAACTATATTGTCTAAGATAAATATCTTATTTCAAATGGCACTGATTGCAATATCAGACAATTATTTGTAGAACAGCAAAGAGCACTTAACAGATTCAAATAGAGTGAGAAAAACCAAGAATAATATTCAGTTTACAAGACTCATTAAAAGTGTGGATTTTTAATTCCTAACTTTAAATTATATTATTGAGCAGGCTGTTGATCATGGATAATATAATGGGCACAATCTCTAAGTAACAGAACATCAAATATAGAAGAAGCTGTCTTGACAAACAGACTTTATACAGTTTTATGATAGCTAGAACAAAGGAAGAAATTTGAAGGGGGTATATTTATAAGACAAAGTTGGTTAACTATTTAGAATCTTCTGAAAATTACATTTCTCTATTAGTACCACCAACAAATTGTTTTTTACTTCAAGGATAACTTTAGCAAGAAATAATTAATTATTCATACTACTATGTTGCATCCAAATTCAGAAAATAGACTAAAGACAAAGCAAGAATTGCTTCATAAAGGAAGGAATATACCAGTTAACTAGAGATGAGTTGTTGCCGGTTTGGCCTGGATCGGGTAAAATGGTAGTAGCGGTGGTGGGAGGCTCTGCCCACCTGCCTGGAAGCTTCTGTGCATGTGCAGAAGCATCACACATGGGCAGGAGCACGCCTGAACCGGTAGTAGAAAAATTGGCAACCTACCTCTCCAGTAACAGATGTATAAATTGCTGGAAGAAGAAAAAATGACCTTAATAAAGGAGGGACTTTAAGATGATAATATTAGAAAGAGAGATATACAGAACAAAGATCCTTTATTGGAATGCATCTACAAATTTTTAATGAAATATGGCATGGATGCAGAATAAAAAAAAATATGACAAAGTAGTTGCTAAGTTTCAAAGAAGTAATCACAGTGGTAAGAAGGAGGAAATAAGCATTACAAACTATAATATGAGAGAAAATTGAAAAAAAAATGTATTATAGGTGGTTTATTACTTCATCAAGTAACTCCAAGATGAATAAATAATGTAATAATAAATTTTGGAAATGTCAAAGTTAAAAACGGAACATTTTGTTACCTGTGGTACTAATGCACAAAACCTCCTCAAAAGTATTTGTAGGAAATAAATCACAATATTCAGAATTTTAAAAAACATAAAATTTGAACTGAAATTGCAAATATTTTTATTCAGGATAATTCTAAAAAGCATAACTGAAAAGTATCATAGTATATCTGGATATGTGTGTATATATACACAAATACATAGATATACATATGCCTACATTGAATTGGTGAATAGGCAGTAATGTCAAAAGTGATAAGTTATACCCATAACAGAAGTTTAACCAAATTTAAGTAAGAATGACTCCCCTCTATATTATCCAACACCCAGAAAGGCAGATGCAAACATTAGGAAATATGACTTCTAGGAAGAGTCAGGAGACTAATTAAAAACAACAGGTGAAATGACTTAAATAGATATAAACAAAACAAATTTCAATGTTTAACATTAAATATTAAAAACATAGAATAAATATTTAACTAGTAGTTAGAGGTTGGGAAAAAAGAATGGAAGGGGGAATGAGTCACCGACATTTTCCTTCACAATACTTTTACTTGTGTCCTATTTTCATTTTGCCTTTTGTATTTTTGTTCTTAACTTCTTTGTATTATTCAAGCTTATCTAGTATAACATAAAAATATAAATATTCCATTCATTTATAGAAGACAAAACCACAAGTATGTTTGGTCTAGAATTCTTCAGCTCATCTGAACATGTCTTTCTTTGCCAAAAATATGGCCTAATCTTAGGAACCCCTGCTTGTTATGACACAAAATGGAGGTGATTGATTTTCAAGTTCTAGATGAGCACAAAGCATATATCTAGAAATATTATTAACTATATTAATTCAAACATGAAAGAAGACTGTGATAAATATGATTCAGTTTTTAAATACTTAAATGCAGCAAGTACAGTAAGTACAAACTTCTGTTTATATTAATAAACACACACACATGTATACACACACACACAAACTCTAAGAGCACATACAGATAGTTCTTGACTTATTACCATTCATTTAGTGACTGCTTGAAGTTACCACCAGAAGTGACTTATGATTGGTCCTTGCACTTACAACCATTGCACTAGCCCCAGAGTCATGCATCAAAATTCAGACTCTTGGCAATCAGCATGTATTGATATTGATATTGATATACATTGGGTGCATCATCCTGTGATCACATGATTGTCTTTTGCAACATTCTCAACCACTTTCCAACAAACAAAGTTAATGGGGAAAGCTGAATTTGCTTAACAGCCATGTGATTCACATGGTGATTTGCTTAATGACCATGCAAAAAAGGTACTAAAACTGGGCACAACTCACTTATTTATCACCTGCTTAGCAACAGAAGGTCCTATCCCAATATGGTCTTAAATTGAAACTACATATGCATTCATTTCGTGTATATACACTTGAAAACAATCAGTGTTTGAACAAAAAATTAAGTCTTTGGAAGTGGAATACTTTTCATTGAAAAGTATTCCATTCATTTTTACTCATACATAATTTCTTTTAAAAATGTTCCTAGTGAATTATTGCTTTATAATTACTAGAATACAATAAAATACATTTTAATAATTGCAACATAAATTAGGAAGAAAGCATATAAAAAGAATCCTTTCAAAAGTGACAGGTTTGAATAATCAAATCCATTTATCTATTCGACAAATTAAAGTAACATTAGTAACATTATTTGTTTATTATACTTGTACAACTATAAATTCAAATCTTATGAGGCAAGATATTGAAATCAAAGCTGATATTTTAAAAGATCTCAATGTGTTTTCTATTACAGTGTAGGTACTTAAGATCATCAAATGGAGAAGAAAAAGATATATGATCATTGTAACTAAATGTAAAAAAGAACAGAAACACAGGAAATTCCCTAGGAATTTATCTTTTTGTCTACAAACTTTATGTTCCAGTTCAAAAGATGTAGCTGACTTTGTAGAGTTAATATAACCCCAGAGATCCCCTAGTTGTCGGCCCCTATCTACTATGTTTAGCTATGTATCCATGTTATGTTAACTCCATGATCACATAGTTAAACCCGAACCACAGCCAACTTGCTGTGGCCATTGTAACTAAAGAGTCAGCAAAAGAAATATGGAAATTGATTGCAGAATGAGTGATGAATATTATTCAATAATTTTGATGATTTTAGTGCCAATTTTGTAAATTAGTATTATAGCAGAGTTTATACTATGAATGAATGTATCATTATATTTCCATTGCCATGTCTTTGCAGCTCCTATTTTTAGTTCTATCACTAGTTATAGGTTAAGTAATCAGTCATTTTTTTAAATCTACAATCTTGATGACCTTTAACATGTTTATATGAAACAGATCCAATTATTTCACATAGCACATCTTCTCTGATTTATACATTTTATTCAAGGCTCTCTAGTTGCCTAAACATAATTCTCAATCATTTTTGGGCTCTTTTTTCAGTAAATCACTTCTCTTTTTTATTCTCCGTTCTCATATTGCTTTTTGCCCTGGGGCATAGAAAAGTACACTAGCAAAAAAATGTTTTGTAAATATTGCCATTTTTTACAGAATTTAAATGTGCATATAGTACTGAGGAAGGCCAGGTGAGGAATTGATATAGGGAAATGAATAATTAAAATAAAAGAAGAGAAATGTGAACTACTTGGACAGGATTGGTTTGGTTAGGGAGACTGAATAAATATTATTGCTTGCAATCTATCGGAGATTAAAATTTGGGTCAGAGTTACATTGCAAGTTTGAGTAATTATGGGAGAAGAGATGGAGGAGAGTATAAATAGTCATCTTACAACCATTGTTTACTGACCATCCAAAGCAACTACAGTAGTGGAAACAGTGACATGACCGTTTTCCATACTAACAATCATTTCAGTATACTACAGTCATATGATAAAAATTCAGGCACATGGCAAATGGTTCATATTTATGATGCTCGAAATGTCCTGGGGTTATTCTGACAAGCAAAGTCAATGAGGAAACAATATTTGCTTAAAACCATGTTACTAACTTAATAATGGCAGTGATTCATTTAACTGTGGATCATAAAATGAAAGGTCATAAAATGGATCAAATTGTACTTGACAACTACATATATACTTATCTATTTCTTGACCTCGCCTACCTTAAAAGGCTGATTATCTATCTCTATCAAGAGTTTGGCCTTGGGGTTGCTTAGAATCTACCCACAGAAAACATGACTAACATAAGACCAGTTGATTTCCTAAATATGATTAAATAAAGATTTGATTCAAGAAGCTTAAATCTGTCCAGCACTTAATAAGCAGCATTCTACATTTATAACATACTCTCTAAATGTACATTAGTTATATGTACACTAGTAAAATATAATTCACTTTTTGTATTTTCTATTCAAAGTCCTTGTCCAACATATCCAACTTATTCAACATACCATTCATCCATTTCGCATCTGGATTGTGAACTACGAACTCTTTTCTGAAGAGATCTTCTAAAGATAATCTTGTTTCTGAAGAGTTTGACAGTTCATCTGCAATAAAAAGCAAACTTTTAATAAAGAAAACTATTAATTTTAAAGCACAGAGTTCATAGATAAATCTTTGCTTAAAATACTGACATCCCTTCCCTGTTTTCAAGTAATGTTTATTTGTACATTAATTCATGAAAAAGGATATCTATCTATCTATCTATCTATCTATCTATCTATCTATCTATCTATCTATCTATCTATCTATCTATAAATTCCCATGAACCCTATGACCATAACTCAACCAAGTTAAAGTTCCTTGCCTTAGATTCAAGATCATCAGTAAACTAGCATAGAACAGATCACGTGTAACTGAATTCAAAAAATAAAATAATGTTATAGTATAAAACATAAAGTAATTTATTTGATGTTAGATAGGCATATGGTATGAATTCAGCTACTGTAGTTTATTCATGATTAAAGCAATATCTGATTTAGGAATGATACGTGAATTTTGTTGAGCCAGTTGTTGAGAGGATGCAATTACTCTTTGACACTATAAAACCAAGAATTTACAACTTTATTTTTGGGTGTGCACTGCTGACCAAAGGGATGCGGTGGCTCAGTGGCTAAGACGCTGAGCTTGTGGATCAGAAGGTTGGCAGTTCAGCAGTTTGGATCCCTAGTTTCACGTAATGGAGTGAGCTCCCATTACTTGTCCCAGCTTCTGCCAACCTACCAGTTTGAAAGCACGTAAAAAATGCAAGTAGTAAAATAGGAACCACTTTGGTGGGAAGGTAACAGCATTCAGTGTGCCTTCAATGTTGAGTCATGCCGTCCACATGACCACTGAGATCTCTTTAGACAGTGTTGGCTCATTGGCTTAGAAACAGAGATGAGTACCACCCCCTAGAGCTGGAAACGACTAGCACACATGAGCAGGGGAAGCTTTACCTTTACTGCTGATCAAATTAGCAGAAGGGATAAGCACAAGGGATTAGTCTGTGCTTAAAAACTTGGCTAAAATGGCAGGAAATCCCTGACATTCTTGCAACAGGATTTTTCCTGTTTTCAAGGATTTTTCATATACAGTTTCAAAGCCTTTAAGGGTTCCACTTTCAGAAGATGTATTTGGCCATTTTCTGTTCTATGTTGAAGCAAATTACAATGAAAAATGAATAACCCTTTCAAAATATTTTTCTCTGGGAAGGCTGCAGGGTTTTTTACATTGTCTTACCTTTAGATTCTTTTTTTGTATGAATAAAGTTGATGGTAGAGATATGAAACATAGACAGGTAATGTGGGGAAGTGGACTTTGATCTGATCTGAGGCAAAATCAGATTCAAACTGCTCTTAGTTTAGATCAGAAGCACAGAGTGGAAGTCAGATAATGAAGCTTTTCCCTGCAACTGGGAGGGAGATCCCCTTTGCACAACATAATGGTTAATATTTTAATATGTTGTGATTTTTATAGAATTCCCACATGCTGTTCCCTGGGCAGCCAGATGTATACATCATCTGAAAAAGATTCTAGAATAATGTTTGTCATAGCTATACTTGCATAGATAACCAGCAGAATTTGATCACTATTAACACTTTATTATAGTGGGATACTTTATTCAGCTGATCTAATTGAAGGTTTATTGCAATGACAGTCAATGTTTGTCTTATCTAACCCAGTATATATGATGCTAATGTATTGTAACAACTGACTTTTATTTCATTTCATTGTTTCAATATTGTTCAATTCCCGCAATAGACTGCATCTTTAGTTAGTTCTACTGTATGCTTTACTTCAACTAGGAACATTTACAGAATTCTTTTTCCCACTAAATTTTACATTTGGGGTTATTCATTTTCCACTATTCCAACTAAGATTTACTGTTTGAAGAAATGGTAAAAGAAAAGAAAATAATTGTGACAAAATTAATTTTGGAATCTCTGTTACTCCAATAATAGGTCACTATTCAAATTTTGGCCCAGGGGGTTAATCCCCACACATTGAGATATAAATATATTAATTTAGAAAGCAATACAATCTTGTGTTGCTTAATTGCTCATTATGTAGTCTCCAATGCACTTATTGGCTTTCTTTCACCATTGAATAAGGGAAAGAGTAGAGTAGTAGGATACTATACATGAACTCATGAAGCACAGCAGTTTTATAAACTAAGAAACGTTAATACTCATTGTGACAGATGTCCCTCAGGTGGCCCTCAGTCTCTCATGTATGTTAATACATGAGAAAGCTAATCTTAATTTGATATTTACTTGCGCTGTTTTTCTCAAGGCATCTGAACTCTCTGACAAGAATTGCATTTCTATATAAAATTAAGGCAGTAACTTAAGCAGAAAATCAGAGGCTAAGTATGTGAGATATTTAGAATCTCCTTAGATCAAGTGATACCACTTCACAAGTAATCTTAACTAAAAAAAATTGAATTAGAAGTTTTGATCCATTATTTGTAGCTAGTGTATAGGAAAATAGTTTAATCTGCATCAAAATATTGGCAAAACTAACTCTCTCTAATTGCTCTCTCAGAAAGCAAACAAGAAAAATGGGAGAAAATAGTGCCTATTGATTGAGATGAATAAAGACAAAAGTATAATTTTATGAAATGTTATGCTTAATTCCTAACACCAACTATTCAGAGATTGTTGTTTGAACTACCTACACAACTGGTCCAGAATGCAGTGGCAGATACAGTATTGGGTTTTCATATGTTTGCCCATCTTACACCTCTGTTGTGCAAGCTACATAGATTCCCAGTTTCCTTACAGGTGTAGTTCAAGGAGTTGGTTATCAATAAAGTCCTACATAGCAGAGAAGATGGTTATCTGCAGGACTGCTTCTCAAATAATATCCGGGTTTTCATTTATAACAATAACAAAAAGTATCAAAACCCGGAAAAACGAACACTGTATATAGAGAAATACTTTGACCTATTAATCAGATACTAGCAGATTTCTCAAGCTAGTGATATAAAAATTCATCCAGTGTGGCTATAAATCGCCAGTGCGAAATGCTCCTGTACTCTATTTATTGCAATTTAACTACATTTTAGGGCAACTGGGAAAAGAAAACTTTTTAAGTATTCCAATCATTACTCATTGACCGTAGCAATTCTAACTGCTCTAAGTCTGCATATAATCAGATGAATAAATAATTAAAGATCTAGTACCTAAGAAGAAAAAGATATATTGTTTTTATTACTTTACTGATCTCCAGATAATAGGAATTGGGGTTTACTGAGCTTGCTATACTGTGCAATAATTTGGCCTTCCCAGAATGGTAAGGTGATTTGCTATATATTTCATACTACTAATTCAAACTTATTTTCATCCTTCATTTATCCTTTCTTTCCTATACATAGGAAAGTTCAGGTTTATTTTTTACTTTTCCATACTCTCGTAATCCTGACTATATTTGTTTGGGAAAAGGAAGAAAAATCTATCTCTTCTGTTTTACCCATTGCTTAAGAAGGAAAACTTCAACCAAAGGTCAAATACTTTGTTTCTTCTGCCTTGTGCTCTTACAGGGCTCCCCAAACCCCAGGTTGTGGCCCATTCGGAACTGGATTGTGGAAGTAACAAGTGAGCACACATGTGCACGCAGTTCCACTTGTGCACACAGCGGGAAGGCAAGCACATGTGTGTAGCTCCCATTTGTGTGAATGGCAGGTGCACCTGCTTGCTTCTTGTGTAAATGCAGCTGCGCGCACTCACTGCTCACATGGAACCATCTCCTCTTCTCTTCCCCTGCTGGTCCACAAAGCCAGAAAGGTTGGAGACCACTGTGCTATTGGACTGATTAGTGAACTTTCAATTCCCCATTGCTATGAGACAAAATCATGAGAAAATGCCATTATCCAGTGTCCAAATGGGATGAGCAGCAATGGATTTAATAGGAAAGCAAAAGATCCAAAAGATCAGAAGAGCATCACAGCAGCACAGTGAAAGCCCTGCCACCTTTATATACCTCACAGATGTATAAATGGGTGGGAATTTGTTGCACTGCTGAAACTACCACATTGATCCTCACCCCTTCTTCTATGATGCCACTGTAATAGGACTGTCATTGATGGAAGGAAAACGTTTAGCTATATCTATCTCTTAGCATTCTTCACTACTTTAACTGAAGTATTGACACTATGGCATAAATAAAACAAACAAAATATGTATGTAGTTACTTACCAAGCACATCTAAATCACATTAAAGTAACCAAAATATCTTTACAATCTCCAAGGCTTGTCACAACTTTTGAGCATCCCTAATGTTCAGAAATTAGAACCTGAAAAATCTGATACATCCTACATAGGGAATTCTGCTGCCATTTACATTTCTTTACTGTTTTGACCATTGCTTTGTAATGGTCTTAGAGATGTCTTCAAAAATTGTTTAAGGTTTTTTTCTAGATTTACTTCAAATCACAGAAATCTGAGATGTGGGAATAGGTTGTGCATGATGAGATGTAGAATATTTATGGATGCATGCACAATTCCAGGTCCTGATGTTAATGGATGATCAATAATCTTCATCTTTTATCAATATGTCAACATTTTATCCTACCACATTCTACAGCATGCTTATCATTACTATAACATATGACATTTCTTAACTTACATAGTAATATCTTTCACTAAGTTTCAGCTATTCATATATTATTGTTAAACTGAATACAAGCAATTTAGAGTTTAAATATTCAAAACAAATAAGTAATAAAACTTTATTACTACCTGGTGTTAAAAGAATTACGGACATGGTGATCAGTGAACATACAACTAGAATCACCAGCAATGCAATTGCTATTCCCTTCCAGTTCCTCTGTGGTGGGCTGTTGCTTCCAAGTTCCTAGGAAAATTTAAAAAAAAAAGGAATTTGTTTGATGATTACATATTAAATATGATAAAATAAAAGAAATTATTTTATGCATTCTTGTAGTCAAAGGGTGGTTATTTGATTGGTTATTTGATTTTCCATCACAGCAGTTCATTTTATTGATTAAAGTATGCCATTTTTACTTTTGTTTTAAAATATCACATATTGTTATAGCTATATCTCTATTTCATATAAGCATATGCATGCACAGAAAACTATCAGATTGATTGTACAGATATTGTATAAATTGTGGGTGGTGCTTTAATGTACTGAAGTTAAACCCAGGACATAAGATAATTTCCACAAAATAATTAGGAAAATAAAACTTCCTAGTCAGTATCAAAAGTAACTAGAGTATATTTGAATATTCAGTTGTAAATTCTTTACTTTAACTATACCATGATTCTGAATTACCGTATTTTTCGTACCATAAGACGCACTGGAGTATAACACACACCATGAGGTAAATGTTTTTAAAAAGGTTTTTGCACTCTGCAGGTCTCCCAAACCCTCTGCATGTCTTGTTTTTTGAAGAAAAAAAAAGCATGCAAAGCTTTGGGAGTCTGCTCCTGGGGGCGGGGCAAAAATGAGAAATGATGGCCCGTTTTTTGTTCATTTTTGCCCTCCCCAACCCTCAGGAGCACTCTACAAGTCTCCCAAAGCCTCTGCGTGGCCTTTTTTTTTTTTTGAAAAAAGGCAGTTTTTTGCTTGTTTCCCCCCCCCCTGCTGCCCCCAGAAGCTTGGCAGGCCTCCCCAAACCTTCTGCATGGCCATTTTTGCAAAGGGGGTGGGGTTTCAGTAGGCAAAAAATGTTGTATTCAGTGTATAAGACATACCCAGATTTTCACCCGCTTTTTGGGAGGGGAAAGTGTTTCTTATATTCTGAAAAATACGGTACTTCATTATTATTTTAGACATCAACATTTCTGAATAACAGTGCTGAAAGATTTGTTTCTGCAATCCTGTCACATTTAAATACTTCTACTAAACCAGGGCTGTCAAACTCCCTTCCTGTGGGCTGGATGCTTTACACACTGGCCATGCTCACGCCCGGTTTAGCGAAGGGGAAAAAAGTCCTGACACATCACGTGATGCCACCATGACAATGTGAGTTTGACATGCCTGTACTAGAGGAAAGTGTACTTAAATTCCTATTTGAACACTGAAAGATTGTTTTTTTAAAAAATAGTAAAAGAAATATAAACTAGAATTTGCATTGTTACTTCACTTTTCAATGTGGCAACATAAGGCTGAGTAACAAAATATATTATAACTACACTTGTGTTTATATCTTGATCTGACTCAATGGGATGTCTCATCTTGAGGAGGCCTATTGGTCTGACTCAGTCTGAATAAGATCAGAGAAGAATATTTCTACCTTCAGAAAACAGGGCTGACTGCCTGAATCACACATTTCGGTGTGTCATTGTGTCAGAAATAGCTTCTATACATAAAGTACATCAGCAGAAAATTTTGAGTGACTGAAGCTCCAGAGTTTCTTCTTCTTTTGGTTATATGTGTGTAATGCTCCAAATTTTAAGATATGTGTCTAATAAATATATACATGTAATAACATTTACACATTCATGAATTAAACATAATGATCGTGTTAATGTTATTAATTGACAGGTATGCTGTGGACAGGAAAAACCAAAATCAGATTTTGCATTTTAACTCTTAGTCTGTACTGGCTCTCAGTAGTTTCCTCATAGGTCTATCTTAAAAACTGTTATTATTTGCTTTTCTCATTCACCACAGAAGTTTTATGCAGCTCCCTTTCTTTACCAAGTGCCTCCTGTTGTGAAATAATACTATGCATATATTGTACACCTATCATACACATAAAAAACCCAAATTCGTCTCCTCCTCTTTTTGGAGTGAACTAAATATATATAGAAATATATCCTCCAGAAGGTGGAGGAGAAGGAATTAGGATTTTTACATGTATAAATTGTTTCAACTTCTACTCTCAAAATGACATTATAGGGCACTGCACACCAGAACAACTAGACCCAAGGACAGTTTTCCCTCCAAATGGAATGCCATGACTCTGCTTAACAACTAACTCCCACAACACTGTCAGTAAGACTTTATTACTATTCACTTCCTTCCTAGTATCTATTTCTCCCCACTTATGACTATAACCATGTTGCTTGTATCTTTTAATTTATATTGTTTTATTTGTTTCCTAGTACAATTTGATAGCTTATTAGTAACCTTGACTATCACTAAGTGTTGTATCTTTTTATTCTTGTAATACATTTCTCCTTATGTACACTAAGGGCATATGCACCAAAGACAAATTCCTTGTGTGTCCAATCACACTTGGCCAATAAAGAATTATATTCTATAATACGCCTGGGTGATCAATGATTTTGTCTGTGTGTGAGAGGGAAGGGATTTACTCAAAAGCAAGTAATAGTAAATTCATTTAACACAATGCTCAAAGGTATAGTACAATAAATTTATTTTATATGAGGAGCAATTTAATAGTTTTGACTTTGTTGTGCTTATATAAAGAAAGGAAAAGAGAAAATGCTCTCACTGTTTAAAATGCTTGGTCTTTATAATTCTATTAGAACCTTTACAATTATTTCCCAGTTCCAGAAAGACACTGCTGAGGGCTGGGGAATCCCAGAATTGTGTGTGATAGTGTAGGCTAAAAGAAAGTTGGCAATTGGACTTGGCAGACATCAGCAATCTCCTTGTGCATGAATAGAAATGAAATCTACTCATTAATTTAGAGCATGTGGGGAACAGCAGTCTATTGGTAATCCAACAGTCATAGCAAACTTTGAAAGAAAATAATGGTCTTCAGAATAATACTGGCATATACTTGGGAAAATCAGTAGTACGTATCCTGCTTTAGCGAGCTATGACTATTTGGAAAAAATAAAATTTCACAGCCATCTGGAGTCATTTTACACAGACCTTAACTTGTACATCTGCCATCATCCAAATTGGATGCAAAAATGCAGATTGTTTTATTTTCAATTATTTTTAAAAAGTTGCCTTTGATTCCTGTTGGCATTTATTTTCAGGATGATCTGTTCTATTAACATACCATTTCCTTCAACATCATTTCAGAAGCAACTATTTACAAATTTGCAAATTTTGAAACTCATATACGCAATCAAACTAAACATAAATGAAAACTAAATCAATGATTACACATTAATACTCTCAAAAATGAGACTGATGCAGTTTTCTCCATGGTTGATTTCGATCGAAGATTAAGTAAAATAAATTTGCACAATATTAAATATTGTGCTGCAAAAGATTCATAACAATTTTAAAATTATATACCCAGGCTCTAATCCAACTGTACATGCATTCCACTGTAGTAAACTTCTCCATATTAATTGTTGAGCATATTAAGTAGAAAGAACAACTCCTATGTCACATATCTATACATTTCAAAGTACTCATGTCCTATTAAAATGCCATTCATGGGCTATTCTCTGTGAGATATGTTGACACAAAAAGTCAAATACTTGTTCCTAACCTCATCTTTCTACTGTTGGTTTCTGCCAAAGAATCCTTTGAAGATAATCTTCCCAGTTAGCTTTGGGAAGGATCAATGAGGATTAGTTGAGAGTAAACATCTACTGCATCAAAGTGCATATGACTATATGCGCTTTGATTTCCACATGAATATAGAAACTGGTTCAGGTGGAAGCCAATACACTTCATAGATGCAGATGTTGTTGCTGAACTCATGAACATCTGCCACAGTCAATGACATTTAAGAAACATCAACTGGCCAGGCTCTTTGGGGTGCTTGTTAGTGAACCACTCCAGATAATGAATGATGAACACCTGAATGAGGATAACAATTAAGCCAGATTGTATATCACAGTACACCTGCTACCTGTATAAACAAAGGATTTTCTGCTCTCTCCCCACCCTCCCAGTAATTTTCAGACTTTCAATGTGAATCCCTCCTCTTATAGCAACTGTAACTAAGGCACATGCAATTGTATCCTCAATACACAATAGGAAAGCATTACTTCTGACCTACAATATATTACAGACTCACTATATATTGATAAAAACTTCTAAGTGTTCATCAAATCACCAAATACGAACATTATAAACCATAGAAATAAAGGGTTTCTTCATACATACACAATGCCTTTTTTACATGGGTTTTGTCATTCATTTGGGTAAGTGGACACAAAAGATTGCTTTTACTCATCTCTTAGTTAAGCAAACTCAAGTTTAACATAATTTGTAAATTTATTTTTCTAAATACCTAGTGAAGGAGAGTCTACAATTAATTCTCTCATTAATATTCCATTATTCCTGAGACTTTTCCCCCTTAAGTCTTATATCCTTTATATTGATCTTCCGCTCTATCCAAGTCCTATTATGTAGAAGGCATAATGTCAGGAGCATATGCCAATTCATATTGCATATGAGGTGATAATGGTGAACCACCCTTGTATTTCATCCAGTAAAACCACATGGAAAGAAAATATATGTATATATAAAAAAACCTGATGACATAGTGCTGGATGATGGTCCCTTGCAGGTTGGATGGCATTGAATATGCAACTAAAAAAGTTTCACGTTCTTCTGAAGTACCAATAGTGTATACCATGCACCACCGTATGGTTATTGATGTTGTAATGTGAGGAAAAAAATAGAAGTACAGAAGAATTATAGCAAGAAGCAGGAACATGGGAAAGTTCAACACAACAAAAGATGAAAGGAGTTGATTACACCTCCACATTTTAGGGATGAGTGAAATGAAACTATAACAGGGCAATTTCACTCATAAAATAATACTACTGTTAGGACATGAAAAAGAAAAGAAGAAAACTGGTGTTTTCATATAGTTTGGAAGGGTTTAGCAATGACAGCACATTATACTTGGTACAATGCAGTCAATGATCAAATAATATTATTTAAACTTTGTGGTCATCCTATTAATGTGGTAATGATAGTTTAATATCAAAGTTAATGCTCAAACTACTGATGTATGTAAAACCTGACACATTTTACGGTTAAGTTCAAATTCAGAAATCCACAAACATGCAATCAAAATGTGGAATTCATGGTTTAAAATTGGAATACAAACGCTGGTAAAAGTAAAAAGGAAAGAAATAGCTGTGTGTGGCATGGGAATTAAAATTAAACAGGACAATTACTATCATTTCTAAACACCAAAACAGTTTGTATATATTGTATGTGGATATTATCAGAAAGAACACACATTGTATATTCTCCTTGGTAGAATGAGGTAGAAGAACTCAGTTATAACAACAAAAACATGGCAGGAGATGACTGTGGAGAAGATAATCATTTGCTCAGATGTAAGTCAGCCAGTTGTTATAATATGATCTTGAGTATATACCCACTATTTTCAAAGAGAAACCAAGAAACAGAAGAAATAAAACTAGATATCGAAATAAACAAAGCAAGCAAACAAACAACAGAAAGAACTGATTACCCCCCCCCCCAAAAATCAAAGATGATCTGAAAATCTGTGTAGTAGGAATGTTATCATCCATGATACTTAAAAATATATTCTCTATTTACAAGAAACCCTAGCATTAGAAGATGAAGTTCATCAATATTCTGGTCATTATCAAAACAAAAGGCTACCAAAATTGATGGCATATCAACAAATGTGACAAGTAATAGGGAAACAAATCATTGAAGATTCTAACCAATCTTGCAAATCTGGGGAATGATCTATTGGCCAACATATTTCATGAAGCTAGATGACATACTATGCAATTTAGTGGCTCACTTAGAGGATCAAGTGGTAGCCATGGCTCAGAAGTCCATCTTGTATACAAATTGTGCCTATTTCTGAATTGGGTGGATTTGCTTATATGCTTTACTCATCTTCCAGGGCAACTACCACAATGTGAGTTCACAGAGTTAACCCTGTAACAGGACTGCAATGCAACACTACCTGCATTTGGGCATATATTGGTATGCCCATGTAACAGCATTGCTTGTGACCTGCACTGTTTTTAGTAGACTAAAGATACTGTTGAAGTTATGTAAGGCATGCTGCAAGGCATTTGCCTGATTACTAGTGGGATTGCCTGTTCCCAATGTTTTCTGCCTATTCCGACAGATCTAGCAGAGTGTGAATTCTCCATTAACAATATCTAGTTGAACTGAGGAAGCATGCATTCTCTTTCATGGAATTAACTCTCTCTGAGACTCATACATGTTAGCCTTTCAAAGAACTTGAAGATTTAGTTTCAACCTCAGGCATCGAAGCCAGATGTTAGTTGAACCCAGTATATATGTTCTCTGATTCACAATAGAAGGATTTTGCTTGGAGCCTCAACTGCATTGCAATGCATTGTTTTATTCTCTTTTTTAAACTTCTTTTCTGTATTGTTAGCCACCCAGGGGATCTAGATTGATTTTAAAGGCTTTAAATAAATAATTTCCAGTATCAATAACATTACCACAGAAAATTGAATTAACAGACTGTATGAAATATCACAAAATTAATTTCACATGCTAGTTAAATAATGCCTAGAATCATCCAATGCAGAGTACAGCCCCAGATGAAAGAGAAATCCAAAATATTCAAGCTGTTTTAAAAAGGTCTAAAGACCAAATATAATATTGTGGATTCATGCTGAATAATTCAGAAAGCTAAAGAATACCAATGGAAGTCAGTGTGTGCTTCATTGGTTACAGAAAGGCTTTGGAGTCAAAGAAATAACAATCACTTTGGGGGTGGGGTGAGAATGTTCTATAAGGTTGGTACCATGGCAAAAAAGGCGTGTCCTTAGGCTCACGTAGTATAATTCTCTGAGAGGCATGGAACTAGTGTAGTGTGCCTTTCTTGACATATATGTAATAGTGGAAATATAAAATATATTCTTAAAAATATGTACCATATATATTTCATTCTTTAGATATGATGCATACTCTAAGTTAATATGGCAGTATTGTTAAAGTTTTGTTTGTTTACTTTTGTAACATTTTGAACATTCTGACCTTTAAGCAAATGAGGAAAGGAAAATGGATATTCTTTAATGGTCTATTAAATTTAGCATCCAATTCAGCCAAATTCCAAATTCAACATTAGGAGAACTAACATGAAGATTAAATTTATATCTTAACAGTACAGTTCCCAAGTTACAAACATTTAGCACAAACAGTGCCCTGTTGGATTGAACCTCTAGCCCATTTAGTCCAGGATCTGTTCTCTCAGTGGCCAAAAAACTTCACATGGAACCCTATCAAATGGCCTTCATAGGCAGCCAATCACATTTCCATCAAGACTAATAGTCATTGATCTTTCAGGAAGTTATTTTCCAACATCCTATTAGCACTTAGTGCTAGAACCTAATGGAGACTATGTATAGTATTAGATAAGATTAGAACCAACTCCAATTAACATTTTTTACTTTCCATTATTTATTATGAATTGTAGTAAGATTTTTCATCGACCAGTAATTTCTTTAGTTATTTTCCCCCACAATGGAATCATGAATATTTCAGCTAATTGGCTATAAATCTGATACTCAAAAATGTGCAAGGAAAAGTATATTTAAATAAATTATTAATTTGAATTTTTCAAACTATGTTTAAATAAATAATTGGTCTTAAAGAGCTGATTAATTCTCCTTGCATAACAGCCAGTGTCAGAAATAAATTATGTGTTTTTTTTCTGAATGTGAAGGATAAATTTAACAAGATAGTGGCAGAATAAGCCAGAAAGCTGCACGTCTGATGTTTTTCTATTGAAACCTAGAAAAGCTTAGGTAAAATCATTCTTTTTTAAAAAAAAGCTAATACAAGTATATGCCTTTGTAGTTTCTTACTATTCATAAAATGCTCATTCATGTTTATGTTCTATAATACAACAGTCAACATCACCACTAACATAAATTTATTGTCAGTATACTGTGAATTTTATATTGAATCACACAAAACAATGTAATGATATATGTTCACAACCCATTATGATAAGGTTTTGTATTGCATGTAATTTTGTTCAGAGAACAATATCATCGAGACCTTCCTATGATTCTGCTATGCATTATAGGTAATCCTAACTTACTTTATTAGTGATTGTTTGAAGTTACAATAGTGCTGAAAAAATTACTTATGACTGCTCCTTACATTTATGTCAATTGTACAATCCCCATGGTCATGTCACCAAAATTCAAATGCTTGATAACTGCCATGCCAGCTGCAGCATCCTGGGATCACATGATCACCATTTAAGATCTTCCCAGCCATCCTCCAATAAGCAAAGTCATTTGGGGAAACTGGATTCACTTAACAATTATTTGGATCATTTAAGAACCATGGTGATTTCTTTAATGACCAGGGTAAAAGTATAATCAAGTATGACTTGCTTAATAACCACCTCACTTAGCAATGGAAGTTCTGAACTCAATTGTGGCCATAGGTTTAGGACTATTTGTACTCTAAGTGAGCAAAAGATAAACAATGTGTTTGTTGTTGTTGTTCTTGTTTGCGAAAGGTAAGGTCTATATTAACATTTAGGAAGGATCACTGTATATGCATATTTGTCTTTAATTATTCTGACCCATTTATTTCCTAGCTAAAAACTGTAAGAGATAAAACAAAAATAAATAATATAGCTTTTCTAGCTGTTTTTTTTCCTTTTTATTTCTATTGTATACTACAAAGGGAGTTTCATCCAAACCTTCTTTTTTAAAAAAAATCATATTTGGCATTTGAAAACCATACAGGAAAATGAGATGGAAAAATCTGATACAAAAATACATTATAAATACAGATATCTCTGTTGATAAATCTCTGAACATATTTGCTTGTGCTTGAGCTTTTTTTTTTTTTTTTCAAAATCTGTACCATGAGATGCAGCATCAGCAATACCATTTCCATTTCACCTTTTTCTGTACCATCTAAAATCGTACTAGGCTGTAATCAATGAACCCTATCCGGAAAAATAATTATCTGACCTATTTTTTAAAAAAATGTCTATACTGAGATGTATATATTCAGGATATGAGTCGATGGCACAGTTTGTTTCAATTGTGAAACAAATTGAGCTGAAGCTGTACAGCTTTCTTCTGCCTGCCTTTGCAAATGCAGTTTGCATGTATATTTGCTCTTGAGAAAGTCCCACGCTAAAGATTGAAGGCAAACAGTACGATCTTAATTTTTTTTATCAATTCCCACACCGTTCAATGTGACTGATTCCTAAGTCAGATGTGCACAAGATGCCACTTTGATGATTAGGAAGACCCCTTGATAAACACAGAGATACTTAGACACAAATACAGATTGCAATGTGGAAAGTGAAGAAGGCAAAAGGGATTCACTGTAATTGTTTTGTGTTATTACACAATTTAGAAACTGCTACTGGATTTCTAATTTATTGTGTTTTCAGATATTATTTAGAAAATAAGGGCTATCAAGTGAAATCTTCGTTGGAATATGCGGACCAGTAAGAAGTCAGGTTTTGTGCTTGTGCAGGCTGAGAAATGATAATAGCAATAGTAATAGCACTTAGACTTATATACCGCTTCATAGGGCTTTCAGCCCTCTCTAAGTGGTTTACAGAGTCAGCATATTGCCCCCAACAATCTGGGTCCTCATTTTACCCACCTCAGAAGGATGGAAGGATGAGTCAACCCTGAGCCGGTGAGATTTGAACAGCCGAACTGCAGCTAACAGTCAGCTGAAGTAGCCTGCAGTGCTGCACTCTAACCACTGTGCCACCTCGGCTCACATACAGCTAGTGGAGAGCTAGCTAAGCTAAATGAGTTGTAGTCTCCAGATCAAATGAATTATATCATAGGACACTGAAGAAACCAGCAGAGGTTATTGTGCAACCACTATCTGTAATATTTGAAAAGCCTGAAGAACAGACAAAGTCCCAGAAAATGAAAAGAGGTTAATATTGTTCCTATTTTCAAAATGGGGATTAAACAAGACCTGAAAAAGTACATGCCACTGAGCTTAACCTCATTACTGGGCAAGGTCCTTGCTCACAGATTATCAAACAGCATGTCTATGAGCACTTAATCAGGAATCCATTAATTAACAGTGGATTTATGACAAACAGGTCATGCCAGGCTAAGTTAATTTCCTTTTATGACAGAGTTACAGATTGGTTGATTGGGGAAATACTGTGGAATACAGACTTAGAAAGGTTTGACAGTCTCTCATTGTATTTTATTTTATGTATTCTATTTTATTTTATGTATTCTATTTTATTTTATGCATTCTATTTTATTTTATGCATTCTATTTTATTTTTCTTTATGTACACTAACAGTTTATGCACCAAAAGCAAATTCCTTGTGTGTCCAATCACATTTGGCTAATAAAGAATTCTATTCTATTCTATTCTATTCTATTCTATAGCATCTAACTGACAAAATGGCCAACTATGTGTTTGACAACTCAACCATTTGATGAATCTCAAGGATTCGTACCTAAAAGGTAGTTATCAAATTAATATGGCTGTCCATTTCAAGAAAAGTGATTCCAATTGTTGTACAACAATAGGCTAGAACAGTGGGTGAAAATAAATGTTAAATTTTATTCTAGTTTAACTGAAAGAAATATAAATTCATGCATTTTTCTCTAGATTAGAAAAAACAAGAAAAACATGCATAGAATGGGGAAAAGGACTTGGATTCCTAGTGGGTCACAAGTTCAACATTATGTCTACCCAAACCAAAAGAGAAAAGACTCCAGCACCTCTCCACCAATAATCAGCACTCAGATTACCATAAATTAACTCCAAGGTTAACTTCAGACCAACAATCAAATAAGCAACACCTCAATTAAGAAACTGCCAAAGAGCCATCAGCTGAACCAAATAATATCTAAGGTCACTCCTACCCACATAGATAGGCAAATCACCAGAATATAAACTGACAGTAAACATCACTCCTTACTAGCACTAATGATGTTATCCAGTTAGAGTGATGAAACATCTGCAAGAAAACAAGCAACCTCAGAGAGCACCAAGAATCCTTCAATCTCAATCACTCAATTGTGATGCAGCTGCAAAGAAGGTCAGCAACATCTCAAAGAACCACCAAGAGATGCACAGAATCCAAGTAGTGGGAAGTAATTGTCCCACACTATTTTGCCTTGGTCAGCTGAAATAATGCATTCAATTCTAGTTTAAAAAGGAAATTGATAAACTGGAACAAGTCAGAAAAAGGCTATCAAGATGGTGAAAGTACTGAAAACCAAACACTATGAAGGACAGCTAAAATACATAGTTACCTTTAGTTTGTTGAAGAGGAGGTTGAGGGGACATGGCAGCTATTTTCAAATACCAGAAAGGCTACCATATTTGTTTGGATTTATTTTTAATTGCTTCAGAGACTAAGGCAAGAACTGAAGGAAGAAGCATCTAAAATATACAATTTAGGCACTAAGGTTAGACTTTAGAACCTCTCAACAATAAGAGCTGTCAATTAATGGAATAGGTTACAGCATAGTTTCTTTTTTTCTACTAGAGACTTTTAAATGGAGGATAAGTATTCATCTACTGAGGATGCTGTAATGAATCCTGTAGTCTGTTTCTATCAACCCTATGATTGTATTATTTTAACAGGCCCCTTGAGATGGGAATGAGTGACATCTCTGACTACTACATTCAATATTACTTTCTGTTTCCTTTTTTTCCTCTTGGTCCCTGGGGAATCCATTCAAACTTTCTAATTTAAACAACACAATCTTAAAAGATAGATGCTAAGAAGTTACAGTAACAGTGAGAAAAGGCTATCAACCTCCTATCCTATTTGTGAGCTTTATTTATCCAACTACCTAGACATTCTGCGATATGGAATATAAACTAGATGCCCAGTGAAGATGATTGTATGTTCTTAATAGCTATGGGTTTTCAGAAATTTAATACATCTGTTACTATACTTTAATATATCTTAAAATATATATTTATGACATGAAGTATTCCTAAAATGCATATGTACAACACATCCTAAAATTAATTGGATTTTTGTGCTTTGGTATCTTGTTACTTTATTTACTAAATGTTTAATCTAATTAATCTCTCAAAATCTATTTAATTAGATTCTAAATCAAGTGAACTTCTCTGCATTTCATAGTAACAAATGTATTAATAATACCCACTAAGCTGAATGGTTCAGCTAATATTTGTATAAATTACTGGTCTTCGTCTTTTTAATTAGAATTCACTTCCCTGAAGCTAATTTCAAGTTTTTCAAATTCATGCCAAATGAATTTCATTTGAAATGCCCATTTCTACTAATACAGCATTTGGTTAATGTAACAAATCTCTAAGAAATGTCTAAAATTACACAGGTCTGCAAAAGAAAATTTTGAGAGCTGTTTTGGTTATTCCACGTAATCTTTATTTTTGGGGGGTGTACTGAATGATGTCCTTTGTCATAGGACATCATGTTTCCTGACAATTTTGGTAACTATGTTAAATAAGGCAATACCTCAAAATAAATGGAAATAGACATAAAATTAAAGTTTTATTACAATATTTTCATGAAAATCCTTTTTTTAACTGAAATGAGTTCACCTACACACACTAAACTCAATTCTTCTTCCTCGTGAGGTTCCTCTTGGTGCATTTATGCTTGTGAGTAGCATCTGGAATGTCTCTCTGAAGCATCCAACAGTAGTCTGCCATCATTGTAATGCTCCATTTTCCCTGGTATCTCCTTTCCATCTCTTTAATGTCTTGGTGGAATCGTTCACCTTGTTCCTCACTTACAGCTCCCAAATTTTCAGGAAAGTAGTCAAGGTGGGACTGGAGGAAATGCACTTTCAAACCCATCAGGCAACCTAAAGCTTGAAATGCTTTCAGCATTCTTCCGACGATCTTTTTGTAGTGAGGATCTTTCTTATTGCTTAAAAAATTCTGTACGACTTCTTTAAATGCAATCCACCCTTCTTTTTGAGGAACCATCATGGTATTGACAAACTCTTGATCAACTATAAGCCTTCGAATGTCTGGTCCGACAAACATACCTTCCTTCAATTTTTTCTCCAAAAGGCATGGAAACTTGGTGACCAAGTATTTAAAGCATTCTCCATCTCTTGGAAGTGATTTTACAAATTGCTTCATCAATCCCAATTTTATGTGGAGAGGTGGTAGAAGAACTTTATGGGAAGGTACCAAAGTTTCTTGGAGGAAATTTTTTTCACCAACTGTTAGCACCCTCGGCTGCCAACTCTTCTTGGTCCAGTGATTTTGTCAGTCTCGACTGTCCCTTAGACACAGAAAACAAGGGTATTGGTATACCCAGCTTGTTGCCCAAGCAGCATGCCCAAGATCTTCAACTCCCCACACACTTGCCAACCATGGTCTTCATATTTAAGTTTACGAAGAACCAATTCCAAGTTCTCATAGGTTTCCTTCAAGTGTACGGAATGATCTATAGGTATGGAAGTGTAAAAACCATTGTGGAGTAAAACTACTTTGAGACTTCTTTTTGAAGCTTCTATAAAAAGACGCCATTGCTCTGAATCATATTGGATTTTAAATTGACCTATCAGACGTTTGACATCAATGCAATAAACCAACTTGTCTTCCTGGGCAAAGTAAGGAATGAACTCCTTTTCATGATGTCTGAACCATGAAGATGACACTCCTGGCAACAATAAATTCCTGCTTTTCAGCCTTGATCCGAGTAACTCAGCGGCATCTTTGGGAAGATTCAAGTCTCTTACCAAATCATTCATCCCCTCCTGAGTAAACTATTTTGGTCTTGTATCATCTTCAAAGTCAGAACCTGATTCGTCATCTGGTTCAGGTATGATTTCACCTTCATCTGAGCTAGGTATCTCTTCCAATGTAGCAGGAGGATTTGGTACTGGTATATCTGTGCCATGGCGGATGGGACGAATTGCTGAGTGAAAATTGGGGTATGAAATGGAATGCTTCCATTTGGAATTAAACCCTTTCACCTCACATGAACAAAAGTAACAGTCATCACTATGGTTCTTTTGCTCCCGCCATACATAGGAATCCCATAATGGAAAGATTTTTTCTTGAACCAGTTTCGGAGGTCCTCAACACACCGTTTGCACACTTTATGAGGCACCCAAACTTTATCTTGATCTCCAATTTTTAGTCCAAAGTATGCAGAGTATACTTTTTTCACAAAGTCTGTAATATTGAGCCAAGGTGGCGCAGTGGTTAAATGCAGCACTGCAGGCTACTGCTAGATCAGCAGTTCAGCGGTTCAAATCTCACCGGCTCAGGGTTGACTCAGCCTTCCATCCTTCCGAGGTGGGTAAAATGAGGACCCAGATTGTTGGGGGCAATATTCTGACTCTCTGTAAACCGCTTAGAGAGGGCTGAAAGCCCTATGAAGCGGTATATAAGTCTACTGCTATTGCTATTGCTATTGCTATATTCTGCTGTTGCTTCAACACTGCATATTCACCACAGATGAAACAGAAACTGTCTAGCGAATTAATACACTTTCACGGAGCCATAACGTAACGGTTGAAGAATGACAAGCTAACAGCCTAGAACCAAGAACCTGATGATGATTCATGCACAAATGTGGCATGCAGAAGACAGCAGCTCTGTGTCTGTACACGAGATGTTACAGTGCTGGCCACGCCCCCTGCACTGACCGGAGATGCTGATATCTGCCCTGTCTCCCTCCCACTGGATTTTTCAGGAAATATTAATCCCTTCTACCATTAGAAGCACAGACTTAAAACTTGTTTAGCTTATGTATATATTGCTGACCATCAGATTTACAGTGCTTATTTCTTTTACATAGCTCGTACAATACCAATTTTTTTAAAAAAATGATAAATTTGAAGACACTTTTGCATGTTGTGGCAAATCATGACACCTAGGAGTTTTTTTTCCAATATTTCAGCACACCAAAATACATGGAAATTAGATGAAAATAATCAAACAGCTTTTTAGCCACAGACCTGTGTTATAATTACCTACAAAATGATAGAAATTATATCTAGACTAAATCATATATTAACAAAGTCTTGGCACATAATGGTATAGGCAAACCCATATGTTTATTTTTCCACTGACTTTATTCTTCTATGATTTTCTGTTTTGTTACATTGGTAGAAGCTATTAATTCTCTATTGAATAATAGTGCTGAATAATATATTAACCAGGTATCTCTATGGCATAAAAGTTTTATTAGCTTTTTCAGCAACAAGAATACTTCATAAATTACCAATCTGGAATTTTCAGCAATTATAACATTCCTAAAGGAATGTTATATGAATAGTATGTTTTTATTAAAACAAAATACATTCAGTGCCTATGCTTAAAACAAAAATAAGAAAATATAGCAGTTCAAATAGTTTGTTTTCCAATTAAGAGTCTGAATTGCACTAAGTTGTGCACAATTATACTGGAACACTTCATTGCTAACCATGTGAATTGAAAAGCAAATTGTTTGCATTGTACTAAAAGAAGTAAAAAGTTAACTGGACATTTACTTATTAAGAGGTTATCATATTTATTTTTCCATATACTCAGTGTAAATTTATTTTTTAAACAACATCAATATTTATATAATTGTAAGTCACTGAAATATTTTTTGCAATCTGCTGTCTATCAGAAACTATGGAACATAAAGATTAAAACGTGCTATTCCAAAAATACAACAGCGGATATGTCTGACCCTTCAAACACAGATTTATTTATAATGTACTGATAGTGAAAATATTTTATGCAAGAAAATAAAAAGTGTTTGTGTTGTTCAAAATAAAGGCTATATTTTCATGTGTCATACCTGTCAACCCTTCTGGATAAACCAGATAGGAAACATGACTAGATGAGCTAAATATGGGTTATTATAAGGCTACATTAACAGAATTGTTGCAAGTACAAAACTTCCCACTGCCACTTTCAACTACTTGATCCATCAGGGCAAGTAGTTTCTTTCTCTGACTCTTAAGCCACCTGGGGTTCCTGCCTCTATTGTTGGATTGTTTCCTAGACAACATCTCTTCCACTCTTTCCTCGAGGTTATTCCCACATTTCATTACACTATCAGAAATATTCTTGTATACAAGAATATTTCTTGTAGACTTAGATTCTTCATTTAGGAACTCTCCTGGTGTTGCTTGGATGAAAGACTGATTTTATATAGAATGAGTACTGAAAGACAAGTAAACTGAGAAAGTAAATATGGACTTCTGTCACTGGGATGTAGCTGAGGAATTCAATAGCAAGTTTCTCAAACAGTAAATGGAAGTAATCAAAACCATCTCCATCTTTACAGAGAAGCTTAGTTTCATAGGGGTTCGTTTAGAGTTAAAACAAAAATTATTCCAGGCTAATAAAATAAATTGTAGAAAATTATCTCCATTACACATCTGATTCTCAAAGCAAGCATTACAAGATGGCACTTTTGTTAAATGTAATATTTGCAAAAATAGATCAGAAGCAGTATTTGCAGAACATGTGAATTTACTCATACTTCTTAATCATAACTTTTGTTTGGGAGCCATATTTCCCATGCTTTGTATAAATAAAGGATTTCTTGCTCCAACAAATTAAATTATATCATATTATCCAACTTGAGAAATCTTTAACACAAGCTTGGTTTAATATCCAGCCTACAGCTATTCTGGAAAGTAAATACAAAAAAAAAAAAAATCCACATGTTGCCAAACTATTTCTTTTTTTTTTTTTTTTTTTTTCCTGGTAAAACATTTTATTTTTATTTCATTTTCATTTTCATTTTATACAATCACTTATATACTGTGCATAAAAAAAAGAAAAAAGGAAAAAAAAAAGGAAAAAAGAAAAAAAACCCCCACATAACACTTCATTCCCCCATACACCCTCTCCTCTCCCCCTCCAACTTTCCTTTCACCCCTCCAGCATTCCCCTCCCACTTCCCTACCCCCTCAGACATCTCCCCCTCCCTCCATTTCACCCTCCTCACATTCCCTCTCACTCCCTCTTTACTTCTCCCTTCTCTTTCCCTCTTCTCCTCACTTTGGTGTATTCATACAATTCAATTTGTTTTTTACAATAAAAGTAGAGAAAGAAAAAAAGAAAAAAAAAAGAAAAACGAGCCACAGTATACAAGTGAATTCTTATTGTTCTAAGGATTGAAACTGTAATTCCCCCCTCCCCCCTCCCCTCTATAATCCCCCCTCCCTAACCCCCTTACGGCTTCGCAGGTCCCATGCCCGGCATAGTTCTTTAACAAGCATTTGAGTATAATAAGGTCAGCTAACTTTAAAATTAAAAAAATAAGATAAAAATGAAGCCAAAAAGAAAAAGGAAAAATAATAGAAAATAAAAAATAAGAAACAAAAAAGAAACACCCACACTCACACACAAAAAGAAGAAAGAAACAAAAAGGGTCAATAAACCCACTACGTTAACACAGCTTCCCATTATCTGTAAATCTTAAACAATGTAATTCATTCCAAATTTCGATTATTTTGCTACTTGCAGGGTTTCAAACTATATTAGAACCAGGTAAGTTGATCAATTAGAATTCCCCAACTAAAAATCTCCTTGCTTTGTCTATCTATTCAAACCTTTAATTTATCTCTTTTTTATCCAGGTATCCAAACCTTTCTATAACACCATTAACTCAAATACTTCTTTCATTTTTCATTTCCAACACCTCCCTTTCTATCCTTACCCACCTCCACATATAAATTTTTTACCTTCCACCCTGCCTTTATCCATATCCACATATATATTTTGTCCACATTCCTTGCTCCTCCCATGTTTACTCCACTTTCCTGAAGATTCTCCGACCAATCTTTCTTAACCTTATATTGATATAGCAGCTCAAACAAACATCAGCTTGCGTTCTAGCCCCAAGTAATCTAATTACACTTTCGCTGCCCTTCCCTCTCCCACACACCTCCCAACTCCGTTCGTTCCAAACCGCAACTCAAAAAGATCACAATTTCCACTCTCTTCGTCTAAGAAAATAGTTCATGCACGATTAGAGTTAGAGTTCAGACAAAACTTCTGTACAATATATGTCCACAATCAGCAACGCTTCTTTCAGTCTCCATGTCTCATCATCGATATGCCACTTTTCCATTTTATCCCAGACGGAAATCATAAAGCTTTAAAAACATCGCTTAGTCTTTATTCTTTAGTCTTCTGCCCTTCCGGAAGAGGAAAGCAACACGCTCCGCCTTGTAGCCACGTGTCTCGCTGTTTGTCTTCTCCTTCTCCCTGTCTCTCCCCAGATCCGGATGAATCAGGAAGTCCCGCCTTCAGAGTCTCGTAGTAAAATTTTCGGGCTTCACAGACGGAGTTAATGCGGTATTTTTGGTTACCAAATGTAACTGTAATACCAGCTGGGACTTCCCATCTGTATGAAATCTGAGAGTTTCTGAGTTCTTCGGTTAAGAAAGCATACTGTCTTCTTGTTCTTAACATTTGAAATGGTATCTCCTTAAAAACAATCAAGTCGTCCCCATCAATTCTCAACCTCTTTCCGTAGAGCCTCTGTGTTATCTCATTTCTAGATTCCCTTGTGGTAAAGTATATTATTATGTCCCTCGGAAGCTGTCGCTGTTTTGCTACCCAAGAATTCTGGCGGTAAATTCTTTGAATCTGCCAATCAAAATTAAGTCCCGGACTTCCCACCAAGCGACTGAAAGCCTCAAAAAATGTCTGTTTCAAATTCTCCTGTTGGTTTTCACGCAGTCCTCTAACACGTATAGCAAAGGCAGTCTTGTTATAATTTAATTTGACAAGTTCTTTTTGGGCAGATTCAATTTCCTGTTCTAACGTTTGAATTTTTGATATCAGATTAAGGTTAGTTTCTTCCAAAAGTTCCAATTTGTCCTCCGTTTCAGCAATATAATCTGTCATGACTGTCATTACTCCGATCATATCCTGCTTTGCCTGAGCAATTTTAGCATCAAATTGATCAGATAAATCCGAAATCAGTTGATTAATCTCCTGTCTGAAATCATTAAGCGTTTTGAGAAGGAATTCTTGTGTTAGCAAGTCTCCCGTGGAGGGTGTAGGAGACAAGGGTAGCGGCTTCATAGCAGTTTTATTATTAAGGAAGCGCTTCTGTTTAGGTTTGGGAGCCATTCCAGAATAAAAATAAAAGACAAGCAATCAAGCGAGCCAAAAATCAAAGTCTGTGCTCCCCTCAGTTAATCTTTTAGCAATTAGTACGGAGAAGCTTTCAGGAGGGTAGGGTCAGCTAGCTGCGTCAGATCAAACACAAAAGCTACGAGATCGCCATCTTGTGACGCAGCTAAAAAAAGAAAGGGAGCCTTTTGCGAAATTGAAGCTGGTATTTTAAATGGTAATAGAAGAAGTTCCTCGGGAATAGTCCCCGCCCGGATTGGCTTTTAAATAGCTTAGCTTTGTCCTGGGGGGGGAGGCAATCTGCCTAGGCTGCAAAAAAGGCAGCGCGGAAAACTGGCCGGAGTAAAGGCTCAGCTAATGTTGAACCTCTTCTCCATTCACAGCAAAAAGAAAAGCTATGAATTACAAAGAGATCCTAACGACTGACCTTCTCCCTGCCCCTTTCTGCCAGAAAGGGGAGATATCTATAGATCTTATAAGATATACGAACCAGAGTCCTGGCAGGAGCTTTATTGAGCTCCCGACGGCGGCAGCTCCTCCCCTCGAAGCCTGGAATGCAGTGTTGCCAAACTATTTCTATATGATACCAGCATTGTAAAATCGATTGCCTGCATTGTATTGTATTGCTGTTTTTATAGGAACATTAAAAGTTGCTTTAATTTTCTTTCTCTGAAAAAATATCCAAATTATTCTGATACCATCTATAGGTAGTCCTCAACTTACAACAGTTTGTTTAATCACCGTTCAGTTACAATGAAACCAAAAAAAGTAAATTATGATCATTTTTCACGCTTCTGAACATTGTGGTGTCCCTATGGTCATGTGATCGAAATTCAGACACTTGGCAACTGACTCATATTTATGATGGTTGCAGTGTCCCAGCGTCACGTGATCTCCTTTTGTGACCCTCTGACAAGCAAAAGTAAATGGGAAATCCAGATTCACTCCCATGTTACTAACTTAACAACTTCGCAATGATTAACTTAACAATTGGGGCAAACAAGGTCATAAAATGGGGCAAAACTCACTTCTCACCTTCTTCTTGGCCTTCCACTTGTTCTTTGAAATGGTTTATTGAATCCTCCTCCTCATGATCATCATTTTAACCATTGTTTATCCTCTGCAGATGAAACCCTGTTTCACATGTTTCCAACCAATATGCTTCTGATCTTTCTTTTGACAATTGGGCCCAATTGGATGCTTTTTATCAAGTGGGATCAATTATGACTGCCTTCATCCATTTGCCATCAGTTCTTCTGCTACGTGACCAGCCCATTTTCATTTCAATTATTTTACTCTTTTGATGATATTGTATTCTTTTGTTTATTCTCTAATCCATGTGCAGGTCTTTCTATCTTGTCTTGTAATGCTAAGCATGGCTCTTTGTGCCACTTGTAGATTTTGTGAGGTTGGTGTCCATATTCTACTGATATATCTTAGAGCAGGTAGCACACATTGATCAAAAAAATTTCTCTTCAGGCAGAGTGGAAGATTGTTCTTGAAAATTATGCTTACCTTGCTGAGTGCCTGCCAACCACATTTAACATAGCAATAGCACTTAGACTTATATACTGCTTCACAGTGTTTTACTGCCCTCTCTAAGCTGTTTACAGAATTAACATATTGTCTCCAACAATATGGGTCCTCATTTTACCCACCTCAGAAGGATGGAAGGCTGAGTCAACCTTGAGCCTGGTGAAATTTGAACTGCCAAACTGCTGGCAGCTGACGATCAGCAGAAGTAGCCTGTAGTACTACCCTCTAACGACTGTGCCACATGCTGTTCAATGTCTTTTATTGTATCACCTTCCATTGAGATCCATTGGTCAAGGTATATGTAGTAGTCTACTGCATCTAATTCTTCTCCATATATATATATATATATATATATATATATATATATATATATGTGTGTGTGTGTGTGTGTGTGTGTGTGTGTGTGTGTGTGTGTGTGTGTGTGTGTGTGTGTATATATGTATATATATGTATGTATACATGTATGTATGTATGTGTGCGTGTGCATGTGTGTATATATATATTGGTTTTAATTGTTAACATTTTCCATCCATACCTTGGCCATTACCTAACAGAGTTGTATATGATTTGAGGAGGAGTCTTACAGAAAAGACCTGAATTTACAATATTCTTGCCACCTGCCTTACTACAGCAAGAAAATAATCTACGAATGATCTATTGTGATATTCTACCTCCATTTAATTCAGAACTATTTTACATCTTTCATTACAAAGTAATAAAATCTTTACTGTAAGAAAGAAGTTAAGGATGCTACAAATCTAATCATATGTTAGTGATAGGAGTAAAAGATACTTCTTTTTATCCATATTTAGCCTGCAATCTTAGGCTCACTAATTTGGAATAAGCATAATTGCATTATACATACAGATAGTATGCTTAATTAATGGAAGGTAACTATGTAAAATGTATTCAATTTGGAATATATACAGAGGGAGGGAGGGCTTAGAGAAGCATAGTGTCATTGATTGACTTTTACCCCTATGACCAATTAGCTGCCTAAATTGATTAAGTAATTATACTATTTAAAGTAAAATCCATGCCTGTATTCATCATTTATGATGTCAAATTAGCTTTAAGGAAATAAGACATTCCCTCCTGTTAACTATAGTTCTTCAAGTAGTTATCCATTACAGCTTTGCTCCTACATGAAAAATCTCCCAGTACATCCCAAAGATTCTAATCATGCTGAATTCTCTCAATTTCCAGGTCAGGAAAATAAGAGAAATAAGAAAATAAGAGTGCTAGATTCATGTGAATATACAGAAAATCTCTCAAAGAATTACAGTTGAGGCCGAACAATTCTGTTATTCTCCATGGTAGCCATGGTTGCATCACGCATATGAGAGTTAGATTCCTTTGATGGGATGGATCAAGTGGTATTATGAGAAAATTGAAAAAGTGAGATTGCCAATAGTGGCATATTCTCTGATACATACTATACAAAGAATGTACAGCTGGATGGTAGGGTTTTATAAATATGGAAGAAACTGACCATACAACAACTTTACAGATATCTGAAAGGAAAATACACCTGACAAATGCAGCAGGAGTGATTTTCTGGAGTTAAAGCCATGAATAGCAGATGGTAAAGTTATCCTTACAACCGATAAAGTAATCTAGTAGTTCAAGAAATATTGAAAGAAAAGACTCAGAAACATGGTGAGTGTCTCAGAGAGTAAAATCTATTTATGACATCATAGCAAATGTCAACATTCAACCAATTAATAATAGTCTTCAAGGACTTGATAAACTCAGCAGTAAAAAAAACCTCTGTAAAAATTAATAACTATTTTTGAAATAATTATATATCCAGATTCTATTGCAAACTTGTTTATATATTACACATTATATAATAAGGATCAATTCTAAATGTTCTTATTTTCATTGTCCCCTTTCCCATGCTTAATTGTTGTCAAACAGACCAATTTTGTGAATAACAAAGTGATATCTGAATGAATTATGTGTTAGTTGACAAGTCGTGTTGGACCCATTGCAACCCCATGGACAACATTCCTCCAGGCCTTCCTGTCCTGTACTATCCTCTGGAGTCCATTTAAGCTCACTTCATTCTCTCTCATCCCATTCTTCTTTTGCCTTCAATTGTTCCCAGCATTAGACTCTTCTCCAGTGAGTCCTCCCTTCTTATAGGTGGCCAAAGAGAATGAGTTATAATGGGGAAAATATTGATGATGACTCTGTTCAGACCCAGTAACAGCATGGAAGAGATCTGTAAAGTACTAGAATAATCTCCATCTATTACTTGAAAATAAATGGAAACAGGAAAAAGAAGCTGGAATTAAGACAATAACTACAGAGTTTAATTGTGTTACATCAAGACTGAGATTCTCTCAATTTACTCAAAAATCTGAGGGTGAAATGAATAATAAGTATATAACATACTGCATCAAACATTTTTTTCTACATAAAGTGGTCAGTTATCTATGGAATGGCTTGATATTGCACATTCTGAAATGAACAATCACCACAACCACATATCTTAGAAAATATTCTTGCTAGTAAAGAGAATAGCCACCTTACAAGTACAGGTGGGTTATTTGGAACTGAAGGCAATGGAAGTGATTATTTTGTTTTCTGATAGCTATATGAAATAACTGTACTTTAGCTCAAAATCAGAAGGATGCCTTGAAATAAATATTTATAATTAAACCCTTCAGAAGGCACACAAAGTTCTTTAATATTGTGATGTACTGAAAACTATATCTGTACTGAACACTCAATTAGTACAATGGCAACCTTTTAGCAATTTCCTTGGCAAGAAAATCAATAGGAGGGATAGTGACATCAAATGCATATCAGAAGTATGAAGTAATGAATTCGATGATATATATCCTTGTAATGATGGCGAGCAATCTGACATAATGGCTTGCCATATTTCTCTGATGTAAACCAATCTGTATCCAGATATAAATATGCAGCCCTGAAAAGAAAGGCGATGGATAGAGCAGTAAAAAATACAAACAACCCAGCACTTAGACTTGTCTTGAAGCAATCCTTGTATGAAAAAAAAAAGTGATGTATATGTCCCTATTACACAGTTTAGAAGAATACATAAAGATGAAAGCGCTACCAAGAAGCAGTCTTAGGTCCTAACCAAATCTTTCAAAGAACCATAGGATTAGAATCTACCTTGGAGATAACCTAGTCCTACTTCCCACAAAGGGAAGAAAATCTCAGACTAATCCAGTTCAAATGGCTTTCTTGAAAACCTCCATTAAGCATCTATGAATTTAGGAGGCAGACTACTCCATTGATCAATTGCTCTCATAGTCAGGAAATCCATTCTTTTTTCAAGTATGTTGTGGAGTTCTGTGTTCAGTTTCTACCACTGTTTCTTACTCTTGGGTGCCATAGAGAAAAAAATCCATATTCCCTGCCTTTATTGGAGGATTGTTATCAAGTCTTGCCTAAGCCTATTCTTCTTTAGGCTAAACATACACAGTTCTTTTTGCTTCACTTCATTGGATTTTGCTTGCAAGCCCCTTTCGATGCTTGTACATGAAAACACTTCTTTGCAGTCTTTCCAGTTTCCCAAAGTTCTTTTTGTTATCAAGTGGTCATGTAGTCAGACCAGAATGGCATAGAGTGGGGTACTATCATTTCAGAGGTGGTATTCAGCCAGTTCTGACAGGTTCTGGAGAACCGGTAGCAGAATAGTTTGGAGAACTGACAAATAGGCTGACCCCATCCCCGCTGCCTCCTAGCCGATCTTCTTTTGTTGCCTTGAACAGGAGAACAGAGATGGAAAGCGGGTCAGTGGGGGGAATGGGGATTTTGCAGTATCCTTCCCCTGCCACACCCAGCATGCCATGCCAACCAAACCACACCATACCCACCAAACCACGCCCACAGAACCAGTAGTAAAAATAATTGAATCCCACCACTGTATCATTTACTGTGAACCTGACACTGTCTTTGATATGTTAGCAATCTCCTTCCTCACTTGCTTTATATCTGCAAAATTTTAGAGCATTCTTTCTATTTCTTCATCTAAATAAATTATAAATGGGTCAAAGACTATACTGAGCCCAAGACAAGATTCTGAAGTGCCCAATTATGCTCCTCCCTCCATGTGTATATAGACCCATTAAGGATGATAACTGCCTATTCAGCCAATTATGAATTATGAATGCATCTGATAGTATGATTATCAATCCCACATTATTCAAGTTTATCAAAAAGGGAGATTTGTAACATATCTTACTGAAATCTGCATACATTACAGCCACATCATTTCATTGATCCACTAATTTAGACACATTGTTAAAGAAAGAATGTCTGGCGCAAGTTGTTTCTAACAAATCCACGCTGGTTTCTGGTAAACACTACTTCACAATCTTTTCTAGGATTTTCTCAGGTAACGATGTCAAACTGATTGGTCTGTTTTTTTCCCTTTTAAAGTATTGGAACAATGTTAGCTGTTCTCCAGACTTTCGGCACTTTCCTTCTGTTCAGTCATTTTTCAAAGATTTCAGTTAGTGGCCCTGAAATGACATCTGCCAGTTTCTTTAAAATGTAGGAATATAATCCATCCAGACTAAGAGACTTGGATTCATTCAAAGCAACTGAGTGTTGTACCACCAATGCTTTATCTATTTTGATCACAATTTCTTCTTTTATTTCCCAAAGTGCAGAGGCTGATAAATTGGACTGTATTTTTTTTCTTTGTGAAAAAACAAAAGGAAGGTATGAATTAAAAAGTTCTGCCTTTTCTCTGTTGCATGGCACATTCTTGCCATCTTCTCCAAACAGTATTGATAGAATCTCCAAACAGTGGACCCCATTTCCTTGACTCTCTTCTTGTTCTGACATTACCCAAAGAACTATTTTTTGTCATTTTTGACATTTGTAGAAAACCTTAATTCATACTTACCCTTAGCCTTCCTATCTCCATCTTTGCAGATTTGAGTTATTTGGGTTATGTCCTCTTTCCATTTTTCAAACTTTCTCATTTTTGGTAAAAACTTGTAAAGTCGTCCTGGTCATCTCACATATCTCCTATTTCTCTCTACATAAGTTTGAATATTTGTTATCTCATTTTTCAGAATTTCACAACTCTCCTGAACTGGTTTCTCCCTGCCCCACTCCTCAATTGTTTATTTTTTTCCTTTTAAAGATATTCAGTAGAGCTCAAACTTCTGCTGAGCAACTGAGACCTTGAAATATAATGCTTCAATACCATTTTTTCCTGTCTGGGAGCAGCACACAATCAGTATTATCTTTGGAAGTATTGATCTGTTATTTATATAATTTGCTTCTGCATTGAAACTTGTGCTAAAGTTTATTTTTGGGTAACTGGTTGATAGAAAAAGGGATTTTTTTCCTTTTAAATAAAGGTAAATGTTGATTTGGAATAAACACACTGACAGTTATTTTGTATCTTGCTTTCTTTGTCAATGGAAATAGTAGTGACCTATAAGAAGCCAGATGAACATAGTTTCCTATGAGAAGTTTTGATTAGACAGAATTGGATAGAGGATTTTTTAAAGAAAGACAGGGAAGATTTTCTTTCTCTATGCTATAAATATACTCTTATCTCTTCAAAGTTGAAGGAACAAATAATAAGTTGTTCACCTGCCTTACAAAGAACTGAAAAGCCACGAGTACTGAAGTATCATTACAGATTAATTTAAACACTAGGCCATCTAGTAGAATAGGTAGTTGTTTTTCATCTAGCCTAGGCACTTGAGCCATCCAAAGTAATTGCTGTACCCAAAAGCAGACTTCTTCTGTTAGAGAAAAGGAAATTTCATTCCCAATCATTAGATGTTTCTGTGAACCTGTCTGCCAGTTGTTCACAATGCTATAGGCTACTGGTGGATACATAATGTGAATAACTACAAGCAAGAGATGGTCTTTATCATGAACTCAGAGAATGAGGTTATTCCCTCTGCTATTCAGAAAAAAATGTTTGGTGTTTTAAAACTAGGAATAAAATTCAGGCAAACCCTGTGAATAAAACCTGGGGAAACTACATAGCTAACGTTGTTCAGTCTCTTAAGATTTGAAACCTCCAAGAAGCTGGAATGAAGCAGAGATATGTTTATTTATGAATCTCATATTTTTATAGAAGTAGGTAACATGTCTGGCTGAAATTTTGTGTCTAGTTTAATATCTGTTTTCTGTGCTGTGCTAAATGAGGTGTCACTGTTTCATGTTCTTATTTCTCTGTATAAGGTAGTGAATTGAGTTTCAGCCTTTACCCATATATTAGGCTGAAAAAATAATTTGTGATCTATGAAATTTATAAAAAGTACTACTTTTTTGTAAGGTAAACATAAACTCACTTCAGGGTTTGGAAGTTAATTAGAATAGTCTCTTCTTTGAAGAAGAATTTATAAATAAAATAAATAAAATAAAATAAAGGTTTGTTTTCAAGACAGAATTAAATTTAAAAATGATTTAACTCTTTAAAATTTTGAGATGTTGAGACTCTAGAAAGAGTGCAGAGAAGAGAAACAAAGATGATTAGGGGACTGGAGGCTAAAACACATGAAGAATGGTTGCAGGAACTGGGTATGTCTAGTTTAATGAAAAGAAGGACTAGGAGTGACATGTTAGCAGTATTCCGATATCTCAGAAGTTGCCACAAAGAAGAGGGAGTCACACTATACTCCAAAGCACTGACAGTAGAACAAGAAGCAATGGGTGGAAACTAATCAAGGAGAGAAGCAACCTAGAACTAAGGAGAAATTTCCTGATAGTTAGAACAATTAATCAGTGGAACAACTTGCCTCAAGAAGTTGTGAATACCCCAACACTAGAAGTTTTTAAGAAGAGATTGGACAACCATTTGTCTGGTGGTATAAGCAGGAGGTTGGACTAGAAGACCTTCAAGGTCTCTTCCAACTCTGTTATTCTATAATGTATTATCTAAAATATGCAAGCTATAATTATACTGTTTTCTGTAGTGAAAGAACCAACTGGAATTTTCTGCCAAATTCAAAACTAGTGCTTCCAAACATAAAAAGAGTGTAATGAAAGAAAAGAAAGTGATGGCGGTACCACTATCTCGCTGTCAGGGACTGGAGGCTAAAACATATGAAGAATGGTTGCAGGAACTGGTTATGTCTAGTTTAATGAAAAGAGAAAGCTCTAGAAAGTATTTTTAAAAATATAATGAATTCTTACTCATGTTCTTTCTTCTCTTATTCTGCTCTTTCAACCATGTTAATCAGCCTCAACAAATGGTTTTATTAGAAAGCTCTAGGCAAACTATGATGTGCAATCTGGTTTTGTGAAGGGTATGCCTTGGGGACTGAATTTAATATTTTTAAATGGCATCTACAGCAAAATAATAATAATAATGCAACTGTACTACAGGACTTGGCAACAATGCTTAGGGAGAAGTTATTATCCAGATCATGATTTTTCTCAAGTCTCAGATATAATGCCATCAAAGAAACATAGCATTTATGGACAGTTTCTAGCATGCTGATGAGAGATGATTAAAACTGTGCCAGATTATTTGACAGGGTTCAAAATTACCTTGCTTCATCCATTTTAATTGAGTCATATCAGAGCAGCAATTCTCATACTGCATATCTGGATTCCCAGCACTGCCATATCTAATTAATCAAACCAAAGATCCAATAAAATAAAAGAACAAAGAATATAAGCATATATCTTATGATAAAGGAAGACAATTATAAAATATTATATAGTTAGATACCCGAATTCTAGTAACATGCTAACATTAAATATACTTTGTCTATAATCAAAGTATACTTTAAGGTGATATATTTAGAAGACAGTAGGATTTTACATGATATATTCAAAATGAAGATAGCATAATGTGTTGAAAACCCTTAATTCCAAAAATAATTCATTTTAAATGGTGGTAATTGCATTGATACTTTTTATCATTTCAACAGGGTATGATTACTACTATTCTCTGGATATCTGCAATCCAGATGTGATAGCCATTTTAGTAATAATTGAGTAGTAAAAGTACATCCTTGTTGAAGCAGTCCTCAATCTATAGAGTTTAGAGTGTTGCCATTATCCCATTGTATGATGAATTAAATTTATAGTTTTAAAAGTTGATCCCCAATTTATAAGGTAATTTACAAAATAAGCTTCTAACATTACATATTATCTTTAATCCCAAATTATAGATTTCAGAAATGGTATATTGATCGATTAGTTAGAATAAGTCCTGTAAATAGAAATAAAAGATTAAAAAATCCAATTGTACAACATCTTTGTAGCTCTTGAATATTATGAATTTTTAATATACTTCTTACTATCAAAGCAGATCAGTTGGATTCCTACCTCCTGAATCTGCCTTAAAGTACTCACCAAGTTAGCATCTGAGCTTGTAATTAATCTGCCAGCTATGCCACTAATACAATATTTTGATCAACAGGATTATTTGTCTAGTTGGGAAGTACAGAATATGTATAAAAATAAGTGCTAGACCAGAAATTAGTGATTGGCAATTCCATTCTATCATGCATAGAAGATTGGATAAATTTTCTATATAGAAAATGGTCTGCTTGGATCTAAGTAATTATGAACTCCTTTAACCCAAAAATTGAAACCTGTATTCTTACAAATATTTCAGATAACTCTAATTTAAAATAATATTCACAAATGAAATCATTACATATTGTGGTTGGAGCTTCCAGACACCCATGCCTAAGTAACATCTGGAAGACTCTAATATAACCTAATCTGTTTCCACGTTTGCTCCAATTTGCTTAAACTACCAATGTGGTATGAAGGATAACATTTTCACATATATGAAGAAATAGGCACAAGAAATAAGTATAATTTAGGCATAGTATATATAATAAGATTGTAGGATGAACCTGAAGCCCAAGAATTAGCTTGAGATGTATTATAATTCAATCTTGATATGCAAACACAGCAAGAAGGAAATGACTGTTATGTTAATATCAGTCAGAGGAGAATTTGAGATAGGAAGGAAATCCCTAGCTCTAGAGCAAAAATTCCTAAAGATAGTGAAAAAGAACTGATGTAAAATGTTATGCTTTATTATTATTGCAATGCAATCAACAGAAATTCTTGGCCCTTTACCATGATACATCTGATTAAAACTATATAAAATGAATTTATTATAAAATAATCAAGCACATTCACTCAATAAACATGGATGACTAATTCTGCATTAAAAAGAAAGAGTTCAGTTTTTTTCATATTCCTGAATGCAATCTGATTTCAACTAAGACGACTGTTCGAAAGACCACTTTTCCTACTGAAAAACAGTGCCTTTTGGCCTCAGCCCCTTTACTTCCTGGAATGGGGAACCATCATATATTTCAGCCAAGAGTACTTTATAAGTTGAACTGATTCCAGTTGGAGTAAGTGATCCTGGAGAGAAGTAGATGCCAAGCAATAAAGGACTTTATAGGTTAAAAAAAAAGAAGCTCTTAAATCACACCTGGTAGCAGATCCTTTTAAGGACAGCAGCCTAATATCCAATAATTGATCAAAGATCTACATTTTGAAGTACATTTAAAAACAATATGCACAAAGCTGAAACAAAGGAAACCAAAATCTTTCTGATTTTTTTACCCTATATTTTTCTTCTGAATTAATGTTACCAACCAGCCCAGCCTGAACTCAAATTTTCAAGTAGTATATATTTTTTTTCTTTATTATCTGTGAAAATATATCATCTTCAATTAAGAAATCAATTTTTATTTTATTCCTTACTGATTTATAATGTTATTCCAGAGAACTTGGGGATCCTTGTAAATTAGCCTTTGCTAGGATAACTTGGGACAACTAGCTGGCACAGTTACTTTTATATACCTTTATTGTCTTTCCTGTTTATTGGGGTACATCCTTCCTGAAAAGACTGTATATTGTTGTGAAAACAGAGGTCCCTTCTGTTACCTGTAGTCCTCAGCTTACAACCACAATTGAATCCAATATTGTTTTATTTCTGTTGCAGTTAGTATTATTTAACAGAATGAAGAAGAGGCAACAGAGTATGACCACTTTCTTCTCCAAAAAACGAAGAGCTGAGGAATCAGCTGATCCACAATAGTCACCAGAGCCAACACCAGCACCACATGTACCACCACCAGCATCACCAACACCAGCAGCAGCACCACCACCACCAGCACAACCACTTCCCCCACTTGAGGTCAGAGAAAGCAGCAAGTCCATCTCCTCCACTGAAGTTCCACAACTTCCTGACTGCTGGAGTTTGCAGCAATACAGACACTTCCAGGAGAAGTATGATAGACTGGCAGTATCCAACAAAAAGTTAGGTTGTGAATACTGTGCAAAATCCATGTTCTCATTAGAGAAAGGTATTCGTGTTTCTAGGTAGTGGAAACATTTCCAGGTTGTGCCAGCAGGGTCAACTAAGGAGAATCAACAAGCATTGCTCAGAAAAAAAATAAAGGAACATTTTCAATCAAAAGCACACCTTATTTGTTTGGAGACCAATAAACAATGGGAGCAGGATGCTTTAACCAAATCCATAGATAAGTTAACTGACAAACATTTATCCAGTACTTGCAAAATATTTTCTACTATTTACGATCTGGCGCAAAGTTGTAATCTATTCTCAGACATCGAAGCGCAGGTAAATTTGCTAACTAGGGTTGGAGTAGATTTGGGAGTTGGCTTGCATTCATAGAGATCCGCAGTGAAAATAGTTGAATTCATTGCGAACAAAATCAAAACCACCGTGTTTTCCAGGATTATTACCAAGAATCTAAAGGTGTGCCTAATAATCGATGAAGCCTCAACACTTTCAATGAAAGGAGTGCAGATACTTTTTGTTAGAGTTGAGGATCCAGAATGCCCAGCAACCATTTTTGTTGAGCTGTTGGAATTAGAGAAACAAGATGTGGAGACCATATGTTCTGCAGCGATAGGAAGCTTGCGTAAAATTGGGTTTACCACTGAATATCTGCAGAAGAATGTAATCGCTTTCTGCTCCGATGGTGCCAATGTTATGCTTGGAAGATAATCTGGAGTCAGCTCAAGACTTCCCAAACATCATAATCTGGCACTGCTTGAATCACCACCTCCAACTTGTGCTGGATGATGCAATAAGAGAAATAAAGCAACTCAACCACTTCAATATCTTCCTTGATAGAATATATACCACCTTTCACAAATCCTGAAAGAACCAGAATGACCTTTTCCAAATCTCTGAACAATTGGGCACTGAAATTGTGAAGATTGTCAGTTTTGGGATCAAGATGAGCTGCCTGTAATTTAAGGGCAACCATGGCTGTATGGCGTGCTTATCCAGTACTACATCAGTTTTTTCTGGGCAATGAAAGATTCCCAGGCATGGCTTCCCATTTTGAAAATCTAAATTTTTTGAAGGATTTGGCCCTCATGATTGATATTCTAAATGAGAATTATTGGAGTTATTGGAGCAAGGTGGTGAGGCAATGGTGCAGAAGACTGGCAAGGCAGTAATCTTCCCTGTGTAAGTAGCTGTCTTTATTTTGTGTTTTATGTGCTGGTTTCATCCTAATGCAGTGCATGAATGAAAAAGTTCATTTCTATGTCTCTTCTTTGTACAGGCCATTCATTGGAGTCAGTGATACTGAAGACTGGCAAGGACAGTCATCTTCCTTCTGTAAGTAGCTCTTTTATTGTTTTGTGTACTTATTTTAATCTTATTGTAGTTTATCCATTGGGGCAAAGAATTCAGTGACACCGTCTTGGCTACTCCCACCCAGTCGCATGACTGCCAAGCCACTCCCATCTGGTCCCATGACTGCCAAGCCAGTCCCACCCGGTCACATGACTGCCAAGCCAGTCCCACCTGATCACATGGCTGGCAAGCCACTCCCACCCAGTCACATGGCCAGCAAGCCACTCCCACAAAGCAGGCCACACCTACAGAAGAGGTTCCAAAAATTTTGAAACCCACTAGTGATCTGGTTAGATTTTTCCTTTTTCCCTTTAGGTCCTTGTCTTGTCTCCATCTAGCTGGGGTCCACTCTTTCTTATTTCTGCCTCTTTTCATTTTATCTGGCGCTTTCGCTTAATTTATCTCCCTACTGACTGAATTTCTGAAGATCATTTTTACTATCTGATTAAATCATATGAGAAAAAGTGTCAAGAGCCGAGGTGATGCAGTGGTTAAATGCAGCAGTACAGGCTACTTCAGCTGACTGCAGTTCTGCAGTTCGGCTGTTCAAATCTCACCGGCTCATCCTTCCATCCTTCCGAGGTGGGTAAAATGAGGACCCGGATTGTTGCTGGGGGCAATATGCTGACTCTGAAAACCACTTAGAGAGGGCTGAAAGCCCTATGAAGCGGTATATAAGTCTAACTGCTATAATCCATAACTCATATTTCAAGGAGCATTGCAGTATATATTCGTCCCTTGTTTCCTAAAAACCTCAAAATTACTACAGCAATAAAGCACAACTAAAATTTATTGTCACTAGATTCAGTGAAGACAATTGTAGTTAATATTTGGCTACATGTTGTAATTTATTGGATATTAATGAAAATATTTGATAAAATGAGACTGAATATTCCATACAAATATAAACGCTGTATTCTTATAAAATTCCCTCCATATTAGTTATTTTCAACCACGGAAGTATTTGAAGTGAGGTTTGTGTAGTGTGTAGTGTGTGTGTGTGTGTGTGTGTGTGTGTACATGTAACAATTAAATCTGGAAAATGTAATTAAAATAATGTTTATAAGGGGAAAACTCAAAAGTATCTCACTGGATTTTCAGTAACCTTAAAAAAAATAGATTTGGCGATATGAAGGGGGGAAAAATCAATCTTCCAAAATAATCCTATCTTGAAGCTGAAACACTTCAACAACCTCTAAGTAAGGCCTTCATAGGAGATTTTAGTTTTAGATGGGCAATATATCCTTACCAGAGATAAAATGTTAGGTTCATCAAAACTCTGAAAATGGAAAAAACAATAAAAGTAATGATTGTTGGAACTGTATTTGGGAAAATAATAAAGTATTTTCCCCAGTGTTTTATAAATGTTTACTTGTTCTAATGCCACAATAAGATTTGATTTAATATGCACTACAATTTTTCATTTCTAATAAAAATGTACTTCATTTTGTTTATATATGTGACTGCCAAAGGATACTCATTTAGTTTTTGAAACTTATACTGAAATAGTAATTATTTCCTAATGGAGATGGGTGGTTTAAAACGTGAATAAAATAAATAAATACTATTATTTATTAAGCTTTTAAAATATATAAAAGTAAATGTATATGGGATGTGTGTGTGTGTGTGTGTGTGTGTGTGTGTACATGGATAGAGAAATACTTGTTCATCTGTAACTTATCACCACTCTCTTAATGTATACTTGATGCTAATATGAATGAGATATCTCCCTATGATCATATATTTTCACTTAACAGATATAGTTGCTGAAACCATATATAAAATTACCTTACTTGCTGCTGAGCTAAGTCTTATCACCTATAACATATAAGGACATTGCATCAGCTATTATACCTTAATCATCAAAGTCATTACATTGTTATTCCCTCACTTCATTCTCCTCTTTAGTTGGCTTCAGGTTTGGCTGTCTCCCAGATGTGAGAGACATAGTTATGTTGATGATGGACTCAACAACATTATTTTAAGCACATTTATGTAGAACATTAATTACAATTAAAGTTAATGGCTCACATCCTGGAAACTGTTCATATATTTACATTTCACAAAACAAAATGCTGTAATCTGATTAGGAGACTTGCCAAAGTATGAATAACAGTGACAAGACATTGGTCAGAGAAAAGAGCAGCTGACTTTTCAGCCAAATCACAAAGCAATTTTGGCCATGATAGCAAATTAGCAACCATAATGAACTGGAAAGCAATTTCTTGAAATAGTATCTGTTAGATTGTTCCATACTTTTCTATAATCCTTTGATTCATTCATCAACTTTGGAAATGTCTAACTTAAGTTTTAAATCAGGCTAGACAACCCATGATCAGTTGAGTCATCTTTTTCAGAGATATTTTCTTACCAAAACAGAGAACCAGAATGACCACAGGCAGGTTGCTATAGTTTTGGTTTTAAAATTAAAAAGAAAACATCATTTTAATTAAAATGTTCCAGAACATTCAAAATGAAGGCAATATGATTGCAGCAGCAGCCCAAAAGCAGAGCCAGTAGCACTGAAGCAGCTACTATCCCAAATTACATTACTTGAAGACATGGGGAGTGGATTTTGGACACATTCTCTAAGTTAGTCCATTTGAGGTAACTTGGTTCAAAAATTATTGTTCTACGATGTGCTATTTCACTCAAAGTCATTACAAGACTTTAAGTAGTAGATATAAAGACAGACAGACAAACCAAGGTTATTTGCAAATAAATATGTGCTTGTTTAGATTTAAATATGAGAATTTGACTGTTGAAAATAGTCAATTTCTTAATGCTGCACTGTATACATGAACTGGTCTTGGACTGTATTGAAGTGTGAGATGCAGATTTTTTCTCTCTCCTTTTCACTCTATTCTGACTGTGGATGGAGCAGCTGGATAGAGACCAGAAGTTGCCAAGAGAGAATGCACAGCTCTGCTGCATGAAAGCCTTTTTGTTCTGGCAAGAACAAGGAGTTTGTATTCCCATAAGGAATAATCTGTTTTTTAAATGAATACTGTTGGTAGTTGCTACTCATTCCTTTTTTGTTTATTTGTTTGTTTGTTTCAACATGTCAAACCCAATCCCTACTTTAAACTCCAATCTCATTTTTCAGATGTGTTGAAATAATATTTTTCTCTTCCATCTTTTACTTGGAATTAATCCATGGCAACAGTCCCAGCCCAACTTTCCTTATTATTTTTGGGTTCCATCATTCTGCCAGTTGTCTCTGCTTTGTGTTCCATCAATAAACCTACTCAAATGATTTCTCTCCAGACTGAACCACAATCTTTCTAAATCATTTTTAAGAGTCAGAAAGTGAAATGGAGCTTTATATTAGATTCTCCTTTCAATTGTTCCTCCTTTCCTTTTCCCTCCTTTCTTCCAATGCTTTTCTTTTCATGACAAACAGCACTTAACCTAGAGAAAGTAGTTCTTGCAGAATCGTCCAACCTTTCTCCTCCCAAAATCACTTCTTTATATACTTACACTGAGCAATACTTTCTGACAATCTCTATCTATGTTCCCCTATTCAAGCCAAACCAGTTCAATCAATCCTCACTTATGAAAATCTAATTTTAAATGCCCTCCTAAGTGCCTTGTATTGTACATTGTGAAGACATTAAATTTATACTTCATTGAACATTACTCTTGATTTTTAATGTCTAATGCTTCCCAACATGACCCTTTTTAATTCGAAAGCCTGTTGCAAATTCACCAAGAATTTCTTACCAATATTGCCAATCTTTAAAGTGCACCTTAAGATGCTATCTCAAATTTAAATAATACTAATGTGATTATCACTTACACTATTTATAGAATTCTTGTCAAAATTCCAATTGCCAAACTGTTACCATGATTATCACACATGCTCACATTGTATGTATGATATATATAAACTAAACACACACATACATACATGCACATACTATAAACACACACACATATACATATTAAACTGCTGCATTAATATATGTAATATTACGTATGTAATATTATGAGTTGGTTCATAATTGGTGTACTACAAAGCTAAATATCTTATCATGCACTTCTTATCATTTAAGTGACAGAAGGAAAAGTGTTAAGCAGTAGATAAGTACATCAGAAACCTTTTACTCTAATAGGATGTTTCTCTTTTCTTTCTACCCAGCCACTAGGGATAAGCATTCAATACTATAAACATCCGCTATTAATGTACAATAAACAGAACTCAATTATGCTCCATCAATCATGGAAAAGATATTACTGCCAGCTATTTCAAAAGGAATTTTCCTTCATCATAGTTTAATTAAAGTCTCTTCCAAAGGCAGTTATAAAAGACATTATATGCAGAATTATAATTACTTTCTTTAAAAAAAAACTGAATAATTCATTTTCATTGTATACTTTTGGATAATCCAAAAAAGTTTAGCAATGCTTATACAAGCAAAATCCAAATTCTTTTGTAAGAAATATTGTTTTAATGCAGTTTTATCATAAATGTTTTATTTAACAGATGCTTCTGTGAATGTCATTTTATCTGACAGCATTCCCTAAGATCACACTAAAAATCACATCACTTAGAACTTCATGATTTAAGTAATATATGTTTTCTTTAAAAAATTAAATTAAAACATCACATGTTAATCTTAATGTATTGCATCCTCAATCACTGACAGCCTTTTTAAAAAAAAAATCCTCCATAAAAATGCTCCATTTGATTTCTTGCTCCATTTTTAAAGTCGTGATTAATCTCCTGCATTATCAGGAGCTAAAAAGAAGGAAAATGCATAGCTGAATGTATTTCATTGATGGACAATTGTATTAAATTTCCTAAGCAAAACATGCATGTATTTCTTCCTTTTATAACTGCTTTCTGTTCTCTTTATAAAAGTTATAATTAAAAGAACATTAATTTCTAATTAATAAAAATATAAATCACTGCAGTTCTCAAGTTAGTAACACAATTGTTAAGTGAATCTGGCTTCCCAATTGAATTTGCTGGTCTGAAGGTCACAAAAGGGGATCACATAATGTCAGGACACTGCAACCGTCATAAATATGAGTTAGTTGCCAAGTGTATAAATTTTGGTCATGTGAGTATAGGGATGCTGCAAAGATCATAGGTATGGTAAAGGTCATAAGTCACTTTTTTCCATGCCATTGTAACTTCAAATGGTCACTAAATGAACTGTTGTAAGCTGAGGACTACCTGTACATGTGGACATGAAAGCTTTTGAAATAATTTTGTTGAGCCTTCTTAAAGATGTCACCTCATCTCTTTCCAGACCAGCATATTTTCTGAAGTGCCCCTTGAATGTTTTACCCAACTGTAAAAAATTGCATTTGAATCAAAATGGTAAATAGGATGGCAACCATTTTTACTAATGCCCATCTTCCTTTTGCCTTCAACAAAATCTAAATTGAGAAATTTAGAGTTAGCACAATGCAACTAAATCAAGATGATGAAATAATTAAACAAGAAAATTAATCCGTATTCTTACAGAAGCCTTGACTACAGGAAATAGTGGAAATATAACCCAAAGTTTACTATTGTATTTTAATTTGAAAACTATGGCATTGCTATAAAGTTAATTTTAATCCCTTTGATTCACATTCTGTCTCATTCCAAACTGAGGAACTATCTTGCTCGGAACAAAGCAGTGCTTGTTTAGGAGAAACCAAGTCCAGGTAATATCTCAGATGAATATTGAAGATCAGGACCAAGGCCAGAGACATCACAGTGAAATCCAATTGAGTCTAATCCTTTATTAACATACATCCAATAGACAGAATCTTGCCAAACTAAAGTCATAACCTTCTAACTATTAGATATATCCTAAGAGATTTTAGGGTGTGGCTAATCTGAAATTCTTCCCCCCCCCACACACACACACTAATACATTTTGGGATTACATAGTCTCTTAATTTGGGTGTTTCTCTGGGAAAATTCTGTGTTGCTATAAATCACTCTTTCTGTTCCAGTGTACATTTCATCACGTTGGCAAATTATGTTCTATCATTCATGCGTTTGGAATTGAAGTCTTTTAAACTTCAGAACTTTGCCCAAGACTCCACTGCAAGCATTGTAGTATTCTTTCACGTGAGGAAAATATCATTCTTGAATTGTTCTTATTACTGCAGAGTTTTCAGTTTTTCAAGTAGGCATTCCTTCATCTCATCATCAATTAAGCTTTTCCCTTGCACCATATATATTACCTCCCATTATATAGGATTCAGCTTGCGATTCTAAACCGAAATAAGAATACAACCAAGAGAGGAATTATAAGACCTCTTGCTCACCTCAAGGTTTAACTACATTTGTTGCTTCTATTATTCTTTTTCAGAGAATTCTATTAGAAAATCTTTCTCCCTAGAGAAACATTTTGGAATAGACTATACATTAAACATAGTTCCCACAAATGAAATTAGATTCTATTGTTAATTTGAAATTCCCTAGTTTAACTGCAGCTCACAGAAAAGGGAAAACAGAAAGAATAGGAGAAGGATTAATGTTTTTAATATATGCATCATTAGAACTCAACCAGATTTTATGCAATTGTGGAATAGAAAAAGGATAAGAGGAACTTGTACAATATTCATCTCAGGATTATTATATATTTTTATACTAAAAAATACAACAATGAGACCAAAGATTTTAATTTGCCCTAAGAGAATAATCTATCTAATAAGTAGCCATACATGTGTCAACAAGGAAGTAGGTACTCCATGTCCCTAATATTCAGGAAATAGTAACTATTAACAGCTGGAAGAGTTGGTTACATATAATTGGTAACACCTCACTCCATCTTTTTGAAAGCATTTCATCTGGTTTGAAAACAATTCTTAACTATTTATGGAAGAAACCAATGAAGGAATAAGGAATTATGAATTTCTTTGGAATGTCTTGCATTATCTTGAGCACTGTCATTATTTGTATGTGATATCAAAATGTGTGATGCTTCTGTTCTAGTAAGAAACAATGAAAGACAAAATAGCAGGGCTGGTTTTCTGCCAACTTTCCCTTTAATTGCTATAAATCAAGATTAAGCACATATAAAATGTTGAGGAAATGTTGTGGCATTCTCATGAGGCCAGTGCCACAGATTTTCCCTCCCACCCCATTTTGAAGGGACAAGTTTGTTTGTTTTATTAAATGTATTTGCTGCCCATCTCATGATCCAGGGAATTTTCAAGCAAAACAATAGATTGAAGCCACCTATAATGTTTATTTTTTTTAAATGACCATGTGAAGTTTAGAAATGTTTTCATATACAATTTTATTAAAGATTTTGACTGCAACAGTAAAAACTAATTTAAGAAAGAAAAAAGAAAGAAAGAAAGAAAGAAAGAAAGAAAGAAAGAAAGAAAGAAAGAAAGAAGTTACTTCCAATCTTTATTATAAGTATAGACAAATGTAGTAATTCCTTAGCCCCTATGTAACATGCCCTTAATCCATTTGTAACTTTCATAGATCAAAATCTTATTTAGCTTTTGGCTGTTTATTTCTAATTCTTTAAGCTTGCAATTATTATTTTTTCCAGAGTTGAAACTAAATTCACCCAGTGACTTTTAAAACTTGTCATTGTGAAGGTCTCTAAGAGCTTTGAGATAGTTAATAGGTAATTTCTGTAATTAATTAGAAGTGTGGCTTGAAAACTTAAAAGTTTTGGCATGTTTGGAGCAAGATGGCTAATTTCTTCATGTCAAAATCATAAAATATTGCTGTCCTCATGAGAAGCAGCTATCTCGGATACTTATGGGCAATCTCCAATTCTCTACTTATCCACAGAGGTTCCAAAAAATAGGACTCCTTAGAATAAGGTGACCAGATTTTCAGATTGGTAAAGAGGGACACCTTTGACCAGGGTGGGGGGGTTGATTAAAAATTTTATATGGAGCAACAAAAATTTTCATACAACGCAAAAATGGTATTGTAATGTTTTTTTATTTCAACATAACTACAATTTACAAATATAAATTGTAACTGTTGCCAAACATCCGAATTTTGATCACATGACCATGAGGATGCTGCAATGGTCGCTAAGTGTGAAAAATGGTCATCAGACACTTTTTTCAATGCCATTGTAACTTTGGTCACTATACCACCTTTCTTGCCACAGTTCTTAAGTGAATCTTAAGTGAAGATGTTATATCTTAAGTGAATCTTAAGTCTTAAGTGAAGATGTTATACAGTAGAACCTCTGGTCACGAACGCTTCTGAACAAAATATTCACATTCTCTCCCCTCCCCCCCGCTGCTGATTTCCCCTTCTGCAACATTTTTTTTGTAAGCACCAAATTTCCAAAATTAGGTTTGATTCATGACCAAATCAGTTTGCGACCAATGTTATGGAACGAATTATGGTTGTGACCAGAGGTTCTACTGTATTCATGCCTTTACATACTCTACATCACCTCAAAATGTTGCACAGCCTTCATAAGTTTCTAATACAGATAAAATTAAATACATCAAAACCATAAAAAAGTAAAATTAACCTGGCTGGAAAATCCTATACCTGTCTTGCTATTATTACTGACACACTTGCTGCAGTATTTGATGGCTAAAAGAAAAAAAATATTGTTAAAGTGTGTATTATGTTCATTCCCATGTCTTGTCTGCTGCGTTGATTTTGAATTCATTAAAACAGCTTATTTTACATCAAATCCCTCTCATATTATTCTCCTATGTTCAATAAATCCTAAGAGACAGCATACTATACATGAAATTCCTGTAACTGTATATTTAGTAAATTGGGGAGCTGAGTTTATCCAATTAACTCAGTTTTTGGACTTGAGTAATCACATACAATAAAGGAAATAAAACTATTTAGAATGAACTGTAGTTGGCTATTTGTGATTAAGGGTGTCATGCAGAAACAATTATAGTTTTGATCAGGAAAATACCCTAAAAAAATCTTTTGTTCTTTCAGGGTTTTTTTTTAATGATTTTTCCATGGCACATCACATATTGTTTTGAATAAAAAAACTGCAGTTGCACATTTTTAAAAACCTACATTATTTTAAAATGCATTAAAAAATAAAAGAAAAAAACCCAGCACACTTACCAGCAGGCAGAAACTCCAAGTCAATATTTTTCAAACAAACTTTCCCACCATTTTGGAGTCCTCCAACCTCCATGCCCCTCCCTTCCAGAAAATCCAAGAAGTAACACTGGCGACCTCTCTAGCCATTTCCTGCAGCTCTATGGTACTAGATCATTTTTTTTCTTATAAAATGAGGTAAATGCGACCGGCACGGGGGGGGGGGAGTGTCCGTTTTGTTGCTTTAACGTTTTAATATCTTCAATGAAAGTATTGAGACAGAGAGAGAGAGGGATTAGACAGGGTGTCTTTTGTCTTGCCCCGGTTAGGATTTCTTAAGCAAATCCACTGGACTTTCAACATGAAGCCAGAAAATCTTTTTTAAAAGGCGGAGGGACACGGGAAAAATTGTTATAAAGCGTGCTTGTCACGCTGAAATCGGTACATCTGGTCACCCTACCTTAGAAGTTATTTAGTCTTTACATGGTTAATTATTCTGTTCTCATAGAAACATTTTCAGTTCACACTACCTCCCCAGAAGAAATTTAGAAATATCCTTGAAAACAACTATGTCAACAAAATAGTATAACAATAACAATAAAAAACCAAAACTACTGTGTGACAAATTATTTACTGATTCTGATTTGGTAAAATGCTAGTGATTTGTGTCATGCAAGATAGATAAAAGCAATATACAGCATACCTAAAATTAATGAGCATATGCTACTTGGCCTGAACTATCTTTATAATGCAATTTACTGTTCCATCTTTTGTAGCCACAATATACTAAAATAAACAAAATAACTCAGAAATTCCACACATCTTATGGGAATTAATAATCAAATAAAATGATCCTGTAAATGCCTAGTTAAAATTCAGGGAGACTTAACTCAATATTTCTGTCAAGTATGTATAATATTGAAACTTTTTTTTCCTTATGATATGTTTATTTCCATGTGGTTTTCCCCCATAAGGTATTCATTATCTTGGCATATCTGTTGTTAAGATAATAGGTTACCATGGCAAGAGTACTCTTTTATGAAATTTAAGTATAAATGAAATGGGGGGAGAGTGCAATAGCTGGCCACACAATTCAGCAGTGCTGAACTGCTACAATAAATTACCCCTTTAAAAGCGATTTAATTTTCATTTTCCCAAACAAGATACTTGACATATTTTATGGAAGCTGAAATAAAATTAAATATCCCTGCCAATGCTTGTGGTTAATGACTACTATTTAGATGAGTGAAATTTAAATATAATATGTATATGAAATGTTAATAACAGGGTCTATATACATAATAAGCAGATAGGATTTCCCTCAGCAAGGACTCTGTGCTATGAAAGCAATGTCTGGGGATTAAATGAGATGTGGAGGTAAAGTGCTTCACATCACCTCCGTTTTCTCAAGTAAAGCACCAATCTATTGTACAGAAGAAGGACCATACTGCTTGTGAAGTTTTTTTAAGGAATGTTTTTTTAAAAAGTATTCATTTTTTTAAAAAGTGAAACACCTCTTAAAATATTTCCAAATCTCAAATACACAAATGTATGACTTTAGATTTTTAAAAGTACTTTTGAGTCAGGTGTTTTGTATATTTATCTCTTTCTTGTGTGCTTGTTTGTTTTATTCCAGGCAACTCTCTAGACAGGTCCCTGACATTTTATTGGCAAGATTTTAGAAATGGTTTGCCCTTGCCTGCTTCCTGAGGTGCCCAGCTGACTTTGTGCCTAAGGTGGGACTAATGCCTTAACTTAACCAACATACACATCTGGTGCTGGTGAGCAGATCTTACATATGCACTTATCTAAGGCAAATAAATTAGATGGTATGAGAAAATTATTTGTAGCAGATGAATAAAAGAATAGTAATTTTGAAAGATTACTTATTCCTTAGAAGTATTTTAGCTCATATCACAAACTGGGTTACTTTTTAAAAAAGTAATCAATTTTTGATAAGTAATGGAAGTTTTTATAAAAACAAAGCAAATGTGAATTAATAAACAAAAAAGTGAATGAAATATTAAGATCCATAAATAGAAGTGCCATGACCAGATCATAAGAAGCAACTGATCCATTCTATAATGTTGGGACAACATATTTTAAAAAACACAAAAAGATAATTTGCATTCAGTAGATCCAATATAGAATGGTGAACAACTTAAAGACTATAACTTCTGAATAAGGGTTAAAGGAGCTGGATATATTTTGGAAGAAGAAACATTTATTTATTCCTTTTTACTTTCATTCCATTTAAGCACTGCCTAACTTCAAACCAACAGAAGCATCAAATTATTGCATCTCTATCATTCATTTTATTTCTCAGTTGCTAGTTAAGAAATAATACAGATATTACTTTTTGATGACATTCACTAAGATATTTGCCATTTTTTATATAACTGTGTTTTTGAGGTTACCTTTCACAGGTTGTCTCTTTCATTTCTTAAACCTTGTAATGGTCAATTGCTAAACAATATAATATAGTATAACTACAGTAGAATCATCTTAAGATAATTTCCTTTATCCTTCAAAAATAGATCTTTATCAACATTAATGCTTGGAGAATGCTTAATTTGCCCCATTTATCATAAACAGTTTACTCAAAGTATGCCTATATCTGAACTCACATTTTGAAGTACCATTTATCTATATGCATTAGTTGTATATTCTGTTGTGTACTGTATATTCTTTTGGCAGAACCAGATTTTCTTTGTTCATTTTTGTATACAGGTACTTCTCAATTTATAATCACAAAAATTTTGAAATCACAAAAATTGGCTCTGAAAAATTGACATATACATATACATATACATATACATATACATGTCTTTGATTATTCGGGTTTTCTCCCGCGTAAAATTGGAAGTGTCTTGCCGATTTTTCGACAAAGTCTCATTCATCATCTTCAGGCTTGTTTGCTCGGCTTTGTGCTTCCAGGAGCAATGTGAGATCTCAGCTGTTTCTTCCTTTTAACTGCCAGTGGGGGTTATAAATGTATAACATCTATACATATTTTGAAGACAGTAGGTTGATTGAGTCAATATATATATTTACCCAATGCTAGCAATAATAATACAATTAGGTATACAATCCTAGTCTTCCAACTTCTGACCTTAACCTACACATTGTACTTATAAGCTTCAATAATATTTCTTCATGAAGTATTTGTTATCCCCTATTAAATCACTAGTGTTTTAATATTTTAGAAATTACTCAATATTCCACCATAAATCCAATATCCCAATTGTTTAAAAACACAAATAAGACCCAATCATTAGCCAAATTTAATCAATCCCAGAATTATATCTCCAATCCCCTAAAATTATGAGTTTTTATATATTTTACACATTGTTAATAATAATACAGTTAAGTTATCACATCATAGACTTCCAACTTCTAACCTTAATTTGCTTACAGTTATAGTAAATTCTATTGTCTATCTATATATGTTCTAATGTTTTTCCAATTTGTATTTTCTACTTCTTTTAATTTCTAATACATTCATCATATTGAGAGGTATTTTACTGTATCTCTATCCATCACCTCTTACTCTTCCTGAGACTTAATCATTTATTCTTTTTGAACCCCTTTTTAAAAATTTTCTCTTGGGATCTTATTTCTCTTTCTACCATTTTTATACCAAGTAAATATTCCCTCTGGCTTACCCCTTGTCTTCTTCTGTCGCATCATTTGAGCACCCATCCATAGTCCTTTCATTAATTTTGGGAAACTTCCCCCCCCCCGTTCTATTGTAAACTATTTAAAAATTATCTATTTGATTCATAATTATTATTCTTGTTCCTTCAATGTCTTCATCTTCTTGCAATTTCTTTTGTTTTGTCTCCTCCCCCACTCCTTCTGGCTTCTCATCTGTTTTTGGAATATTATGTTCATCTTCAACCACCCCCTTTGTTGAGGGTCTTCTACACTCACATCTTTCTCATTAGACAATAGCAATAGTTAGACTTATATACCGCTTCATAGGGCTTTCAGCCCTCTCTAAGCGGTTTACAGAGTCAGCATATTGCCCCCTATAACAATCCGGGTCCTCATTTTACCCACCTCGGAAGGATGGAAGGCTGAGTCAACCTTGAGCCTAGTGGGATTTGAACAGCCGAACTGCTGAACTGCAGTCAGCTGAAGTAGCCTGCAGTGCTGCATTTAACCACTGCGCCACCTCGGCTCCCATTATCTCCTTTGTCATAGTTTCATATAAACTTTTAAACATCAATGACATTTCTTCATAGACCTGTTGAGTCATTTTGCAATAATTTAGTATATTAACAATTATTCCATACACCTTTAGGGATCCAATGTCCTGATATCTAAAAACTCCAAAATTAGTAAAATTTAATCAACCCCAGAATTGTACCTCCAAGTCCCTTAAGTTTATAGTCCTTAAAAGTTATTTGGTGATTTAATTTTCCAACTGATGTATTACCAGTCCTCACACTTATGACCAGCACAGCATCCCCATAGTCACATGGTCAAAATTCTGGTACTGGCAACTATCATGTACTTATACCAGTTGTAGTGTCCGGAGTTCATATGACCACTATTTGCACTTCCCAAACAAAGTCAATGAGTTAAGCTGGATTTGCTGAACAATTACATGATTAATTTAACAACTGCAGTGATACATTTAACAATAATGGCAATAAAGGGTGTAAAATCAGGTGCAAATCACTTTAAAATTGCCTTGCATAGCAAATTCTGGTACCAATTGTGGTCATAAGCTGAGGACCACCTGTACTAAAAATCAGATTAATTATTTCTACCCTTTGAATACCTGCAGCCATCCAATAATAATTTCCTTGCAACTTATTCTGTTTTCCTTTACACTAAGGTAAAGGTCCGGACACTAAGGTCCACTTATGTTATCTCATATTGTTACATATTATATATCAATGCTCTCAGGGTATTGACATTTTGCTTTCACCTTTTCTCTGATATTAAGAATAACATAAAAACATAACAAATTAATCAAAGCCCTGAGTTATTACTACCAATCAAGCTGTTCTGATCTATTTTTAACCAGGGCTAAAAATGAATGATTCTGTTTCTGCTTCAGCTCTGGGACTGTCGGTCATTTAGTGGTCTTTTGTAATGAAGGAACACAGTCATTAACACTGGTAGCATTGTTCCTATTTCTATTTGTGAATGTGATTTGATTTAGCTTAGTGAAACTGAGAATAATTGTCTATTTAAAAGTTGAAGAGGAAAGGGATTGAGACAAATCATGTTTTGTGGTGACTTGTTTGACCCTGAATAACATCAGCCTTCCAAGGATGAAAAGGATTCTCTTATCAGATTATATCTACTTCCTGCTAAGACACAAAAGGGAAAGATTGGCATTGGGCTTGAAAGTGACTTGTCACCTTCCTGTCATATTCTTTCAGCACAAACAAAATATATAAGACCATCTATTTTTTTTTTTAAAAAAGGAAGGTTGAATATTCTGCAATAGGCACTTTTCCAGAGAAGAATCATCTCCAACATAGGACAACTAAGCAAACTGAAAAGTAAGAATGCAACAGGAATTACTATTAACTTCATACACCTTTGTCTCAAAACTTCAGTGTGGACCTAGTGATGGAAGAATGACAACATAAATAATAAACATCTGTGATTATACTCCTTTGTTCAGATCCTGTGGGGGGGTGGGAGGAAGGCAGGCAGGCAGGCTGCATTGATCCATAAAAACTTCAATTATGTATCAAATTGTGAACAGGTTTTAAACCTCAACAATTTTATCAGGGAATATGGAACAAAGAGCTTGAAGGATGTACAGAATAATACTTTTTAAAATGTAATAATAATTCTGAAAAACTTTGACACCTAACCAGTTCTGCCCATAAGCACTTCTTTTTTTGCCAGTGTGGTAGAGAGTTTTGAATAGCCATTGAGCCTTTCTCTACTTCTGACCCTGTAACCTGATGGAGTATCTCTTCCCATAGTTACAAACCAAGATTCCAAAACTAAAGACACTTAGTTGTATGTATGTATTGTATGTATTAAACAATTTTATATGGCCATAGGAGACTCACACAAAGGTGATTGCAAGCCCAACTACAACATAAAAAAGTATATTTAACACAAAAAAATATACTTAAAAAAGTATAAATATAATCATTTATAGTGATGGTACTATATCTTATAGTGATAGTACTATATCTTTCAACACTGTTTTGAAGATGCTTGTCTAATGCCTTCTGGTATTTCTTTCAATGTCTTGGTTGGTTTGGAAGTTTACATTAAAATGCAACTAACACTTTTATTTTGTTTTTGTCACGGGATAGTTTTTCACTGCTTTTTTGGCATTTTATATTTTTTATATTCTTAATTTATAAGGAAAGATCAGTGACTTGGTAGGCTGAAACTATAATACATAAAATTAATCATTAATTATGAAACCCAATAATATTTTCTTCTTCTGGGGAAAATTTTGAGATCATATGAACAGCAGCTACATAAGGAAGAAAAATTGCATCATAACCTTGTATTCTATTCAGGATCTTTTCAAATGAAGCTGTATGCTGGTTTCTGAGATGCAGTGAATAAGTATATAGTTCATTTGACTGATAGGAGACAAGTATTTCAGGTCACTAGAGTGTTATGCTGAAACTATTGGGGTAACCATTAAGTCAGGGGTGGATTTCAAAAATTTTAGCAAGTGGTTCTCTGCCCGATTGCTGGATGGGCAATGCAATGGTGGGCATGGCCTAGTTGGCCTCCTGCACCATGGGGGTGGGAATTTTGTCCTCTCCGGCTCTGGAGGTTTTCCTAGACAGCCTTCCCAGGCTTCTTCTGGGAAGGCCAGAAACAGGACCATTTCCAAACTTCCGCTTAGGCCAGTTTTTTGCACTCCTCGAGTCTCCGTGCGCATCTTGCACTTATCTGCATCCAAAACAGGCCATGCGGGGACTCTTGGGAGGGGCAGGGTGAGGTGGGCGGGAACAGCCAGGAATGGGATTTGGGGGTTCGCCGAACTGCACAAAATCTTAGCAAGAAGTGCTCCCAAACCCCTGTGAACCTTCAGCAGTCCACCCCTGCATTAAGTAATGCATAAGAGAGGAAAGTTTTAAAAAGTAAAAAAAGTAAAAAAAATGTTTAAAAACAGTCTACATACTACTTGTTTCAAAAAGAAAAATGCATTAGATTTATGCAGATTAAATGCACTGATTTGTCAGAACTGATAATTACTTATAAGTTTATATAAACTTATATCAGTAGATAATTTCGGATTATTTTTCTCTCATGTTCTTAATTAATATAATAAATATACAATAGAAATGGATCTTTATAAATCTATGATTCTTAAAGGGTATCCATCTAATCATTTTAGTCTATATAATATCTCATAATTTAAAGGTATGTTTTGATCAGGATAATCTTGGAAAATTTTGCAATAGAGTGAAAGTTAAGGACCATGAATTTCAGACCCTTTGTGATCTGATCATTCCTTGAGAAGCTATATTTTTCCTATTATTACCCAGAAAGTAGTCACCTTTTATCGCTCTGAAATATGCATGAAAATATACAGTCATTCATTAAGAAAGAGATGATTCATAACAGAAGTTATTAAAATTATTTTGATTTATGAATACTTTAATATTTTATTCCAGCACTTGGGTCAGTTTTCTTCTCTCCTTGTTCTATCTTTGGATATCATTCATAAATTTCAAACATAAAATAGAAACTTTTAACATGAAGAATGGAAGTAGGATAAAACTCATCTAGAAAGAAATGTTGATAGATGACAGATAGGCAGACAGGCAGGCAGACAGACACAGAAGATAGCCTAGGAAGTTAGCAACCACTCCTCTCCTAAGAAAATGAGATATTTTAGGAAGTATTAAAAGGGCAGAATATTTCCCCTAAAAACGAGGAAGAAATTCAACCCCCCCCCCCCTTTGTCAATGGGCCATTAAGGCCTGGGTTAGTCTATTCTACACAACTAAGAACTACCTCCTTCAGGCAGAGCCTTAGGAGGAATTGGCCAAAGCCCTTCATTACATTATCACCCAACAAGGCTCAACCAAACCTGGGATACAGACAACCTACAAAGTTACCCTTCATGGCCCTAAGAGAGTCTGACAACCAATCAGAACACAAGCTCAAATTCAAAAGCCCAGAGAGGGCATGAAACCCAGGCACTCTCAGCATCTCTTCCCTTTTTGCCCAGGACCTCAAACCATGTGATCCTGTCCACTATTAAACCATCTTTCCAAGCAGTCTCCATGTTTCCAGTGTCTTTCTTCCCACTTGGAGCTGAACCCAGTTGGATATTTTTTCCAATAATAACTAATAAAAATGTTGCATTTTTATTGCAGAAATATTGATTTTTTTTATTTGTTCAACATGTATCTATAAATCAGTGTAAGTCCTTTTGAAAAAGCTATATTGTTGGTGAAACAATAAAATTTACAGAAAGATGCAAGGGCCATTTTTCTTATGTTCTACATATTGCCTCTTATTTCAAACACTTATCCTGTTTTCCCAAAAATAAGACCTCCCTGGATAATAAGTCCAATTGGGCTTTTGAGCACATGCACTAAAATAAGCCTTCCCAAAAATAAGCCCTCGCCAAAAATATTTAAATGCATGCATAGCCGGTCCCCACCATTTCCTCTGCTTGCTTGCCATGCAAACAACATAAGGTGAGGAATCAAGGCCTGGGGGGGGGGGGGAAGGGAGGGGGAAACATGGCCCACACCCTTACCTAACAGTCGCTCCCGCAACCCTAGCCACTGCACCCTTTTGTCATACTAAAGGCTGCTGCAAAAAGAGCAGCAGGCCCAGCAACGCACCTTGGGCCCTGCTGCCGCAGCAGCACAACACAGCAGCAGCTCAGCTTGCTGCCTCCTGAACCTCAAAAATAATAAGATGTCCCTGACAATAAGGCCAATTGCTTATTTTGCGGGGGAGGGGAGTCAAAAGAAAATAAGATTCTGTCTTATTTTCTGGGAAATGTGGTACAAATATAAAATAGAAGCAAGAAGAAGATATAACACATCCCTAAGGCATTTGTTTTTCATGCTGAAGATTATGCATAGTACCGAATCAAATAAAGAGATATATGCAGTATATATTCAGTCATGCAGACCTACTGAGAAGCAGTAAGAAACAGGCAATCTCAGCACTTTTAACCAAGATTTCTGGTTTACTATACCATAATTGAATTGTATATAGGTTGTGATGGCAATTGGGACCAGCAATTCCAACATTTCCAATGCTGCCTGCTAGCTTCCCACAAGGCTACTTCCACCCATGGTCATTCTATTCCTCTCATTTAAAAATTATGTCTCTGAAACATTAACCCAATCGGTTGTGGGTTGTCTGGTTACTGACAAAAAGCAAATACTAAGTTGGCTATATTAATAAAAAATGATAGTTTCATAACCTAACATTGCACTACAAGTTGCAAAGATATGCTATTACAAAATCTATTTATTATGAAGAAATAGTCAAAATAATTAGTGAGCACACTACACTAGAAATTTTGTTTGTGTAGTTCTTGAGGGCAGTAAAGTTAATACTACAGAAATAATTTATATTCAAATTGCATTACAGTATGAAAAAAAATATTAAAAATGCAGAGACCTCAATCTGGCAACAAAGATTTATATTATCAATTTAGTTTTCTAAATTCTAATGTAAAGAGTGGATAGCTGTGAAGATTGGATTATCAAAAAGGCTGAAGAAATAAAATAGATGTTTTTAAATTTTGGAGGCAGAGAAAATCATTGAGAATATATTGGATTGCAAAAAGAACCTAATATAGATGACATAAAATTAGTCTGTTCTTTGCAAGCAATAATAATGGCCATAGTGGAACAAATATTTTAGCAAAGATATTCATTTTCAAACACAAGAAAAATTAACTCTTTAAGTTTAAGAACTTAAATAATTTGAAATAAAATGCAAAAAGCTAAATAAAATGTGGAACCATAAAGGTTATACATGAATTAAAGGTTGAGGCAAATTTGGAATATTGAAACTTTTACTGTAAGATTTTGGGAATTATTACATTAAAAAAATGTTTTCTGTGGGAACCAGAATTATTTTGTAAACTGTAGGTGACAACAAAGAGTAGACACTTTATATTTTTAATTGGACACTGGAGGGAAAGATTCCAGGCAAAAAGAAAAAGAAAACCTGTCTTTGATTTTGATTAAGATTAGGATTTGTAAAATGACACAAAATGTAATATTTGAAATGTTAAAGGAGATCCTTGGAACCAAAAATTCATAGCCACAATGCCAACAGTGTCAGTAATGATGTCTTTTTCTATGGATGGACTATGTTTAAAAGATATTAATAAAGGAATGACAGAAGTGAAACAAATTGTGTTTGATCAATAAACAGTGGAGTCAGAAATATTGGGTTAAAAAAAAGTATAGTAACACCAAGAAGGTATTTAAAGTAGAAATACAAGTGCCAAAGACATAATCTTGATAAGGACTCTTTAATGGATATAGAAAAGAAAATGGCTAAAGATTTAAAAATGAAAGAGGAAATGCAAATGATGATCAAGCTACCTGCAAAATGTTTTTTTATTGATTTTACAAAACAGGTTTGTTAAACTTCAAAGAAACTTATGTGGTAAGACAAAGAAGAATCAAAGAGAGATCAAATCCTATGACAATATTAAACTAAAGATTAAGATTTTGAGAGGTAAAAGGAAGGAATATAAACTTGGCTTATTTAATCAAGGTTAAAAAAATACATGTTTTTGAGAGGGAGGAGCCAATGTCATAACGAGATAGTTGTGTGGTCTCAATGCTCTGAGACCACAGCCAACACTTTTGCCACTGGGTGGGCCAAACGGACCTAAACTGTCCCAAAGAGATGGTGAACTGGAAGAATACATCTTGCTGATCTCTGGGATATCACAAAATCCTCGAAAGAAGCAAGAGAAGTTCTTCAAGCTGGCAAAAAATCCAGCCAAGACTGACAAAGTCAGGGCAGCTCCAAAATGGAAGGATACGGAAAGAGAAAGTGTTTCCAGCTGGTGAGGAATTTTTATTGTTTTTAAAAAAGAGACTGCCTATAAAAACTCAAAAACCAATTTAAATTAAAGAATAGAAGAATCAAGTGGCGGAATTGAATTTGGAATGGATTTGGATCAAATCTATGCAAATCTTTTGAAACGGATGGATTAAGTTTTCTTCTTCTACCTTCTCTTTGTGACTCTCTGTAATTTACAGACTAAAGTTTTCCTCTTTTATTGCTGTGGGTATTTTTCTAATCCATTTAAAGATTGGACCTCTTTTTCTAATTTGATATACAAAAAAGATGCAAAAAGAAACTCTTTAATAGTGTCTCTGCTCCAGAGGCTGGGAGGTATTGTTGATCGGAGTTTTGTGTATTCAAAACAGAACGTTTTTTTGGCTTCCAGTTGGCGTTCTCTGTGGGAGTGTTTCATTTTTAGAAGCTCTGGACCCGTGGCTGTGTTAAGCTGTCTAAACAGCATCCATCAGCTGTTTGACAGATTGATTATATCATCTTAACTCAGTATGGAAGGCTAAAGATTTTTATAGCAATATACTGAAGGCTGGACAGCCCCCCCCCCTCCAGGACCCAGAGAAAGAGAACAAGAGGACAGAACAGACAGCAAAATATCCAAGGATCATACTAAGTTAATACAATGGGACTATAGATCCTGCATATTAATGGGTGATTTGAACGGAGTTCTGGATACCAAGAAAGACAAGAAGGCTCTTCTGAAAAATATCCAAACGCGAGTGAAATTACCTAAGTCTTTTTTCGATATGATGGATGATATGGAACTAAGAGATATCTGGCGAGAAAGAAATGCAAAAGTACAGGACTTTACATTCTTTTCTGATAGACATCAATCTTTTTCCAGGATTGACTTCATATTAACAACAAATGATTTGCTTTCTAGGGTAAAGAAGACGAAGATATGTTCCAGAGCCTTAACAGATCATAACCCGGTTTGGATGGAGTTGGAATTTGGGAAGAAATCTAGAAGGTCTTGGAGATTAAATGAAAATTTATTTAGATATGAGAAAAATGTTAATGAATGTAAAAAATTGTTGAGAGAATATTTTGTCTTTAATATGAATAAGGGCACAGCTATGGAAATGGTTTGGGATGCAAGTAAAGCATACATGCGAGGAGTCCTAATAAATTTAATTAGATTACATAGACATAAACAGAGGGGGGAAGAAATGAACTCGAGGAAGAGATTAGGAAAAAAGAACAGGAGTTAATATTAAACCCAGGAGATAAGAAGATTAAAGAAGCAATTATCCTATTACGAGAGCAATTTAATATGCTGATGTCAGATCAGGTGGCTACTAATTTGTTATATGCAAAACATAATACTTTCTGTAACGCAAGTAAACCTGGCATATGGTTAGCATATTTGACCAGGAAGAAACAAAAATCTCGTAATATTTCAAAAATACATTATAAAGGGAAGGAAGTTTATCAACAGGATATGATCCAAAAGGCCTTTCTTGAATTTTTTACAGGATTGTACACGGGTGACAAAATACAAGGTTTAGATATAGATAGATACCTGGACAAAGAAAAAATACCTATAGTTAAGGAGGAACAGAGGGAAAGATTGGATCAACCAATAACCTCGGGAAAATCCTCCAGATAATTAAACAGTTAAAGGCTGGGAAAGCACCGGGTACAGATGGTTTGACAGCGGCTTATTACAAAAATTTACAATTAGAAATGGTAGAAGCCCTAAGGAATTATTTAATAAAATCCAAGTGGAAGGGAAGTTACCTCCATCTTGGAAGATAGCTTTCATATCCCTGATACCTAAAGCGGATCAAGATCTTAGTCAACCAAAAAATTATAGACCTATATCATTACTTAATATAGATTATAAATTTTTTACAAAAATATTAGCGAATAGGTTAATGTTGGTTATTCACCAACTGATTCATAATGATCAAACCAGTTTTATACAAGGAAGACAAATGAGAAGTATTGTAAGACAAATTGTTTATATACTGGAATATTTGGGAAAGAATAACCAAATCCCCGCAGCGCTTATATTTTTAGATGCCGAGAAAGCCTTCGATCGAGTGAATTGGCAATTTTTAATGAAAATAATGCAAAAGATGTAAATAGGAGAGTATTTTCTACAATCAATCAAAGAAAAACAGAACATTTTTTTTCACGGATTGCTTAAGATTTAATCTGCATAAATCTAATGCATTTTTCTTTTTGAAACAAGTAGTATGTAGACTGTTTTTAAACATTTATTTTTACTTTTTTTACTTTTTTAAACTTTCCTCTCTTATGCATTACTTAATGCAGGGGTGGACTGCTGAAGGTTCACAGGGGTTCGGGAGCACCACAAGGCTTTAATGTTTGGCTACAGACTGATAAGATGTCCCTTTGAAGTATGTTTTTGACCAGAGAGAAGTGAGAGCAGCATTCTTTGTGAATCTATGCTTTAATTTTGTTGATCTTTCAAGCTAGAGTAGCTGTTTTTGTCAGAATGACACAATCCCAAGGAAAAATAGAGGTCTTGACTTTGCAAAATATATTTTCAGAACTACAGAAATTATCAAATATAGTAGAGAAAAAACTGAAATACCTAGACCACATAACAAGAAAATATGATGAAAAAATTGAAAAGGTTCATCAAATGCAAAACGGGGTGATTGAAACTCAAAAAATCAAAGTGGAAAGAGACTAAAACTGCTGATATTTATGACAATTGGTTTGTTCCTGAAAATGGAAAGAATGGAATACAGAAAGAGGAATTAAATGGAGAGGAAATCTATTTCAAAGGTCAAGATATAGAAGAAGATAAAATTAAAGAACCTATGGATTTAAAGAAAGAAATTCCACTAGCAAAAGTTTTGATAACACTGCTGACAATCAAAGACAAACTGAATAAGGAAACAGAAAGAGGGCATCAAGATTATATGAGAGATCTTATAAGCAAGGAGTTGCTAAGAGGAGTCCATAGAAAGCTGATCAAGAAGGTGACTAGAGGATTGGTACCACAAATGACAGAAGATATGAGATTGTTTTGTTATTGGAAAGATACAGGTCGATAGATAGAAGAATATAACTTAAAACTAGTTAACCTTAGTGAAATTTAGTAATAGTAGATAATAATTAAATAAATAATTGACAATGATAATAATGTATACAATGTGTAGTGTTATGATAAGTAATAATTGGATATGAATATTGAATGGTACCCATGAAAGGAAGATTAGAAATCCTTTTGGATTATATACAAAAGTTAATAAAAAAGAATTAAGTTAGATACAGTTAAGTTTTGATTATTAGAGGGAAAATGTTATGATACAGGATATAGTCAAATAAACGAAGGATAATGATAACAACCCATACATATGTATGGGTATAATGTAAGGAAACTAGACGAAAATTGCCAACAGCGATTTGGAAAGGAGGATTAGAAAAGTTTGTTATTAAATATTATGGATGTTTAGCTAGAATAGGATATAAGGATTTAGTGTTATTGGAAGATTTTAGAAATATTAAATGAAATGCCAGTATGTGGTTATGCATTAAATCTTGGTATATTTTATGATGAAGGATGTTTAAATAATTATAGTCAAATAAAAATGGAGGTATAAGGGTAACATGTATAAATATTTGAGTTAAAATACTTGAGTTAATATGAATTATGCTTGATGACTGTGGAAGAGATGCACGAAAACCTTTTGTAACCAACTGATACACTTTCTACAGTATGTAAAGAAGGAAGATTTTATGTGTTGTGTTTGTTTTGAAAATAAAAATAAATTCTATTTTTAAAAATACATGTTTTTATAAAATTCAACCCTTTATAGTCTTTATTTTGACACCAGCATTGTAAAGTTTATGTCTTATGGATTTATTTATGGATAGGTAGCAAGTTATGATTAGATATCTATTTGTAACTTTTTAATATTTCTGATAAAGATTGGAAGTCAGTTTATATATATATATATAAACTCCCAATTATGGGAGGAAGCTAACTGCTTCCATCATCTGTCCTTCGGCTCGTCACAAGAGTCCATCACGACAGAAACCCAATATTTTTACTGTTGCCTTTGTTATATTTGTGTTTTTTTATTTGTGCTGATAAATAAATAAAGGGAGACTAGTATAGATCTATTTCAAGCTATTTAGCTCTCATCAGCTAGCCATACCCTTATGATGGAAGCAGTTAGCTTCCTCCCATAATTGGGGCTTACCAGGGGTTGTAAAAAATCTAATAGATACCTTTCACCCTGGCTTCACTGATAAACGGATAAGAGCCTGTGGCCTAATGGCTAAGTTCTCTGCCTAGTATGCCTAGTGTGCAATATAGCCCTGGTTCAAATCCAGTAAGGGTATAGCTAGCTGATGAGAGCTAAATAGCTTGAAATAGATCTATACTAGTCTCCCTTTATTTATTTATCAGTTTTTTTCTTTGCACTTTTTACTTTTCCCCCCCTCTGATTTAAGTTTAGTATTCATTTTTATTACACTGATTAATTTTTACAAAAAGCAGTAATTTGTAGACAATTCTAGAACAGTGATGCTAATTGGATCAAGGCAAATCAAATAAAAATCAAATCAACATTAACAACTACAACAAATGAATTACTCCCAAAAATTGTATCCAAGTAAAATAAGAGTTTTGGTTTATCTATGCATTTTCTTTGAACTCAAATATAAAGATTATTGTTATTTTTTATTTTCCTTCGAAGCCTTGCAATATCAATAATTATGAATTTGGATCTTATGATTATATGTCAGAAACACATTTCACAATCTTGGAAACTAAGATATACTTTTGCAGTCATAGAAATGGCAGAGATAAACAGTATACAGTATTGTATGGTGTAGGAACACCTATTTTTTCAACCCTCACAATTATTCAGTACTTATGCATAATCCTTGGAAATGTGGGAAAGTTGAATGCTATTTTAGAGTAGAAGCAGGAGGTCGCATTACAATCATAGGCCAGAATTCCATGTTATAACATCCATGCATCAATTTGGCACTTGAAAAATTAAGAATTAGGCAAGATATAAATATAATCTAAAATGTTGTTTAAAAAAAACAATTGTCAGTTCTATAGAGAATAAACCTGGAATAAATCCTATTCTCAGTCAGTCTTGTCTATTTCTGCATCTTATTAGTAAACACTTTAAAATATATAAGACACATTTTGATGTTACTGCCAAAATCCAAGTGAGAATTGTTAGACGTATCTAACTAGCTGCTTATTTATCTTCCCTTGCCCCATAAGCTACATGCATAAAGAGAAATAATTTAACAAGACTGGATAGTTTAACTTTAAAAAAAACCTATAGTTTTCATTTTTCCTATTTATAAGATTAATTTGATTATTTTCATCAGTCAAAAAATTGTGTTCCCCAACTTGCCTGCTGCAGGGGTACATTGCATTTCTTGTTTTTCTCCCCCTTTTTTCCAAATCTGTTTTATTGGCTGACTATAGAATATCTATGGCTTCTCCTATATTTATTAAAAACAATTGTCTGAAATCCCATGAAAACAAATAGCAGGCTGATAAAAGGCAATTGGTTTAGTGGTGGTTTATTCGACTTGTATGCTGCCCTATTCCCGAAGGGACTCAGCGGCTGACAAACCAGGAGGGAAAGGGCACAAATACAAAAAGAGTAAAAACAGAGACAAACAGCAATACAAAACAATTTAAAAAGTCACAACAAGCACAACCAATTCGAGTGGGGGTGGAACTCAACAGCCCCAGGCCTGCTGGAACAGCCAGGTCTTAACGGCTTTACAGAAAGCCTGAAGGGTGGCGAGGGTCCGAATCTCCACGTGGAGATGGTTCCAGAGGGCCGGAGCAGCCACAGAGAAGGCCCTCTTCTTCTGATAGATTTCAGCAGTTTTAACACAGACATAGGGAAAGCCTACAAATTCCTTTGAGGCATCCCTATTGTACTTATACATTACATAATCCAGGCCAAAAATCATTTCAGGATATATCAGAAATGAAGTATTGGCTTTGAAAATGATTTGCATTATCATATGCATTATCTCACCTTTTATTTTTTGGTATGGTAATTAAAGAATGAGAGTTCTTAAATTTCATTAACCCAATTTTTAATGTCTATGATAGAGGTAAATATTTCCCCTATCCAATTGTGTTAAACTCTAGGAGTCAATATTCAACTCCATTTCTTAAACAAGGGAGCCAGCTTTATCCAAATATGCTTCTGTGGCCATATGGCCATCTCATCAAAGTGGTACCTATTTTTCTACTCACATTTTCATGTTTTCAAACTGCTAGTTACGCAGAAACTGGGGTGAGGAGTAGGAGCTCACTCCATAGTGTGGTGCTTGAGTCTCGAACTGGGCTGCTGCCTTTCCAACCAACAAACCCAGCTCTTAACCATTAAGAAAGATCAGGCGTGTCCAACCAGTGGACCACATGCAACCCTGGACAGTTAGTAAAAAAGAGGGGAACTGATCCAGGAAATTACAGCTTAATCAACCTGATATCAATACCTGGGAAGATCTTAGAAAAGGTAATCTAGCCACAAATCTGCCTAAAACAAAATTGTAACCAGAAGCCGACATGGGTTCATTAAAAACAGGTCATGCCAAACAAATATTTCATTCTTTAATAAATTAGTGGATCAGCAAAATGCTGTGGACATACGTAGTATACTTAGATTTCAGTAAAGCATTTGATAAAGTAGACCACAATGTAATTATTGGCAAGATAGAAAATGGTAGGATAGACAGCATCACCACCACATAGATCTGCAACTGGCAGACAAACCATACTCAACATGTAGTGCTCAATGGAATTATATCCACATAGTGGGAAGTAAGCAGTAGAATACCCCAAGATAAGTTTTAGGTCCAGTACTCTTCAATATCTTCATAAACAATCTAGATGAGGGAATAGAAGGGGAATTCATCAGATTTGTGGACAACTCTGAGCTGGCTGGAATAGTAAGGTCAAGATCCAAAGAGATCTTACAGACTTCAACACTGGGCCCTATCTAACAAAATGAAATTCAGTGTAGATAAAAGTAAGGTTTTATACTTAAACAAAAAAAACCCAACTGTATGGGTACAGACTAGGTGAAACTTGCCTCAATGCTAGTAACTGTGAGAGGGATCTTGGAATCCTAGTGAACAATCATTAAAATATGTGCAGCAGCAGTCAAAAAAGCCAATGGAATCCTAGGCTGCATTTATAGAGGGATAGAATCAAGATCACATGAAGTTCTAGTACCACTTTCCAAACCCTTAGTAAAACCACACTTGGAATATTACATCCTGTTGTGGTCATCACAATATTTAAAAAATGCTGAAAGTCTGGAAAATGTGCACAGAAAACCAACAATAATAAGGGGGCGGGATGCTAAAACATAACAAGAATGGTTACAGGAATTGGGTGTGTCTAGTCTAATAAAAAGAAGGACTAGAGGAAGCATGATAGCAGTGTTCTAATACTTGAGAGGCTTCTATAAAGACAAGGGAGGCGGTGTCAAAATATTTTTCAAAGCACTAAAATGCAAGATGAGAAACAATGAATGGAAACTAATCAAGGAGAGAAGCAACCTAGAACTAAGGAGAAATTCCCTAGCAATCAACCAATGGAACAGCTTGCCTTTAGCAGTTGTGGGTGTTTCATCATAGGAGGCTTTCAAAAAGAGACTGGATAACCATTTGTCTGAAATGGTATAAGGTCTTTTGCTTCAGCAGATGGTTGGATTAGAAGAACTCCAAGATCCCTTCCAACTCTATTATTATTCTATTCTATATTGTAGTCTCACCAAATCATATACTTTTAACATTATATATGCGATGTATATACATTAACTATATTATATATTTTATATGCGGTCCAAGACTCAATACAACCCAGGCAATTCACTGAATATGACCCAGGCAAGCCAAAAGGTTAAATACCTGCTCTAGATCAAATCAGCTTTATTATAGCAGATGAGAGCAACTTGAGAGCTATTGTTTTTAGTCTCTATTGCAGATAGCATGGAAACAAAAATAGGTTGTGCTGTTCAAGGGGACAATATTATAGCTTGTAGTTTAAAACTAAATGTTTTAGTATAATAATAGAAAGAGTACCTCATTGCCATTAATAATTGGAGCAACATTTAATATTACTTTTTTTCTGAACTGAAAGTTTATATCTATTTATTTATTTTCTATGGCCATCTCACACAAGTGACTCCTTGATTGAAGGGATTCACTTATCACTTTAATTGTAATATAGTTGTTTAACTATTTCCTAATATATCTGGATTCTAAGTTCAAACTAGGTCAGTCATCCCAATTTGGTATAATTTTACTTATAATACCCATCTTCTTTGGCCAACATGACCAAATTGATGATTGACTCTGGAAATAGAAGTAGCTGTCCAATAGAATCAAAGAATAATAAGTTGAAGAACATTTGAAATAGACCCTTACAAGACCAAGAGTCAAGAATATCTGTTCCAACTATGTTCCAACTATGCAACAAAAACTAAATTGCAGACTTTTGTAAATATCTGAAGATTTAGATGTAACAGTGGAAAACAGGGAATATAAAAACACACTCACAAATATGCACACTACAGCAATTACACATTCCACATAAATAATTCTTTGCAGAACTAATATAGTTTCAATGGTATACAAGAGTGAATGGCATGATTTAACTAATGGTGATGATGTGACAACAGTAGTATAATATTCCTGTAATTTAATATTTTTGTCTTTAAACTATGACTATTAATTATTGGCTATATGAAGATATCTATGTGTGCAAATAATTATTTTTTATCAAGAATCCCTAGTATTACATTTAGTTCGGCTATAAATTTGTCATATTGGCATTTAGTCATCATTCCGGCTTCTATTCTCTTAGTAGTCATACATGCCAGATGCCATTGCCCTATACTTCGTGTTGCATTCCTACATGCAAAAAAAATGCAGAATATCAGTGTCCACATAATCAGTTATAATCTGTTGCTTTTATTTTAACTGTAAGTTATGAACCATGACCAGGTTTTGTTAGAAACTGAAACTGATTTGCACATTACAGTAAGATAGGGTTCAAATACTGCCACACTGTGGTCAATTTACAGGCTAATTTGAACAAAAGTTAGTAGCTATAAAATGGAATAGTAAGTGACCAAGTTAACAATAAGTAAACAAGGAACTACTAATATGACAGATCATAAATATCAATGAAACAATTGCAAGGAACAATGAAAAGAACTTATAAAAAGACAATGAATTAACTTGATTTTTCCTGTACATAGGATTAAAGTATTACCCACTCATTTTCTCTTCAATAAGTTTAATTAGTGAACTGATTTTATTCATACAGTAGACTTTGAAGAATAATGCTGAAACTTCCTAATTAAGTTCAGTGCTTTGGGGGGAAAAAACAATACAACTCCATGCATAGAAAACACTTAAAATCTAATATGCATTCTTTTGTAAGTCATTTCTAAACTCTGCAATGTTTTTCCAGCTACTATCTCAGAGTTATGCAAAAATATGTGCAGTATATATTAGATTCATAGGACCAGCAGAGAGTGGTAATAAATAATTACTAAATAAATGATTTGTTTTGTCTTGTCTTATTCAGGAGCCATTATGATGTGTTACTATAATAATTGCTACGATATGGTTTATGATTAGCTTTGAAACAGACATTCCTCTCTGGCCAAATTGGGTAATTTAAGGGGCTTTAGTCTGATCTAATAATTACAGAGTCACTAAAAAAAAAGAATACCCAAAGCTGGAAGTGATGAAATAAGAGTTTTTCTTGGTTGAAATCATGATACTTTTTCAGTAAAATATTATTTTTAGTCCCTGACAAGAAATGCTTTTGTAAGTGGATCAGTGAGCAAGCACCAACAGAGAAGCCCCCAAACCATCCATGAATAACTGTAGCATTGTCTCTCCATTTTTGTTTGTTATGTTGGGATGGAAATGCCAAAAGTTGTTAGGTATCTTCTCTCCATACACACTCATACACACCAGTTTATTTCACTGCTCTGGCAGACAGAGTAATTGAGGAGGAGAGAGGGAAAATTTGTATCTCTGTTGAGAACACAGCACCATCTCTGGTAATGCTAGCCAGCCCCTTTCTTTCTGTAGAAGCCACTAATAACCAGTGACCTACTAGCTGACTCTAGGTCTATTACTTTAGGAAAGCCTAAATAAATTTTGTTTAGCATGACTTTCTCAAGAAGAGAAAAAGTGGTAGAAATGAAAAAAGAAAGAAAGGAAAAAGCCAATTCAGAATAGGAAAGAAGAGATGACAACACTACCAATATCCTTTGGATGGTACCAAAGGATTCTGAGAGATACATCCTATATTCTTCTCTATTTTTTTAAATATTCTGTTTTTAATCTCCCCCCTCCCTTCACATTTCCTAATAGTTATTCAATATTATACATATTCAACTACTCAATTTAAAAGTCCTGAAGGATGAATATGACTACAGGTTCTCCTTGGTCTTCCCTGTAAGAAGAGCTTCTTTTCCCTGTAATTATACACCCTACCCCTCACTCTGCTGACTCCACTTCCTGGGAAAGGTCAGTGGGGTGGATGGTTTGTTAGATTCCTTTAAAAGCTCCCTTTAATACTTTACTTCCAAAAGACGGGGAAAGCGAGTCGCTTCTCCCCCCCTCCCCGTCACACACACACTTCCTTCTTTCGGATCCAATATTTCCTCTTGCACCCCACCCACTTCATCCACGACTCTTGCCGTAGGGAAGATTCTCCGTTACTCCCGGTGTATGTAACGGGGTCATTTCAGTGCCTATAGACCAAGTCTCCAAGTGCCTCTTTCCAGGAGGCGGCAGCAATTAGTCCCCCCCCCCCCCCGCTTCTTTGCCATGGGTCGAATGGACGTCCTTCAGCCTGGCCGGAGAAATGGCACTTCGGCGCCCCCCCCCCACGTTTCTTTTCCTTCTTTTTGCCCTCCTTCTTCATGCCCCGCGACCATTTCTTGCAACTTGGACCAGTGTGCGGAGAAGGTAAATGAAACGGGGTGGGGGAGGCCATTCCAGTCCCTGACGAGTGGGAAAAGGAGGGAGAGGGAGGGAGGGGGGAGAGAGAGGGGGAGAGAGGGAGAAGGAGAGAGGTAGGGAGAGGGAGGGACAGGGAGAGAGGGAGGGAGGGAGAGAGGGAGATTCCACCGAGGGAACCACCCCCACCACCCCGAGCCACCCAAAAGCCGGCTGAAATGCCTTCGCTCCCGCCGCTCAGCTAGTCCTACCTGGTCTTGCGATGGAGCCTGGCCTCCCCTGTTTCCTGGGTTAGACTGCGCCTGCTGCTGCTGCTCCTTCATGGCTGTCATTGTCCGGGGCGACCGCGGGGTGGGGGTCAGCACTTCCTTTGACGGCTGGCCCTGCAGGAGGAGAGCCCCTTCCCTCGGCCGCCGTTACATGTCACAAGCCTTCCCCTTCGTCGTCAGCCCGAGCAAAGCCAAAGGGGCAAGTGACTTGGAGGCAAACCGGGCAACGAAGAATCACCCACCCGGCAGAGACGGGGACGGGACCAGCCTGCGCCGCGCTCGCCAGGCTATCGCAATCCTCCTCAGGCTGAAGCCACAGGGTTGGGGTGGGGGGTGGCAGAGAAAAAGAAGCGCGCCCAAAAGGCTGAGGGAGCTCCGATTAACGGGCGCGCGGCAGCCTGGAGCCGGCAGCCACTTGGGACTCGGGAGGGCTCCCCGCGCAGGCACGCTCTGGCATTACTGCGGTATGGGTGCCCTCAAGAGCGGCGGGCTCGGGTGAGCGCAGGCTGCGGGGACAGAACCCCGGGAGAAGCGCGTCCCTTGGGAGGAAGCGGGGAGGGGAAAAAGGAGGCGGGGAGCCCAAGCGTGCAGTCTTTTCTCCCGCGGCAGCTGTACAGCGCAGCCCTGCGCCGCAAGTTCCGCGGCTGGAGCTGAGGAACGAGGAGCGCAGCGCTGCTCCTCAGACGGCACATTCGCTTTCCCTCCTCAGCTGGAATGGACCACTCAGACTCTCAGGCACGGGGGGGCGGGGGGAAAGACGCTGCCGTGGATGGAGGAGGTGGTGTCGTCGCCTACCTGGCTGCTCGTACTGCTTTCCCTAAAAACTGCGTCGCCGCCACTACCACCACCAACAACACCCCTCCTCCTGCTCCTGACCTCGCGACTTGCCAAGAATTCAATCTGGAGTCGCTCCGTTGAAATCTTCACCTCGGAGCGGACGGGGCGGCTTATGGTCGCAAAGGAAGGAGGAGGCAATAGTGTCCCGCGCGAGGTGCAGGTTTGGCTTGGGGAGGAATCGTCCGAGCCACGAATTAGCCACTCGTGCGCTCACCTACGCGCACTCGCAGGCGGGGGAAGAAAACTGGCTAAGTTGCACACCGGCTTGGCATTGGCGTGGCAAACGACGAGGGAGAAGCCCATGAGCGATTCTTCGTTTCAGAAACAAAAAAAAAGGCTTCTGCCATTCCTTTACTCAGAATACACCTAACGTAATAAACGCTATTCATTCTCTTTCAGACAGAGATTGCTTTGAGGGTGGAGTCAGAAGGCTAAATTTCCTATCCTGGACTGCCCAATTGGTTGTAATTCTGAGCCCATAATCCATTTTAAGTAAGAAGCAAAATTTGAAGTTACAGACTTCGAAAGCCTTCGAAATTATCTTAGGGATGGGCAAGTTTTGATCTCCAGGCTGGAATACTGTAATGTGCTCTACATGGGGCTGCCCTTGAGGAGCATCCGGAGACTTCAGCTAGTCCAGAATGCGGCCGCGCGAGTGATCGTGGGCGCACCACGGTTCGCCCACATAACACCGATCCTCCGTGAGCTGCACTGGCTACCTGTCGATCTCCGGGTGCACTTCAAGGTCCTACTCACCACCTATAAAGCGCTCCATGGTAGTGGATCTGGCTATTTGAGAGACCGCCTTCTGCCAATTACCTCCCTGCGTCCCATCAGATCGCATAGAGTTGGCCTCCTCCGTATTCCATCCGCCAGTCAGTGCCAACTGGCGACTACCCGGAGGAGAGCCTTCTCTGTTGCGGCTCCGACACTATGGAACAATCTCCCCATGGAGATTCGTACCCTCACCACCGTCCAGGCCTTCCGCACAGCCCTCAAGAACTGGCTAGCCCGTCAGGTCTGGGGCTAAGCCTATTTTCGCCCCTCCCGAATGTTGAGTGAATGTTGAGTTTTATTGTTTAATTTATTTTTGTTCACATTTCTTTTTGCACTGTCCTACACTCCCTTTCCTTTGTGATTGTAAGCCGCCCTGAGTCCCCTCAGGGAAAAGGGCAGCCTATAAATGTTCAATAAATGAAAAAATGAAATGAAACACTCCCCCCCCCCTTCTTTTACCTTAGCAATGACAACTGATGAAAAACGAAGCAGGGATTATACTGTATATTGTTAGTTTATTTGGGCAAATGCTCTTTGTTAGCCAAAAGTGTGTTCATGAGGGTTTTTTTTTCCAGGACATGACTTTGAGGTACACAATAACTAATTATAAAAGGAAATCAGCTGGGAAACCACATATCTGGTTCTAAGATCCACATGAAAAAAGGAGGGCAGAGGTGTACTTCATTTTAAAGAATTGCTTTTTTACTCCCCTTCTGAAAATACTACAAATTTGGTTAAAATAATCTTTTATAGATTTTTTTTCCCTCTAAATGATATGCTATGAACATCTGATGTTTACAAACTTTTTAAGTATTCAACATCTGTTATATTATGGTACAGTTATAACCTTGCATACAATGAGATAACCACCTCAGGAAGCATAGCACCAAACTTGATTAAAAAATAGTTTGTAAAGCCAAGAGAAAGGCAGCGTTTTTTTAATCTTTGGAACTTGATAGACCTTGGATACTTTGATTTGATTTAAGATGGAATAAGATCACATTTGATTTCAGACAATAAAATCCCAAGGTTGGTTTTGATCAGACTCATTTAATCTCATATGATCAGACTCAGTTTCATATGATGAGACATATTTCTTTTTTTAAAACTCATATTATTAAAGATATGAAAAGTCTCATTTCAATCAAATCCAATCAAAAGCTGTGCTTGCAATATTACAGGATCAAAATTTAACCAGACCCCTGAGGATCTCAAGCATTTCTATCAGAATTAGCTATACTCTATTCAGTCTTCTACTTTATACACTAGCTTGAATGTACAATAGGGAAACTTAAAAAAAGATTGCTAAAGAAAGCAAACTGCCTGACAATGATTCCTAGAAATTTGTCATACTTTTCCAATTCTTCGTTTGGAGATCACAATAAGCATCATTCAAAAGGAAAAAGGGATCACTAGCTGATGTATTTTAACTGATGAGTTTAAGAGTAGTATCCATAATAGTGAACTAAATACCAGCAAGATTGCAGGAAGAGGGAAAAATTAAAACTTCCTGAGCATGTAAAACTACATGCCAACTACCACTGGGCATGTATAGAAACATATATAATTTTATCTATGGATGGATGGGTGTAAATCAGTAAATGTTTGTTGATGTAAGTATGGAAAAGAAACAGGGAAAGGAACAGAAATTAGCTGAGTCATAAAGGCTTTGTGGTCCAACTCGGCATATAAGACACTTCTTATGATTCTTTTAAGTAACAAGCAATGTCAACCTTGCAATTTCATTTCCAGGGAGTAATTCATTGTAGCATACTAAATGTAGCATACTAAATATACTGTAGCATACTAAAAAGCAGAGGCATCACCCTGTCAACAAAAGTCCGTATAGTCAAGGCTATGGTTTTCCCAATTGCAATGTATGGCTGTGAAAGTTGGACCATACCAAATAATTAAGGCCTTTGAACTATGGTGCTGGAGAAGACTCCTGCAAGTCCATTGGACTGCAAAGCAATCAAACCGGTCAGTCCTAGTTCAACCCGTCTGCTCTTTAGAAGGCCAGACCCTGAAGATGAAACTCAAATATTTTGGACACCTAATGAGAAGGAAGGACTTACTGGAGAAGAGCCTAATGCTGGGAAAGATTGAGGACAAAAGAAGAAAGGGACAGCAGAGAATGAAGTGGCTGGCTGGAGTCACTGAAACAGTAGGCATGAACTTAAATGGACTCCAGAGGATGGTAGAGGAAGGCCTGGAGGAACGTTGTCCATCAGGTTGTGATGGATCAGACATGACTTGGCAATTAACAACAACAAGACTTGAAGACTGTGCTCTACATGGGGCTGCCCTTGAAGAGTATTTGGCGACTTCAGCTGGTCCAGAATGCAGCCGCGCGAGCGATCGTGGGTGCACCTCGATTCACCCACGTAACACCTATCCTCCGCGAGCTGCACTGGCTGCCTGTTGATCTCCGGGTGCGCTTCAAGGTGCTACTTGTCACCTACAAAGCCCTTCATGGTATTGGATCTGGGTACTTGAGAGACCGCCTACTGCCAATTACCTCCACTAGACTGATAAGATCGCATAGATTAGGCCTCCTCCGAATTCCATCAGCCAGCCAGAGTAGACTGGCAACTACCCGGAGGAGAGCCTTCTCAGTGGCTGCTCCGACCCTCTGGAACGAACTCCCCGTGGAGACCCGGACCCTCACCACCCTCCAGACCTTCCGCGCCGCACTTAAAATCTGGCTATCCCGGCTGGCCTGGGGTTAAAGACTCTAACCCCTACTCGAATTGTATGACTGTTGAGTTCTTAAATGATGTAGTGCTTTTATGTTGTAAATTGTTTGTCCTCCCCCCCCCCTTTTTGAACTGTGAGCCGCCCTGAGTCCCCCCAGGGAAAAGGGCGGCATACAAATAAAGTGAAACTAAACTAAAAACTAAACTAACAACAATTCATTGTATCAAATTTCTCACATCTCCACTTCCCACCATGGCCAACTCACTGTAGGACAACTTGCTGTGGGACAATTTAACATTTCTATTTAATTATTTAAAATAGATAAAAATATTTTAATTTTTGCAATTTGCGTTTAATTCTACCCCCCCTTTTGCATCCTTTCTTTAATGATGCTATTCCACTATTTCTTTGATATTAGTGTAACTCTTGTCCTTCAGCGAGTTGACTGTGGTGAATTGTCTTGTAGTGAACTGGCCGCAGCAAGTTGGCCATGGTGAGTTGGCCATGGTGTGTTCGCTGTGTTGTGTTAGCCATGGAAAATTGACATAAATCTGTCTAGCTAGGCATTTCAAAGCAAGCCCATTCTTGTTGGAATTGTATGCAATCTAAGTATGAATTAAATCTATATATTGGTACACCTAAATGTACTTTCTACTAAGAAATAAGTAAGGAAGTAAATTACTTTGGCTACCATTTTTTTCTCTCAACTATTTTCTCCCATGGACTGATCCCATAAGTTCTCTTTTAATCATTGTCCATTTTTCCTTAAATCTATCTGTAATGAGAAGACCTTCTTCCTTCACTGCACCTTCTTCTGAACCCCTCATTCATTCATTACCACCTCAAAACTTTGGCCTCAGGCTCTCTTGGAACCAATAATCCTTTAGATCCAACACTGTCATGGAAACCATTTACCTTCCCTGTCTCTTTCTCCTTCCAAAAATCCTTTTTCTTCAAGACTCCAGCTCTGTTTTCTTCCTTGCTGTCCCAGGAACCACCCCTTTTTCCTATGAAAAACATGTTCTCAAGGTCTGCTATTATCTAAAAAGAATGTGTTTGGCTAGCTGAATATTTGAGAAGATAGCAGAGAACTATGGGTGACTGCATGCTGTCACAAGGTGGCAGTCAACCTTGATCATTTGGAAAGGAAAAAGATAAAATTGCAGGGGGGAAAAAATCTCAGAAATTTCTATTATGCAAGGTGATCAGAAGGATGCCTGAAGAAACTATAAATCTGAGATTATTTGAACCTTCAAGTGTGTCACTTATTCTTTGTTCTGCTTTGTACTTTATAATGTATTTAAAGTATTACAGAGTAGTCAGAGTGAATTCTTGTCAGGGTTGATCTCGGTGCATCCATCCAATTAGAGGTTAGGTGTTCTTAGGTTTGGAAAAAATTGAGAACATATCCATGCTACTCTATAATAATAATCCATTCATTAATAATAATTCATTTTTTCTAGGAGTAATACATTGTCTCTGAAATTATCTTTAATCTACCAGCTTTTATCCTCATGCTATCCAATAGCATATATATTGAATAAATAGAACCTCTTTTGTCATTGATTAATGGTATTACTGTACCAGTAACTGTACTTTCAAGAGACAAGGCAAGAATTTCCAGATCCTTAATGAATATTGGAATGTAGCAGATAGATTTACACATGTTTGGAACCAAAGATGTTGGCAGGAGCAAAAGGGGATATTTTATCAATAAACTTTTTTTTCATGCTAAGTTTAATCACTAACTGTAATAGTATTATGATATGATTGATATGATAATATTTATTCTCCAAATTAATTATTGCTACGCATTAGAAGTTAGAAAGATAGAAAACCACAATTCCATGCCAGTAAAAGGCAGCTTCCCAAATTTTAAAATGTATAGATAAAAAAATATAATTTATGGAAATAGTTAATCATGCTGCTAAACAAGTATATATTAGATGTACATGCTTTTTAAGCACATACAAAGCAGTACTAGGCATTCTAGAAACATGTTCTAGTACAGGACTACAGACAATCTGCTGTTTAAATATAGGATATTAAAGTATGTTTAGATATAACTTTATATATGTAGAATCATAGAATCACAAAGCTGAAAAGATAATTTAAGCTATTGAGTTTTGCCCCTTGTTCAGTATCTTTGATATGGTTGTCTAGCCTCCAATTGCATACATAGTAAAGGAGTCCTCACCATTTCTTTGAGTGATTAGTTCTGCTGATGAACTTCTCTTACTATCAGAAAATTTACTATAACAATGAATTGGAATCTCTCTTTTTGTAACTTACATTTACTATTCCATGTCCTACTTTCTGGAATGTTGAAGAGATCTTGATACTATTCTGTGCAACATTGCTTTAGGATCATCTCCCACTTCAGTCTAAACTTTTCCAATCCTTGATTTTTTTTCAGATCAGTTTCTATTTCTTTATTATCCCCACTGTCCTTTTCTGAACCAGTTTCAGTTTTTCTAAATCCTTCTAAAAGTTCATTATCCAAAATTGAGCATAGTAGTACTGGAAGTGTAATCTGACTTACTACAATATTAAAAAAGAAACCGTTACATCCCATGACATGAAAACTCTATTTCAGTTGATACAGTTTAAAATTGTATTTGGCTTTCCTGTAGTCTTTTTTCTTTCTTTCTTTTGCCTTTATTTGTATGCCGCCCTTTTCCCTAGGGGGACTCAGGGGGCTCACAATTCAAAAGGGAGGGGGAAACAACAAACAATAAACAATACAGCATATTAAAAAAGAAAGAACGCAACAATCACACAATTCGAGTGGGACTATAATCTTAACCCCAGGCCAGCCGGGACAGCCAGATCTTTAGAGCAGCACGGAAGGATTGGAGGGTGGTGAGGGTCCGAATCTCCACGGGGAGTTCGTTCCAAAGGGACGGAGCAGCCACCGAGAAGGCCCTCCTCCGGGTAGTTGCCAGTTTGCACTGGCTAGAAGATGGAATTCGGAGGAGGCCTAATCGATGCGATCTAATCGGTCTGGTGGAGGTAATTGGCAGTAGGCGGTCTCTCAAGTACCCAGGCCCACTACCATGAAGGGCTTTATAGGTGATAAGTAGCACCTTGAAGCGCACCCGGAGATCAACAGGTAGCCAGCGCAGCTCGCGGAGGATAGGTGTTACGTGGGTGAACCGAGGTGCACCCACTATCGCTCGCGCGGCCGCATTCTGGACTAGCTGGAGTCGCCGAATGCTCTTCAAGGGCAGCCCCATGTAGAGCATATCACACTACTGTTTCGGGTTCAGTTTGTTCTCTTTTTCCTTTTCCTTTTGCTTCTGATTCAGTCTTAACATTGATGACTATATGGAAATATAGTTTTATAAGTGGTTTGCCATTAGCTTTTTCTTAGTGCTAAATGAGAACGACTGGCCCAAAGTTACCTAGTTGTCTTTTGTTCCTAAGGCAAGACTAGAACTTAGATTCTCCCACCCTCGCACTACTAGATTCCCCACTAAAACAAACTGGCTCACCCTATGGTTGATTTTTAACAGTAATTGCAATCAATTATTATTTGAATATCACATTCACAAATACTGTTACCAAGCCAGGCATCCCTAATCTTATATGTATGCTTTTCATTTAGTTTCCAAAATGAAATATTTCAGATTTCCCTCAATGTGTTCTAAGGTATTTGTTATCCCTATCTAGCTTTAAACCTGCCATCCTGGGCCCAATGTTTGGGAAGCCAGGCTCTGCCTGTCACAAGCCAGGACAAAGGGTGAGTGATGGAGGAGTAATACCTCCTTAAAAAACCTTGGTCCAGCTGGCCTGGCTGGTAGCACCCTTTCCAGGGTTACAGGAGAAGACAGTCGGCGGTTTTGAAGGTGGAAGAGGGCTCTATGCCCCAACAACAGATAAAGCGGCAGAGAGGGAAACTCTGATTACAAACCTCCACTGTCGTGTGGTTATATCCACTACTGGAAAAGGCTTCAGGAGTCAACCTTGAGGCAAAATCCAGAGCCGGAGTCCCAGAAGGAGTTTGTGACTGTGTACAGCACGTTCTGGTAACTCCTGTGACGCAACTGGAACCAATCGTATTGGCTCTGCCGTTCCATTGGACTATTTCAGGGACATGGAGAGGGGGGAATCTGCTTCTTGCGTAACAGTCTATCCTCCATATTAATCTACCCAGGCTTCGTGCTCTGGAGAGGACACTCAAGCTTTGCATACAGCACACCAGATGCTGTTTTAGGACCTCTTTCCAGAGCACAATACCATAGTCTTTTGAGACTGAAGGATGCCAATGCCATCTAGTTTTGTGTCATTCACACATTTAAACATTCCTTTTATCTTTTCATTGAAACTTGTGGAAAAGTACAGGAAGCAGGGCTACACTTTGTAACATCTCAATTAAAATCTTACTACATTTTTATGGGTACAGTATTTTTTTTAAGGCAAACAGGTACAGGTAGTCCTCAACCTATGACCACAATTGAGCCCAAAATTTATGTTGCTAAATGAGACATTTGTTAAGTGAGTTTTCCCCCATTTTATGACTTTTCTTGCCACAGCTGTTGAATGAATCACTACAGTTGTTAAGTTGCTGGCTTCCCCATTGACTTTGTTCATATGACACCAGGGACACTGCAACTGTCATAAATATGAACCAATTGTCAAGCATCTGAATTTTGAGCACATGACTATGGGGACTCAGCAATGGTCATAAATGTGAACAATGATCATAAGTTAGTTTTTTCAATGCTGTTGTAACTTTGAATGGTCACTAAGTGAAGTGTTGTAAGTCAAGGATTACTTGTACTCCCTTAACTATCATACAATATAATCCACATTGAAGAAGTTTGATCATCAGAATTCCTTAAAATACTTGGTCCAATATTTTTTTAAAGCCAAGATTATATTTACTATATTATTCTTTCAGTTTGTTGATCTGATTTTCATATCATATCTGCTTATTCTTTAATAATATGTAGCCCATTACCCACCAGACATTCTATTTTGATATCGATCTAGGATAAATTGGTTTGTCTCTATGTGAAAGTGTGAATGGGATGGGAATCTGGCATTTTAAAAAAATGCAGCAATATTAAAAAAATTATCAGATGAACATCTCATTCTGGCCTCTTCTATCCCAGAATTGAATTGCTGACACATTTTCCAGCAAAAGATTTCAAAGGGCAATACCCAACTCTAAGTGCTGAAATAGAATTTGTAATCACATTTTGATATTACTCCATCTAAAAGAAAGTCTAACCCTGTGATGCAGAACTGGAACTTTACCTCACCCAATGGAACTTTCCCTGCATTTCCACTTCAGCAACAATGAGAGCAAAAGATCTGCGGAAAAGATTCATCGAGCAGACTAGTAGTAATTCCATTTGGTGGGTGCTCATCTTTGCATTTGATAGTGAGTGAGATAGTTTCCCCACCACAAGCTGCTACTTTGAATGCATAATTTGTGCCCCAGGAATGATAGGGATTATGTCTTGCCCTTCTAAATTTTACTCAACATTAACAATGACTGACCAATTAAAACTAAAACAGAGTATAATAATTTGAAACTAATTAAGAAAAAGCTTATGCAATAAAATAGGCAGATTCTATAGCTAGAATAAAAATAAGATAAATTTTAAATTTGCTATAGAAAACAATGCCGTCTCAAATAAGAAACCATTTACTCAGGCTTCATTAGTGTAACAAAATCCAACAGGTCCCCAAATATCCTATCTCAATGTGTGAGAGAATAGCAACTTTAAAAAAAAAACATTTGGAACATCATCCGGATAGGAGCCAACCTCATCTCCGGGGACATGTCAAAGGACAGGCCCCAAGGCAGAGCAGGCAGGCTTCCCCAATCCTGATAGATGTCATTACTTGATTGACAGTTTTGTCAACTCTTAAGAAATAGGCACAAACTATGGGAGATGAGCAGTCTCTTTGAAATCTATTATAGTTGATATTATATAGGATGTACAGTGGTAAAATGCTTCTGGTTTAACACCCAGTTTGGTGAGCGCGCACTTTGCGCATGCATACACCTAAAGTGGTACGTGCCGCACTGAAAATGGAGCATTTAGAGGCTCAGCTGCTTACTTTCCAAGTCAGTAATGGTAAGTAGAACCGGGGGGGGGGGGGGGGGGAGGACAGCAGTGCCACGCAATTGAAAGCAGGAAATAAAGGACAGGATAGGGCAGGGGTGGGTGGGCAGAGCCAACTGATGGCCCGAACTGATCTGAACCAGCTGAATACCACCTCTGATTATATACAGGAAAAAAATAAGGACTTTTTAATCCTCAAATCAAGGGTCCATTAGTGTGGAAAACTTATTCCATATCACAGACGTTTTTGAGAACCAATTTTAATTGATAACGATAGTTCTGACTATTAGCCAAAAATAAATAAAGGAATTCATCAATCCTCAATTTATATGAATAGTCTCAGCATGTGTGCAATATTTTTTGGCAAATTAAATCCCAGAGTCAAGATTGCTCTGGCTATTTGTGTTCAAATTATTTGTTTTCTTAATATTGCTGTAATAAAGACAAAAGCTTAATTTCATTCAACTGGCAATGATTTAATTCACAATTGACTAAATTATTTCATAAATGGTTTGGGGTATAATATACTTTTAATAGATAATCAGTTATCCAACAATTATACTCTGTGGGATGCTATAACTAAGCATATTAGCCGATTATTCCTCTAATTTGATCAGGAAAGGCACATGAAAACTGCAGATATTCAGTTTGCAATATTGGCATATGGAGTAAGATAGGAAAAGTCAAATTTGATCTAATATGGATACTTGGAATATTGGAATATATTTACAAAGATTTTTGAACAATCAGGGATAAACATAGATTGCTCTATGATAAATTTAGGTTAACTCAAAATGAGGATTTCCCTCCATTGCCTGCATTAAATCCCTTGGTGTTGCACATTTCATGCTGTACAATATCTTTGATAGTATGAAAGGTAACATTGATTGCAACTAACCAAACAGGACTAAACCCTCTAGGAATATGTTCAGGTACCTCATATTGTTCCATATTTTTCAACACCAAGTCGCTACAACACTCCTTTATTCATTATCTGTCAGTGCAAGAGCTGATAAAATGAAATTGTCAAGGTTGAAACCTGTTCTGAACCTTTTTTGGTATGTACTTGCGTGTTAATCCTCCTTTCTGTATATAAGTATCTGGTGGCTGAAGAACTATCAGATATGTATTTTAAATACAATGCCAAATCTGTTTCTAGTGAGGGCTGACATGAAGTCAGCATTTATCTTAGTTACTGCTGGATGTAATAAGTGGCAGTATGACATTTATCACAGCATGCATGGAGTCTCAGCAAATAATAATGCAGGAATGAAACACGTATTTTCTAGCTGAACGGACTCCCTTTTTTGCAGCAATATATTAAAACCAATAACATACTGCAATCTGAGGGGACAATCTATCAAAAGGAAGATATAAGACTTGTGCCTGAAATTCTGGGCAATTTTGTTAGGATTTCAAAAAGACAGAAAGGAAAAGAGGAAAACTATATACATTAAGTAACAATTGAAAAATAAATTATTCATCTATTATTTATTTTATCATTCTTTTTCACTTTTATTTCATCTATTAATAGTTCCCTTTTTCATCCACTAGATTTCATAACATTCAGAAATAAAAAAACGGGTGTCCATAATAATAATTGGATGAGAGAGCTTGAAGGACATATTGCAAATTTGCACTCTGTAGTTGCATAGTATTACCCTTAAGAGGAATAAGATCATGTAAAATACAGAGATAAAAAGGAATTGTGATACATTTGGTATAACAGGGTTGACTGACTAATTTAATGAGTGATGTTTTGGTTCTATTTACACCCTCATAACTCATCTGTTTACTGTACCGTATTGAATGGATAGCCAAACTGCATATAAATATTTTATCCTATCTATGATGAAGCTGACAAAACTGTAGTGTTTGGAATGTAAAAATTGTCTCAGCATCTGTTATTAAACCTGTTTTGTGAACAACAATAATGAATTTTAAAAATTTCAGTAGGAGCTGCTAAAAAAAAACCCTAGGATTTTTCTTCCAGACAATTCTCTCTTGGCATCTGTGCTGTTAAATGACACTGTTTTGTTTATTGTTAGGTAAAAAAAATAATGCTAAGGACAAGATGTACCCAGACTATAATTCTGAATTCACACAGGAATATTAACCTCATGGAATATGTTTACTTATCTACTATATTCAAAGCAGCTTGCTCCCTAACGTTATTTCACAATTTTGCACATGTCTGCTATAAATAATCTGATTAAATTAAATGGCCTATACTCTAAGACAAGGGTGTTAAACCCTCTGGCCAGATCCAGCCTGTGAGGTGTTTAGATCTGGCCTGTGGGGCTTCCCTGGAAACAGCAACGGACCATCATGTGGTACAGTGGTGGGTTTCAAAAAAATTTGGAACCTCTTCTATAGGTGTGGCCTGCTTTCCGGGTCCACTGGTGGAACCTCTTCTAACCTGTTTGATAGATTTGACGAACCGGTTCTACCCAATAGGTGCGAACTTGTAGGAACCCACCTCTGATGTGGTACCTCTGCATGTGAAAATGGAGCTGGGAGGGCCACATTCCCCCCCCCCAGCTCCATTTTCACTGACAGAGGGCTAGCAAAACAAACTAAAAACAAACAAAGGGAAAAATGTTTATTCTTTTGCATTTGAGCAGGCAAGAAGGGTCAGTAAAGGAGAAAGGGAAAGAGGAAAGACAAAAAAGATGGGAAGAAAGCAAGGAAGGAAAAATAAGGAAAGAGGGGAAGGAAGAAGAAAGGAGAATTAAGAGGGAAGGAAAAAAAGGAAAGGAAAGGAAAGGAAGGAGGGCGGGAGGAAGGTAGGAAGGTTATAATGAGAGTGATTGAGGGTCTGAGGGAAGTCCTACCTTAGCACTTGGCCACCACAGGTCCCCCCAACATGAGGTATGTTGAGCTGCCACAACCCTGATGTGGCCCTCAATCAAATCAACTTTGACACCCCTGCTCTAACACCTTATGTATAGGACTGTAAAAAATGGTTCTCAATTTACAGCCATTCATTACAGCCATTCATTGGTGAGCATTCAAAGTTACAATGGTGCTGAAGAAAGCAACTTACAACCAGTCCACAACACATAACCAACACAGCATTACGATTTTTATGTGATCAAAATTTGGACACTTGCAACTGTCTGGCATGTGTTTACAACAATTGCAGTGTCCTGGGATTATATAATCACCACTTGCGACCTTCCCAACCAGCTTCCAACAAGCCAAGTCAATAGTGGAAGCCAGATTTGCTCAATGACTACATGATTCACTTAACATTGGTGACGAAAAAGATAATAAATGTGGTCATGTCTTACTTGACCTCCTTGCTTAGCAATGGAAACCCTAGTTCCGATTGTGGTGGTAAATCAAAGATTATCTGTAACTTTAGCTTTCCTTGTAGCCCATGTCATTTCTAGAGCATCTGTTTGTTTCTTTACCCCTTGTTGCACCCACAACTTAATTCATGGTAGACTTTTGTATACTGCTTCAAAGGAGACACACATAAAAATCAATATAGATTTCATGAAGGCTTTTAAAAGTAAAGCCTGAAAATCAAGTTGAACTTAACCTGAACAATGATATAAGCATGAGGTATATTACTCAGTTGAACAATAGACAGTTGTTCTACAGATAGTCTCCAGCTATTGAAACCTCTCCACATATCATTCACTCCATCATCCTGCATCACAACAACATGACAGAAACTTTTTGCCAATTATTATTTTAGTTAAACACTTCATGGAAAGAATATAAAGGAACAGAAATGAGCGGCATGTAAAAGTAAAAAAAAGGGTAAAATACGAACAAAGGCTTTCAAACGCCAATGTAGTTCAAATTACTATAAAATTACACACTATTTCCTATCACTTTTCCAACAAAAAACTGCAAGTCTTTAAACTAAAAATTAAATATTATGATTTAAGTTAATGAAACATAGTATAAACGGCTAACTAAAATTATAAACTACAATAGATTAATACTAAAAATATAACTATGGATGCTATATGTGTAGAAGAAGACAAATTTTGGATATGGTACAAATCCATGCATTAAAGTATAATAATAAAGAATTATTTCCTATTAGAACTGAATTTTGTGACTTGCCAGATACTTCGATGATATCCATAGAATGAATACCCTGCCCAACCTATTTATCTTATAATGGAAGCATATTTCTATTTACCCAGTGAATTTTACTGAAGCTTCATATTTAATACTTTTTAATGGATTGTTTGTTGGTATTGCTTTTGAGACAGACTTAATTTTTGGCAAAAGCCTGAACTAGTATCTACAGTTTCTTTGGCAATATTTTTAGAAGTGGTTTACCATTCTTCTTCCTAGAAATAAGAGAGAATGACTGGCCCAAATCAACCAGCTGGCTTTATGCAGAACCAGAACTCATGGTCCCCTAGTTTTTAACTGAGTGTCTTTAATTACTGCACCAAACTGTCACTTCTTTAATAAACATATTTTATTAATTTCTGCCATAACTTACAACTGGCGGACAGGATGTGGCCTACCACTCAGAATCACTTGGCCTATAGTCACAAAAGAAATACATTTACCCAGTGAGAATTATTGTTTTACCGTGTTTCCTGTGTTTCCATTGTTAAGGTATTCAAGGTATTATTTACCTTATAAATCACATCTACTAAATGTTCCTTATGGATGGATTGGTTGCCTCCATTAGTACAAGATTTAAAACCCAGCAATGCATTTTGCTAATTGCAGGGGAAATTATTTTTCCCAATCCCATTTTCCCTGCCATTTCCTATACCCCCTCCAAAAGAAAATAATGCTTCAGAAAATTGAGGGATACTCTGGCATGCAGTGAGTGGGAAGAGGGAGGATACAATAGAGAAGCAAATATGAAGTTCACCTACCTTCCCCCATTCTTTTAATATAATCAGTCTTTCACACTAAATCCTGCTGTTTTATTAAAAACAACATGCCTTTATAACTACATATCCTCTGCAAACCTATGAGAGTTTTGTGGGAAAAGCTGTTATCTTTTTCCCAGGTCTGGTAGTACTTAGGTAGTGAAATATATTAAATGTCCTTCAACACAAGCTTCAACACAGGATTTGCATCCCATGAAACTATTGATCTATATTTCAGTTAGAGCAGGGGTGTCCAGCCCTGGCAACTTTAAGACCTGAGGACTGCCCCTCCCACAATTCCCCAATCAGCCATGCTCACTGGGTTATTCTGGGAGCTGAAATCCACAAGTCTTAAATTTCCCAAGGTTGGTCACCCTTGAGTTAGAGCAATAGATATTGTGCTTACTGGGTCACACAGACTCTAGTTTCCCTCTAATTTCATTGTCCTTTGTCTTCTTTATATTAAACATGAGAAAAAACTAAAACAAAAGGAAGATAATTTCAAATTAATAGCATTCATTTATTATGTGCCAATTGGATGAGAGATCTGGATCTGGTTGGAAGTGGGTTCTGATGTATTTGTTCGGCAATCCTATATTTAAAATATCTCAGTTGAAGTATTTTTTTTGGGGGGGGAATAATGCATTTAATTACCTTAGGCAACATCATCATTGTCCTCCATTATCAATAACACATTTTATTTAATCTATCACTAGGATTGCTTTTATGGATAAATGGCATCCTTTGTTATTTGTCTTTAAAAAAAGAAAATCTGTGCAAACATGAGATTAATATAAATTTATGCAAATATGTTCCTACCTCAAGAATCATGGAACTGATTGTTTTGACAATTATTTAGCTTGCATGCAAACATCCAAGTTAAGAATGTAGCAGTTACAATTCTTACCCAAATGGGCCATCAACCTATGACTTCCTGTCTTCCACAAATGCTTCACACACTAATTTATTACTCAAGTAATTGTAAGACACAATTTCATTAACATGATATTCATCTCTCATTAAATAAATAAGACATGCATTTGGATGTAATATTTTATTATTTTTCGACAAGAAAAAGGCATTGTCTAAAGGAGCAATGTCATTTTTGTTATTGAATTCAGCTTCATTCAACAAAAATGAGAAACATTTGCACTGTCTATAATTTCCAGTGAAAACCACAGTAATTCCACTCTGTTAAAACCACAGAGCACTTTATCTTTTCCAGGAGAAAACACAGAGATGAGATTTCACACACATTCTTTTATGCAATGTAGTTTTGAAAGTTCAGACATGAACATATGCTTTTGCTGTAAATTTTCATTTAATAATTACCGGTATATCTTTCTTACTCTTATCTGCAATGAGTTGAAGACACTGCTTATCCAGACCCTCAGAAATTAACATACCTTGATGCAAGGCAAATGTAAACTTTTCTAAATGATAGTAGGAATTTTATGTTGTAAAATTTTCTTAATTATGTCACATTTAGCTAGAAAAAGAACAATAGGGCAATTGTAGATGTTCAGTCCAATTGTTAAGCCATGTATGTGCAAGTCAGAGGTGGTATTCTGCTGTTCGCCCCAGTTTGAGCAAACCAGTAGTGGTGGTGGTGGTAGTGGTAGGCTCTGCCCACCCGCCCACACATCATCATGGATGCTCTGCGCATGCGCAGAAGCACAGCGCGTGAGTGCTCCAGGTACTGAACCAGTAGCAAAGGTAAGAGGATTTCATGCCTGGTGCAAGTGCACAAAGCAAAATTGCTATTTTTTTCATTATGACTTTGTTAGGACTTCTTTGCCTGCTCCCACCAGCAACAATTGGGCTTAAAACAATGTTTGCCATTTTAGGCAAACACAGTACACCGCTTACCATTTTTGTCTCACCTAGCTGGAATGCAACCAGTTCATATGGCTTGACAGAATAAATGATGGTTGTGAGATGGTTGTGGGAACATTGCCCAACCCAAGTCTAAAAGTGTATTTGTAACAATGAGTGAGAGCTAGGGCTAATTAACACCTTTCTTTGACATTGAGTCTACACACCAGTTCTCTGGGATCAATTTTCTCTAAGTACCTGACAGATCCTGACATAATTTCTAAGAATTAAGACATTCTTAATCAAAATACATGAGTGTTTCACTATAATTGCAAATGGTTTGATAATTGATTAAAAATGAATAGGCAAACAAATATTCAGAAATTTAGGAAGGAGGGAAAGTACTTTTCACAGGAAATAATTTCAAGATTTGGCAAGATTCCAGTTTAAACTGTTTCATTAATTCCTTTATCAATGTCACTCTTAGGCCATTTTCCTGCCAATATTGTACATGTTCTATTATATGGTTTTCTCACCTGCACTACAAGATATTTTACTGTTCTTATATTTGAAATACTTTATATTATACTAACTCTTCTGTAGTGTTATTAATACTATGTATTAACTCCAAGAAATAGTTTATTTTGTTTCAGCTACAAAAATAGGAATTTATTTAATCTCTGACCTGCAAAGTGAATTCATATATTCTGGATAAGCCATGGATGACATCCTAAAGTGTGCCCACCAAATTGTATCACCAAAACCTGATAAAATTACTGATTTTTCATAGTATGAACTTTTCAGACATAAATAAAGAACATTTTAAATTCTCCTCAAACTGCAAGATGGCTGAACAGTTCAATCCTACCTACTGTGTTGGAAACATTTCATCATGAGTTCTTTTGGGTACCACTGAAAAGCTAAATTAATAACCCCCCCCCCCTCCAAAAAAACCCTACATGGTTCCAAAAAAAATGCCTCTTTAGGCTTGTCCAAAGTACAGATGTTCACTAAATTGTGGAAGATGCAAATCTTTAAAACAAGTAGTGAGACTTATGTTCCTACCTAACACTTGACTGCTTTCCCAAATGCTCAGGGACTTGAATTCTTTCTCTATCAAAGAGTTCTCAGCTATAGATATTTATCCCATGACAGTAGCTTGTTGCCATGCTATTTGCTTCCTCCTTTTGAAGCTTGAACTGTATAACTAGTTTCCCCTCATGTAACATTTGTCTATGGTTCACTTTATGAACCAAGACTATCTTGGAAGTCAGTCTTATTTTGAAAAGAGGCACAAAGAGCTAAACAGATATGTTATCTGGGTGTCTTTTTAAAACATTATGCAATAGCAATGTATAAAGTCCAATAAATTATGTGTTGAAACCGTAATATGCAAAGTACACTTTAAAAATATTCTGAATGCTCATTAATGGGACAGGCTACTTCAGCTCTAAAAATTGCATTATTTTTTCCCTCCAGTGTCTTTTCTCTCTCAATGAAGAATCCCTTTCTTTCCCTTTTGAATCATAATTCTCATCTCTTGCTCTCTCTATGGACAAATGTCCTTGTGTTTAATATAAAAATGCCATTTTTCAAGGAAATGATACACCAGGAAACTTATTTAAGGCTAATATATGCACACACATAGTCCCACTTTCCCTTTTCTTTATCTAAAGGACAGTGTCACTTGGAATTATCAGTAATGCAAAGCAGTTGCGGCATCACTGTTCAAGTGACATTATCAGTGATATATAGTTGACAAGAAGAATAGCAGAGCTGGAAAGCAAAATATTCTACAAGAGAAGAATGTCATCTCAAAGAAGGCAGATGAAAATTATCAGTATGTCCTCATATTAAACATTTTAAAACAGCCACTCCTAGTTTACACAGTGCTCTGACTTTCAAATTTAAATCTGTCATTAGAAGATAGAATGTACAGTATTATGGCATGTGCTATAACCAGAGTATTCCTGAATTATTTTAAAAAGCATTTGTTCCTCTTTCTTCTCTTCTTTTCCATTATTGTTTGCAAAGTGCCCAACTCTCAATCATTTGGGAAGGTTAGTATATATTTCTTCAAAACATTTCTACCCCACTGTTGAATTAAATAAAAAAGTGTTTCAGATCAAATTACAGATATCTGTGGGTGACAGTCCCTGTCCTGAGGCTTTATATCTAAAAGACATCACACATAAGGAAAATGATGGGGAGAGGGAAGAAGAGAAACAAAGATTCGTGAGCCACTTAAGGTTCTTATCATGCCCAGCTGAAATGCAAACAGTTAGATAGCATGATAGAATAGCTGATGGTTATGTGATAGTTGGGAAAATTGCCCAAAGCAATTGGTATTTTCAGCAGAGGCCTGCTTCTCTTCCCTGTCTTTCCTTCCCTGCCTTTCAATGTAACCCAATTTTTGTTATTATAAATTCTGGTTTGAAAAGACAGCCAGGGATCCTAATTTTTCACTTTCTGAGTAGCTGGTGTTCATGGAAGGAGAGAGGAGGAACATTGTTATCTCAGAAGAGTAGAGGTGGTATTTAGCCAGTTCTGACCAGTAATGGAGAACTAGTAGTGGAAATTTTGAGTAGTTCAGAGAACTGACAAATAGGCTGGCCCCTACCCCGCTGCTTCCCAGTCTCCCAGCTGATCTTCTTTTGTTGCCCTGAACAGGAGAATGGAGCTGGAAAGCAGGTTAGTGTGGTGGGGAGGGAATGGGGATCTTTCCCTTGCCACACCCACAAAACCATGCCACGCTCACAGAACTGGTAGTAAAACTTTTTGAATCCCATCATGCCTCAGAGCGACATTCCTTTATGGATCAATGGCAGGTTGTTTACCCAAGAGAAGCAAAAAACTGTTCTTTTTAAATTATTGGTTTTTATGGCTTTTAATGAAAACATTTTGAACTTAGACATCTAACAATTGCTTTGAATGAAACAGTCCAAAGCAGATAGAGAGCTCCATATAGTAAATATAAATATGTTATTCAAATTTTTATGAGCTCTCTATATTTAAGGAGAATAGATGCATTAGAAAAAGAAGAAAATAGTGGTTTAAGGGGAACAACATAAAGTATTATAAAAAGAAAAGACATATAATCTTAACACATGAGAGCCTGTTCGGTGCAGTGGTTAAAGCCAGAAGCTGGGAAATGTTCTAGTACTGCATTAGATTTGAAGCCAGCTAGATGACCCTGGGCCAGTCCTTCTCTCTAAGCCTCAGAAAGCAACCAAGGGCAAATCCAGGCATTCACCACGACAACATACTGAATTGAAAGCACACAAAAACACACACATAAAAAAGTCTTAACCAAACAAATCACTATATATTTCATAATATATGTGAGATGGTAGAGACTGGGTATAGGTAAACAAGTGAGACAAATGTGCAATTTGTTTCATGGTAACTAAAAATGGGAATGGTAGATGAGAATTTGAAAATGGCCTGCCTCGGTGTGTGATCATCGCTGCTCAAAATTCTAGAAGTGGGATTGATATACGAAGCTCTTCTTTCTTTCTGCTTGTATCCTTTTTAAAATTTGGCTTCCTTAAATCTTTTCTTCTTTCCCAAAAATTCCTTAACATTTTGAAAATAATTTTAAAGACAGCAGTGGTAAAAAGTGGCAGAAGGAGTGATACAGATTTGTGAAGAATAACCCTGCGTTGTCTCAAGATGCTTCATCCAGACTGTGGCAGAGATCCAATTCAAATGGCACCATGATTTTGAAAATTCACTCACTTCGTGTACTGAAACAGAGTGACTGGAACAAATCTCTGAAATGGGTTGAACCAATATCAACTGTCCAGTGGATTTTAACTGGAAACAGGTCTTTCTGCCCACAAATGGCACAAGTCTGTGTGTCTCGAGTATCACAACATCCAATCCAGCACTTCAAACTGAAGTGCCAGTGCCAATAGAAGAGGTAATTCAGGGTTGAACTATAGGATCCTTGATGCTCCATGAGCTTGATTGTTTTTTTGGTGTTGTTTTTTTTTGCAGATGTTTAATTGTCCAACTGGGTAACATCATCAGTAGCTCTTTGAAAAGATATAGTAATATATGCAGTCTTTCATAGATCTGCACAACCCAATCGCATATATGTTCTAGCTTAGACCCTTGGCTATAAAAAAGTGTCACTGCTTATGTATAGAACGTATCATCTTTGGTATTATAATATGGAGAGCCCAAGTTATATACTATTTCTTCCCTTAAGTTTTTGGCAAGTCTTTTCCCCGGCAGCGTACCCTCTATATATACCCAAGTTCTGCAGGTTCCCCCCACCCTGTTTGTGGGTGGGCTGCCAATACCTGTTTTATTTGGGAGTTTCCTACTATATGTTCAAACAGGAAATTGATGATGATATTTGGAAAATGTGTACTATTACTAAAATTTGTTATTAATATATAAAAACAGCTGGTACTCAGAGGGTGAGCATATCAATGATATGTGTCAAAATATTTAAATACCATATTTTTTGGAGTATAAGACACACTTTTTTCCCCTCAAAAAGAGGCTGAAAATCTGGGTGTGTCTTATACACTGAATACAGCATTTTTTTGCCTCCTGAAACCCCAACCCTTTCACCAAAATGGCCATGCATAGGCTTCCAAAGTGCTCCTAGGGCTGAGGAGGACAGAAATGAGTGAAAAACAGGTCGTTTTTTGCTCTATTTTGCCCCCTCCAGCCCCTAGGGGCACTCTCTAAGCCTCCTAAAGGCTATGCATGCTCTTTTTTTTGACAAAAAACAAACCCATTTTTGGAAAAAAAACACCCAGGCCATTTTTTGCTCATTTTTGCCCCCACGCCACCAGAAGCACTTTACAAGCCTCCTAAAGGCTACTCATGCCTTTTTTTTAAAAGGATCATTTTTTAAATATCTGCAGAGTGCAAAAACTTTTTTTTAAAAATTTGCCTCTTCAAAATCCTGGTGCATCTTATACTCCGATGCGTCTTATAGTCCAAAAATACAGTATATAAAAGACCTGATCCACCAATAATTGAGAGATTAAATTGTAGATATGTAACCAGAGGTGGGTTCCTACCAGTTCGCACCAGTTCGGTAGAACTGGTTCATCAAATCTACCGAATCAGTTAGAAGAGGTCCCACCAGTGGACCCGGAAAGCAGGCCACACCTACAGAAGAGGTTCCAAAAATTTTTGAAACTCACCACTGGATGTAACCAACAAACATCCTCAACTCCAAGTAAATACACATAATACATTAGACTAGCTACTTCTGTCCAGGGACGTGCAGTCACTAGAGGCAGGGGAGGCATGGCCTCACCAGTCATGAGGAAAAGGAAAGAATTTTAAAGAATTTTTTTAAAATAATTAAAGCCAAGGTAGTTGCTACCAGATTCTAAGTCACAGTAACTTGGAACAGTGCTTAGTGTTAACTATAGGAGGAGGCCAGAGAACTAGGGGCCTCTTTTGCATAAGGAATTTTTCACCTTTTAAGAGTTAACCAAGGGTTAAAAAGCAAAGAATTCCTTATGCAAATGAGGCACGTGTTCTCTTGCCTCCTGTAGAGGGCATTTTTAGAGCTTTTTAGAGTTCTCTGGGAGCAACTAGCTCAGTCTGACTCAGAGCTCTGGTCTTTCATGAGGGCAGAGTTGAAATCCTTCCTGAAACAGCTGGAAAAGGTGTGTATGTGGGGGGGGGGAGGAATTCAAAAAGTTTGATTGCATGCAGAACCCATGTTGCCTTTTCAATCAAACACACACACACACACACACACACACACACACACACACACACACACCACTGGATAAAAGTATATAATCCCAGCTTCACTGAAAAGGCAACGTGATTCACCTGCAATTAAAGGCTCCGATTGGAAGGCAGCAGGGGAAGGGGAGGGGTATGGCAGAGGAGCTGCTTTTAAGCCTTTGGAAAATATATCCAATCCAACTTCTGTGTTTGTGTTTGAGAGTGAGTGAGTGAGAGAGGGATCCAAGTTCTCTGTGTGCATGTGCGTGTGTCTGTTTGAGAGAGGGGGGAGGGAGGGAGGAAGGTGGGGGAGGGAGAAGAAAAAGAATGGGAAAACTTATTTTGCAAGGGGGAAAATGCTATCGCTTTAAATCGGAACTGAGCATGCCTGGCTGTGGAATTCTGGGAGTTGAAGTCCACAAGTCTAAAAAGCTGCCTCACCAGCCATAAAACTCAACGCACGTCACTGCTTCTGTCATCCTTTATTTCTGTAGTAGATCATCCTTCCCCTTACAGAGATACTTGAGTTTCACTTTCTTTATCAATGATTCCAAATGCTGTTCCTCACAACCTTAATGTAATATTTTTATGATACCATGATAAGTCCTCTTCTGTATGCCTCTATCCACATTTTAACTGTTTGGGTCTTGAGGAAAGAAAAGAAGAATACAGATTCATTAAAGCTCAATCACTTTTGAATACATGGGAGGCTTCAATGTCTTGCTCCCTTTTAGATGATGCTTTTCAGAAATGGTTCTTTAAAATGCTCCATAATAAAGTTGTTGCTGTGAAAGCAGCTAAGCTAGTGAAGAAATCAGTAGCCACATTGCTTTACATTAACATCTTTCTACATCATGAATTTACCATATGGGACTCTCTTCCATTTCCACAGCCCCTGAGCCAATTATATGGAAGCTATCAGCCACCAAGGTACTCTCCTCATTGACCCTGTTTATTTGAAGACGATTCCTTCAAATCATTTTTGTACTTCTAAACAGAATTTAATTCATCAGCTTTGGCAGTTTGGCAATGGTTGAAACTTAAGTAGCTATGTTTGGCCCTGATACAATTAGTGAAGCCAAGCTTCCAGATGCTCAACATCTGTTCTTCTCAGCTGCAAATTAAGTCAAGCAAATATTCCCTTATATTCACATGTGAGGAAGCTTCTGTAGTCCTGCTTGACAGCATTTAAACAAAGAATGAAGTCTTATGGTATGAAAGTCAGACTCTCACAATAGCATTTGCTTTGAAGGAGCAAAATCCAGTGTATCTTACATCAGTTCCCAGAACAATATTCACCTCTTGTTTCCAGGTATGTCTCTGTATCATATATCTGGTATTAAATGTGACAGAAGATATATACTTTCTTTGTCTTCATGATGTTTCAATAGTATAGATAGGTGACATATTGGGAAAGCATAAAGACTTTGTTAAAAACTGACATAAATTATTGTCAGGGTTAACTGGAACAATCTGCCTAACTTCAAAAATGTACTTAAATAGAAGATCAAGAATGAAGAGTATGTAAACAGATTTCTCTCTTCAAAAGGCTCTATGACCTTGGCATAAGAAGAAAACTAGGTCTTATAAGGTGGCGCTGCTAGGCAGATAAAAGCTTTTAAATCTAACAAGATACACATTCTGAACTACAATTACTATTTGCTCAGAAACACTTATGGTTATGGCTAACAGTTCTGGTATACAATGGAGATATAGTTTCAAACTGGTTTTGTTCTTTTTTTGGGGGGTGGGAAATAAAGCACTCCACCATTGCTAGCTTAGTGAATGACACATCCAAATTAAACATTGAGCATCTGTGTGGACAGCACACACTAATAACTCCTGAGTATAGTGTCCTTTGCTCCAAAGAAATTGCTTTCATTTTAGAGCATCCTCAGAGGTTGTTCTTTCATTTCCAATTAATCAAGGGGGAAAAAAACATTTACTTTGGTTTGTATTCTTAACAACTAGTAATGCAGAAAAGGATATGGAATCAAGAGTATTTATACTTTTGACTTTTAAAACATGTTCTCAAATGGGTGACAATTCGCTGTATTGAAGATTGATTAATTTCTTCAATGTAAAAAATATTGTTAATTTAAAAATATCACAGATACAGTATGATGGTGTTGAATGGAGGCTGTTTCAGATAAAGCAAGATAGATTTACTAGATTGTACATTTTATTCTATATTGTTACTTTGTGTGTGTGTGTGTGTGTGTGTGTGTGTGTGTGTGTGAGAGAGAGAGAGAGAGAGAGAGAGAGAGAGAGAGAGAGAGAGAGAGAGAGAGAGAGAGAGAGAGAAGTGGGGGAGGAAGGGAGGAAGAGAGAGTGTTGGGAAGGGTTGGCAACAGTGATTCAGCCAAAATCTCAAAATTAACTTTGGTAGGGTGAAATACTCCCAGAGATTATTATTTTTTTGAAGAAGGGGAAATGTTATTTCTTTGCAGTGAACAGTTAATTAATTTTTACTATGAAAAGAGAAATATAAATCTATAGAGGCTGGGTTTGGGCAATGTAATAAACTAATAAGTAGCTAGTTTATGTCTCAGTGTATCAAGAGAATGCAGCCTGGAGTTAGATTATAGGCAAACTAAGAAAATATTGCTTAATCAAGTCAATTACATGAACACAGCAATACTTTTCACTGTTCATAACGAGTGAATGATTATATAAATCCCTTACAGCGCTCCCAATTATCCTCATCACTAGCATAACACTACTTTGGAAATAGCTTGAAAGTCTGGCACATTTCATTCATTTTATCATTTTGCACCTTTATTTTAAAGTAGAGGCTTAGTAAGATTGTGCAAAATTTAAATGCATCAGATATTAAGGCAACAATTTATTTTGAGTGCCTATTAACTATTAGTCAAGTATAATTGAGTATGCTTGAAAATTTAGCAAAACAAAGGCATGTAATAATTTATTCCTATAGATTGCTGCAATGAACCCACCATGCATCCCATTTACCCAAAGTAATTAACTAATACAAAATGTTTGCTGCCAAATCTTCAAAATTCTGTCACTGTTCAGAATTCTATGCACGTACCAACTCTGCCACTTAAAGCATGGTGTCAACAAATATGTATAAAAGACAGTAATTATTTTCCTGGCTTCATAAATTTGGAATTTGAAGCTTTGCTGACAAAGTTCCCCAAGAAACCTCATAATGATCTTAACATAAAACTGAGCATCCTTAGAAACATCACTGTTATTTTATCCAGACTGCAAGTTAGTCTGCAAGATATTGGACAATAGGCTGCAAGAGTCTGGATAACAATCTGAAATGTCTGAAATGATACAGTGTTTCCTGCTTGAGCAATTAGATTGCTCATATGAGTGAATGTTCCTAGTCTTGTTCTTTTATTAGAAGCCATTACAGATCAGTTATCACATTCACAGGAAATGAGGCCAGCAGTATTAACACTCTCAGACAAAATAATGTTTAACAAAAAGAGAAAGAGAGCTGAACCTATGAAAGAAAACAATTTTTTTAAAGTTATGATATTTATGTAGTTATTTACCAAGCACATCTAAATTATATTAAAGTAACCAAAATACCTTTATAATCTCCAAGGCATGTTACAACTTTTGAGCACTCCTAATGTTTCGAAATTGAAAAATTAACACACCAAGAGCATGGACTAGAATGTCTCCAAGTCCCTTCCAATTCTGTAATTCTGTCAATGACTTTGTCAATAATGCAGACGTACCTAGTTTGGGATCTCTGGGGCCTTAAAGGGATTGTATCATTAGCTTCATTAGTTGGCATAAGTGAGCTTTAAAGTTGTTAACTTTCTGCTCCAGGGTCTGAAGAAAGAAACAAATGTGTGTCCAAAAGGTATGATAATACGATGGTTTCAAGAAGGGCCTTATTGTCACTCATTGTTATATACAACGTGCGAACATTCATTTTGAATTTTTCACGAAGTTTCAGATTATGACATTTTATGCCCAAAGGTGTGGAAGTGCTTCAATTTTGTTTTAAATCTTTCCTACATGCAAAGTGAAGGTTCACACATTGCATATGTTACATTTTTTGTAATTTCCCCATAGGAGGCTGACTTAGGTACATATAAGTAGGCCAACTTGGAAAATTAAAATAAGTTTATAAAGAAATTCCTTTGAGTGATAATTTCTTTTTGAAATCTACGTAAACTATGAGTTTATGTAGATTTAAACTGTGAGTTAACTTTCTTCAATTTACACCAAGGTTCCCCAAAATGATCAACGTTGACCTCCAAAGGTTGCCTTTATTTGTAGTACTGTTAGTGAAAGTAGGATTTATTACATTATTTTCAGATAATGTTTTGTGATTGTTGAACAATCTGAACTTTCATAAAGAATGAAGAGTGTGGGGTCCCCTGCTTAATAACTGTTATTGGATAGGTTTGATGAATGTGATCAATGTGTATGATTCTGCATTTACCAAATCCTCTGAATTAATTACTTGATTTTTTTCCTCGGTACGCTAAATCTAGAAAGATCTTGATAACAGTGAAAGACAGATGGCAACAGCAAAAGATATAAGAGTTGATTTATGATTGCATTTTATGCCACTATTTTATACCACCCACTCTACTAAACACACCATTTGTTTGCAACATTCATTAAAGTCAATTATTTTCATACATGTTTTGACATGTGAGCTAATCAACTTTTATCATCTTTCAAATTGTTAGAATGATTACAGAGAGATGCGAGTGGGTGGAAAGAAGTGAATATTAATACCTGTGAAGAAAATGAGAATATCTCTGGTAGTCTCAAAATGAAAGACGCGTTTCTTCTGAATATTTTACATATCTTCAAAACTTTTCAAAATTGTAATTGCATTCAACCGATAATTGGAAAGCCAACCCATAATATGTGTCCACCCATAAACAAAATTTATAATATAAACATCAATCTTATAACCTCATAAGCTGTACATTTATGCTCTTAATGAATAAACTTGTGTTTCATAAACATACGGTAGTAATGTTAAGTGCAAAACCCAAGACATGGTTTTGTAGTTAAACCCAAGACATGGTTTTGCCAGTGGGCCTGGGGACCCCAGGGTGATACAGAGCCCATGGCATGGTTTGTTTGATTGTTGCAGCCAAGGGGGTAGATTGGCTTGGGTTTCATATTCAGGGTTTTATTTCTATAAGCCATCATAAGATTTCTGTCAGCCTTGTGAGATAATCAAGATAGGAAGCATGTCAGGTGAACTAATTCTACTTTATCAAATTGTTGCATTTACAGAATCTTGCCAGTTAGAGAAGGTCCCTTCTGAAACATTTGTCATTCCTTTTGTAGGCTAAGCTGCCTCTTATCTACCTCTTCTCTTGGCTGTGGCTATTCCCTGTATACCAAAATCATTCCCATATACCATTACAGTCTATAATAATTAATGGATTGTGATTTCAGTCCTTCAGTTCATTTCATCTTAAAACAAGAAAGTTAACAAAGCTTTAAGAAATTATTTTTGACAACCATGTAACAACATTTATTAAATTTGGCATATTGAATAACCTTATTGCAATATAATTTTGCATAACAATATCCCATTCTGTTGAATAACAAATAGCTATACTCTTTTGTGTTTATATTATGAAAGAAGGAAGGGAACTATTTTTATAAAAGAAGGAAGGAAAGTATTTTTTCCCAATTTCATTCTGGATTTATGCTTTGAATTGGACTAAATTACCTCCGGAATTACTCAGACAATATTGGGCTATTTCTACAGCTTTGGAACCAGACATTGAATGCAACTGCTTGGCCTCTATGCACACCTGAGTCTAAAAACCTGACACACAAAAAATGCATTTTTAAGAATTTCAGCAGGTCTGTTCTAAACCAAGAAATAAATTGGGACTTCAGCTTCAGGTGAATAAACAACTAGCCTGGTCTTTGAGTCTACTGTAAATTATTCATTCAAGGATGGGTGTAGTAATATTACCCATTCACACCAGTGCATTGCAAGAGCAATGCGAAACTAAATGCTATGGATGCCTTTACAATATGAATATACAGTAAGTTGGTATTTCCTTAAAGGAATAAGTGAACTGCCAATCCTGAGTCTTAAAAGCTGGCTATTCTGGCAATATTGCATTCTAGTTCAGGTTAAAACTTCTGTTTATTAAAGAGGTTTTTAAATCCTATAGTATTGCCTTGTACTTTTTGCTCAATGCAGTTGCTGTATGTATTAAATCATATCATGTTAAAACTGTGTGAAAGTAGCAAAAATGTGATCCCTTTGGCTATAAATTCCCACCTAATAAGATACTCTTTGAAATGGCAGCTAGGAATAATTTTTGCATCCCATAAGCTACTTGGCTTGTTTAATGTTATTCATGAGAGTTGAATCAAATAAGTCTCATTCATTGCAAATGGAATTATTTATTATTTATTTAAATAATGTTTACCCCCCCCCCCAAACAAAAACATTCACTTTATGCCATTCCACACCATATTTTTAATGTGGATTTGCATCCATTAAATCTACTCAAATTATGCTGCCCAGTTATCTACTATATAGTTTCAGCTTGATTGATTATTTATTTTCTTTTATCATTTCTATTGAAACCAACAGTTTATCTATAAATGACTGGAAATAATTAAAAACTGAAAATAAGCCCCCCAAACTGTAAATAAAATCCAAGGAACAAATATATAATGCTTGGAGGATTATTTTATTTATATTTGTTTTCAATATTTAATTTTTTAAGAAAGTTCTCAAAGTATAATATAAAGCTTGTTAACTAATCAAGGAGAGAACTGACTTAGAACTAAGGGGAAATTTCCCAACAATGAGAACAATTAATCAATGGAATGGCTTGCCTGGAGGTTTTTAAGTTTTTCATTTGTGTGAAATGGTGTAGCCTCCTGTTTGACCAAAATACCTCCAAGGTTCCTTCCAACTATGTTATTCTGTTATATTTGTTGTATCTAAGTAATTTATAACTATTATCTCTGTTTATATGAATCTCTGTCTAGGTAGAAATATTTATTAAGGATATTTCACGTGTCCCAAAGGTGCTTTTTCAAGAGGCAACTGGACTTTCTGGTTTTTATTTAAAGTCATTTCACTTCTCATCTGAGAAGCTTCTTCATCTCTTCAGGAGAAGCTTCTTGGATGAGAAGCAAAATGTCTTCAAAGAAAAACCAGAAAGTCCATTTGCCTCTTGAAAAAGCAGGTATGGGATATCCATGACCGGGATGACTGAGAATCTGCATAGATGATATTTCATAAGTTTTGTTATATAGTAACAAATCAATGTTTATTTGATAGACTATTATAAGACAATGTTCTTAATTTTTTACGGATGGTACAGTGGTGGGTTACAACCTGCCGGGAGCATCAGGTACCATTCCGGTACAGTGCTCCAGAGGGCCCACCCGCCTGCCCGCCCATGCCTCTTACTGATATTTGAAGTTTTCGGGGCTTCCACACAGGTGCATGGAGGTCACGGCGCCTGCGCGATGCTCCATCTAGCAGCTGGAGCATTGTGTGTGCGTGCGCACTGTGCACAATCATGTGGTGAGCGCCTGGCCCCGTTGTACCATACCGGATCCAGAATCCACCACTGGGATGGTAGTCCAGTACATGCATTATTACTAATATTGAGAATCAGAACCAATTCATTTTCCATCCCTGAGCTAGCTTATATAGTTCACTGGCCTTTAGAATAACTTGTTTTGTGACTAGGACTAATAATGGTTTGTGGCTTTTTTGTGCCAGACATTAACTATACATTGACCAGCTCAGAAGGTTATGTGCACAAAAAACCAGTGATGTGTGGTGAGGTTTATGACTGGTGAGGCACTGACACAGTGGTGGGTTTCAAATTTTTTTAGACTTGTGGGCTTCAACTCCCAGAATTCCACAGCCAGGCATGCTCAGTTCCGATTTAAAGTGATAGCATTTGTTTTTCACCTTTGCAAAAAAGTTTCCTTCATTCTTTTTCTTCTCCCTCCCTCTCCTTCAGAGGTGGGTTCCTACCAGTTTGCACCTATTCAGTAGAATCTGTTCGTCAAATCTACCAAACCGGTTAGAAGAGGTTCTACCAGTGGACCCGGAAAGCAGGCCACACCTACAGAAGAGGTTCCAAAAATTTTGAAACCCACCACTGCTCTCCTTCCTCCCTCTCTCCCTCCCCCCTCTCTCAAACAGACACATGCACACAGAGAAATCTCCACCATTGCAAATGCAGCCTGCTGTCTGGGTGGAAAATGCCTGAAATGCAATAAAGCCCACCCACCCACTCACCTCCTACTTGCAGGCTGGGGTGAGAGAAGAGGCAGAGAAGCCACAAGAGAGTTGATCCAAGCCTTTGATTGCAGGCGGAGCCACGTTGCCTTTTCAAACTTGTAATCAGTGAAGCTGGGCTTATATAGTTTTATCCAGCTGTGTGTGTCTGTGTGTGTCTGTGTGTGTCTGTATGTTTGAAAAGGCAGGCTCCGCCTGCAATCAAACTACACTTGGGGAGGGATCTACACTTGAGGATGAATTTTGAATTCCTCCCCCTCTTTCTGACCCACATGTACCTTTTCCAGCTGTTTCAGAGAGGATTTCAACTCTGCTCTTGCCTGTCATCATGAAAAGAAAAATTGTAAAAGGAAAAAGGCAAGAGCTGAGGTCAAGCTGAGCTAGTTGCTGCCAGAGTCACCGTGGTCACCTCTAATAGTGCTAATAATCTTAGAAAAATTCAATCCATGCAAATGACTAGATTATCCTATCAAAAGCTGACTCCTGTCCATGGTAGAGAAATCCTCATTTCTCAGACGTGCTCTGCAGGGCAGAGGATGAGGAGAGTTTTTAAGTGCTATTTCTGTCCTCCACTCATTTGGATCCACAGATTTATGAGTAACATTATTTTAAAATATTTATAACATTTTAATCAGTGATGCCTAATACACATTGGAATGTATTATACAGATGGTATGTCTATCATCAATTATCAAGACTCATAATTGAGCTTTATTAATAATCATAATTCTTGACAAAAGATTAATTTCTAGAATGATAAAAAACAAAGTTCAAATTAACATTATGCACATTGGTTTAAAACTTTCATTACATTTTCCATGCATGTAGCAGGATTTTACATTCTTCTTTTTTTCTACTGATACAATTAGAAACAGCACTTATTTTTCATATGATATTTAATTTGTAGGGCTTTTTATAATGAATTACAAAAATGTACAATTACATTTTTGTCCTTGATTCAGTTGGGGAATTGTTGTCATAAGAAGAATGAAAGAAAATGTCTCATCTCAAATGGAGGCTAATTTATAAAGTGGGGCACATCAGCACACTGTATAAAAGAAACCAGCTCAAGAACCACCTGTGGAAACATATCTGTGCAATGTCCCCATTAGCTAAAGGCAAAGTTGTGTAGAGCCTCTTTGTGTGATGACTGTCAATTCAGTTTTGATATGAAGTCTTTTTACAGAGATGGTCACCTTTGCTACCTTTGTTATTCAGTAAATAGGCAGTTTTATATCTCAGCTGCTGACAAAAAAATGTTTTCTAATTCTTAAGAAACATGATGTGAGAATGGCTTGGGTGAGTTATATATGCCTTCGAGGCAGATCCTTGTACAAAAGTATCAACATGTGTAATGACAAGGCCATTAATGTTTATCCTCCTCTTCCTCCTCCATTACCACCGCCCTCAAATCTCATTTTCAACTATTATGTAAAATGGCAAAATATTCTTTTATTAGATGTTAGATGATTAAGAAAACCTGAAAATTAGAATAATATATAGCAGACTCTAATACTAGAAAAATGAATTAAATTGATTGTGTGTGTGTGTGTGTGTGTGTGTGTGTGTGTAAGAGTGAAGAATGAATAAGAGTGAGGTCCACTAAGCAATATGTACAACAAAAGACACATGTCATTATTTTACTTTTATCTGAGTTGAGATAAATGACTAAATTGGGACATTTACAACAGTTGCTGTAAGAAAATAATGGGGAAAATAGTGAATCAGTGATTTAATGAAGTATTAAAGATAAGGCGTATCCATTACACCCAAATATTTATTCAATCGGAGTAGGCCATTTCACATCTTTAAACCAACAAACAACTTTTATCCCTTGCATTTGAAAACCATTAAACTGAAATCCAGTAATTAGAGGGTTTATTGAATCCTGCTGATCATGATTAAACATTTGTCAAACACATTTGTTTGGAAAAAAACACACAGATGAAAGGACACTACATGAGATGATCAGATATTTCAACTTCATCATCATGAACAAATTCATCACTAAATGAGGAATTTCAAAATAGATTGTAGAACTTACTTATTGGTTCTTTTCCACACCATATGAGCTGTTTTATTAGTTTTTGTCTTACAGCGTCAATGAAGCAATAAAGGTCAAATTATATATGTATCTTTTATATTTAATATTCATGTGTGAATCAGAACAATGAAACATGTGCTCAACAGTTCTTTTCTGGTATAGAATAAGCATGAATAGTTTGGTGCTGGAATACAAATAGTTCTCAATTTATAACCACAATGGAGCCCACAATTTATGCTGCTAAGTGAGACATTTGTTAAGTGAGTTTGCCCATTTTCCAACCTTACTTGCCATATTTGTTAAGTGAATCACTGCAGTGGTTAAGTTAGTAATCCAGTTGTTAAGAGAAGGAAATATGAATCAGTTGCCAGGTTTCTGAATTTTGATCGCATGACCATGGGGATGCTGCAATGATCATAATTGTGAAAAATGATCATAAGTCACTTTTTTCAGTGCCATTGTAACTTTGAACAGTCACTAAATGAACAGTTGTAAATAGAGGACTACCTGACAACAGCTGCAAAAAGCTGGGAATCCTGAATATTAGTGGTCAATCAAATTTCAATAGCTTGCGATGAATATCAGCCCAATTACATATTACATTGTAATCCATATGCTACATTTTCAATTGATGGTTCTCCTGCACACAACCTGCAGAAAGTAGCATATGCCCAGACATAAAGAATGATCAAATGCTTTTAAACCAATGCCAGATACAATCTGCCCTTTATGGCACGAGGGAAGACTGCTGGAAAGTGTTACTAAAGAGGAATGCTTCCCAGCGTCAGCTTATAAGAGATAGTAATCTAATGCAACATTGATCACTATACAAAAGAATAAGGATACATTTTACATGCAGGTGAACTCCAGACCTTGAACTACATCAGGCTGAGCAAAACCAAATCCAAATCTACACCTTCTTGGACTGTTCATTAGTAATTCAGAGCTTAGCAGAGATAAGAAGACATAGGATATTACAAAAGCTGATGAATTTCTCACTAAAATCTCATGGAAGGAAATATCCAAGGTAGAGAGAGTGCAACAGGGAAGAGCTTTAGATTATATTCATAGTGAATATTTTAGCAAGGTCCTCCACTACAATGCTTTAGGGAAAGGATGTTAAAATGATATATTGCAAGATAGTTCCCATATTCAGTTCTCATCCTTAGTTCTTTCTTCCAAGAGTAGTAAAATATTCCTACTAAAGTTTTTTGTGTTCTGAGACATTATCACATTGGAATCTTGCTTGGAAAGTGGAAGATATTCAGTATTTTCTGCCATCTATCCATCTATCTACTTATACCACTCTATTAATTTTCTGTATTTTCCTACTGAATAAGTAAAACTGCAATCGTCCATTGATTTCATTCCTTGTAATCCTTTAGTCCCAAAATTTTTTGGTAAGGGTTATTCTCCAACGTCTACATGGAAGCTGCACAATTACTTGCAAATCTTCCAAAATATTGCAAGTATTTTATAGCCCACATGAAAAGAGGGAGAAGTTTGGGGGAAAGTTAAAATTGGGAGTTTCAATAAATTATTAGGAGGTGGAAGGTGCAAATTGATATGGGTTAATTTGTATACTAGCACCAAACCACAGGATGAATGTATATGCCTAGTTTCTCTAAATTACATACTCCTGATCCTTTCTCAGTATGAAGAAGAATTATTCTTTACCTTTCATTAATTAGATTTGAATCATTCATTCATTCATTCATTCATTCATTCATTCATTCATTCATTCATTCATTCATTCATTCATTCATTCATACATGTGTGCTCACACACACAGACACGTTCAATTTTGACTACTTTTTTCAATCAATCACTCAGGGTGGCTTACAATTCTAAAACTATAAAAAAATAAAATTGATAAAAACATCCATATAAAGCAGCGAGATAATTAATTGAACCATAGCATATTCAGAGATAATTAACTATCCCTTTGCATATTCAGGTTTTAAAGCCTTATGAAATGCCAGCATGACTGGGGTCATTCTAGGGGGAAAATATTTCACCAGGCAGGGGCCATTGCTGAAAAGGTCCCTCTTCTAGTCCCTGTCAGCTGATATACTTTGGCAACTATATTTCTTACCCAGTCTCAAACTGTCCTGAGTTTCTGCCAGGATCTCTCTCTCTCTCTCTCTCTCTCTCTCTCTCTCTCTCTCTCTCTCTCTCTCTCTCTCTCTCTCTCTCTCTCTCTCTCTCTCTCTCTCTCTCTCTCTCTCCCTCCCTCCCTCCCTCCCTCCCTCCCTCCCTCCCTCCCTCTCTTCCTCCCTCCCTCCCCCTCCTTCCCTCTCTCTCACACCCATCTCCTTCTTTCCTTCCTTCCTTCCTTCCTTCCTTCCTTCCTTCCTTCCTTCCTTCCTTCCTTCCTTCCTTCCTTCCCCACAATTAATTGGAAAACAAGAAAGCCTTTCTCTTTCTTAATTCCTACTCTTGCATAGACCAAATATTAGTTTGTGAGTTTCTACTTGGTGCCTTCTTCCATGCTTAAATTATCCCCAGTTTTCTTTCACATGTATTTATTGCCATCTTTTCAAATGAGAAGAAGAATAGCATTCAGAATAGATGAAGAAAACAATGCTGTGTTTATAGAATTGGTATAATGCATTTACAACAGTTCCCAGTTGCTTGTACTTTGAGCCTTTTTGCTCAATAGTTTTATTGTAAATTATTCAGTAAAATAATTATGATTATAGAAGGCAATTTTAATCACCATAAATGTGGTTAACTCAAGTAAAGCTATAAGAGTCACTTGTTTGGGGGATTTGTTTTTACTTTTTTACATCTTCCATGTGAACAGAAATAGAGGACAAGGGTTAAAATTAAATAATATTTTAAATGCAAAAGATGACCTACGCTGGACTTTTCATACACCATGCTTAATAGATCATTACCATGATTAAACAAGGGCATGCTAAATGGCTTATTCATTATTCATGTTAGCCAAAACTGATTAATATTTAACCTTCTCTTTGTATTGGTCTCCTCGTCATCTCTGTTCTAGCCTCACAACCCACCCCACATCACTGCCACTGGTAGCCATCAGACAAATACACTATTTGATAATGTCTTTGGAAGTGAACAAAATTATATGCTTTTTCTACAGGGATGTTTTCTGATCATACCTTGAGAGAAATATTTACTAGAATGGCAAAATGTACTGCATTATGGGATATTTTCACTGCCCGGCTTGCAATTGATAGGTTACTGTTCTCAATGTACAGCTGAAAATCTCCACCAAAAAGCATTTTTAGGCAGATATTGTATATGTCATATATCAAACCTTCTGGGTGCATTGCAAAATAAATTGAGGGGAAATGGAACAGTGGGAATCATGGTGGCAGTCCCAGACTCCAATCTCCTTGCAGTAAGGGTGCTTGTACAGAGCATAAAGCCAACATAATTCACCATTATCTTTCTAATTTACCCAAACCATTGGGAAGCCAAAATTAGAAAAGCAAGTTAAATAAAATTAAGTACTAATTCAGCCTTGGTGATTATTGAGACTACAAAATGCAGACTGTTGTTTGGGATTTCAGGTAGTCCTCAACTTACAACCATTTTTAAAGCAACTGTTCGAAGTTATAGCGGCACTGAAAAAAGTGACTTATGACTGGCCCTAGCACTTATAATCATACAACATCTCTGTAGTCATGTGATCAAAATTTGGTTGCTTAGCAACTAGTAGCACCCTGGAGTGCTACTCACATGATCGCCATTGTGCCTTTTTCAGCTGGCTTCAGACAAGCAAACTCAATAGGAGGGAGGCCGAATTCACTTAATGACTATGTGATTCACTTAACCCTGCCCCAAAGTTGCAAAATAAGGTGTGACTTATTTAACAACCACTTACTTAGCAATGGAAATTCTGATCCCAACTGTAGTCATAATTTGATTATTTGTAACAGTGTTTGGTATATTGGCTTATACTTTGTTGATTTCTAATGACATACCTGCTTTATAAATATTGTCAAGATGCCATTCTTTAATGCTGAACTAGCTTTGCAAAAGATGGGCTTAATTTCTCCTTGCTTACAAATGAAAGAACAATGAGCTTTTCATGTTATTTATTTTTCTTTATTTTAAAACTACATTTCTGTTTTTTTTTTTAAAAAATCGACTTTTCTTGTCATGCTTTGTGAACAAATATGTTCCTAATAGTTTTCTTCTCTTATTTGCTCAATAATTTCAGTACTTTTCTCATCACACAAAGTAGATAATCGAAGTGAAGCGCTCAATCATAACCTTTGGACCTTTCATCCCTTCTATCTATTTTCCTCCCTCCCTCCAATTTTACTATTATAATTAAAATCGTTAATAAAATTATATATAAGTTTATCTACCTTGCTGATAGCTCTTCTGCACTCAAATTTTCACTCTCAACCTTCAATGTTTCTTTTGGGATTGGTAACACCCAGCTGCGTCACTATCAGTCCATACATGATCTATATCCTGCCCATCCGGACACTGTTATTTGTCAAGTATTAATTAAAGGCTAAAGCCTAGAGCTTTGGTTTTGTCACTACTGCTCTTCACATTGCTTCCTCAAAATGTAATTTCATGCACAAAGGGAAGCTAGATACAAAAGTCACAAACAGTTTCTCTGTAATTGTCTTATTGTTCTTTGGCACTTATTTGAGAGTCTAGCATGACAATCCAAATGCTTTTCCAACTGCTGATTATTTGGTTTGGTTTGGTTTGGTTTATTAGATTTATATTTGAAGATATTTGATTTATTTGAAGAATTTATAATGTTGTTGTTACAGTATAAGATCAGTTATAGGCTTATAGTTATATGTTATATGTTCTTTTAAGTTTTGTTATCCATTCTTTTTTCATTCATGTTGCCAAAGTTTGCTGGGTTTTTTTCCCCCATTTCAATAACACTTGGAACTTATGCATGCACAATTTGCATATTTCACACCTACCTGAAATGGGAATAGATTTTGCATATGCTTATTTTGCATATTTTACATGTTCTGTGCATGTGTAAAATGGTGAATAAAATTATACACACACAAAGAAATGTAGGCAGATTCTGTTCATCGGATGCAAACTCCACTAAAGTGAAGAGCCATATATTATGATTTTATTAAGCAGACATTTCTCGACTTGAATAACTTCCTTTGACTCTTGCTGTCACCATGTTGACATTTTGTTGAATGTAGTGATACATTTCCTGATTTTTTTTTCTTACCTTAAGATGTAGCTGAACATTTCTATACTTTGAAATGAATCAAAGAAGTTTTGGAGAGTTTTGACTCTCTTGACTTTCTTTTTCAATTTTATTTATTGCCACTTACAATTTTTCTTTTCTGAAACTTCCAATTTAACAATGGGGAAAAAATTCTTAACATAGCGTACCTGGCTCGTTTCAGCTAAGCATGGTAAATGCTTTGGAACAATGGAATCAGGTACTAATTTATTTCCGTTCCTGCATAATAATGAGAAGTCAGCAAGATTAATGTGCTGTTACTGTTTATTCAGTGCCGCATTGCTTGTGACTAAGTACAATGGATGGAACCTTCTTTCTGCCTCATTAAATAAGTTAATCATGTAAATCAGATGGGGGGAAACACACATTGGATAGTGCAAGTGTACACTAAATATTAGATATGCATTTTGCACCAACATATAAAAACAAAACTAACAAAAACAGGACTTTCAATCTACAAAGTACTAATTCCAAACCTAAATAAAAATTCAGGTTCAAAATGATAAACTTGCATGATTTATCAGCTGAAAAGCTTTTTTTAGAACATAGGCAGATTGCTTTCTTCTTGAAGATGGTAATTGTTAAGACCAATAGCCGATCAAGTCATAATGAATAAAGTGTTTTAAATTAATTGTAACCACTCCCCCACACACAACTCCCAAAGTATAAATAGAAAGTACCACCTCATCTGTCTGTGGAAACATTGCCATAAAATAATAGCAATTTATCCTTATGAGCAAAGTTAAGATAAAAGATTCCAGATTAGTAGAGTTGCCATACAGCCAGCCATCTCTGAATAGAGAGGGAGGAGTGTATATAAACTATCTGAGATTGGAAAGCTGGGTTCAGTTGGGCAGGCAACTGGACAAGGGAGGGGGTGGGGTTACTGAGAATGGTGCAGAGCTTCCCAAATGTAGCCATTGAAAATGTTTCATTTCCATTGGTGCCTCTAAAATGGTAAGTGGGAGACACAGGAAAGCCACCAGCAGAATTGCTACTGGCCGTGAGGGATAAGAAATATGACCTGGAACACAAAAGTCCAGCAGACACCACAGTAACACCACAGTAACTTGACTTTATAGAGGGTTGGGGGACAATTGGACTAGGAAAGTCAGTATGCATGTTTTAATAGCAGAGTAAAAAGACTATTGATTTATAATCCATTCATGGCCACATTGATTACATAGTTTAACAGTGACAAAGATTGTTCTAGGACCAATCAATTCTGATTACAGCAACCGAAGGAGTTACAATGGATTTAATAAAATATTCACGATTTCAGTGTCCCTACTTAAAAATGCATACAGATTGTATGCTGGAAGAGAGCCATATTCATGCCACATATAACACATGACTTAAAGTAACATCCTCTGCAATGTCTTTTTTTCCTAATTTTGAAGCTTAGCTTGGTGCATTTGTACAACAGTACAGTGTTGCAAAAATAGGAGTGAAAAACAATGACTATTTTCAACATTGTAATAAACAACTATGGCACGCACCAAAATTGATCCCCTAGCTGGCTCTTTTTCAAATGCCTTGCAATTATTGAATTGCAACGGTTACCAGTACTTATTGGTGTTGCTTTTGCTGATGTGTACTAGTCCACAGTATTTAATTATGCATTCTGTTTTGAAATCTATCATTATTAAAGATAGGATAAATTCAGTTTAAATAAAATATAGTTTGTGAATAGTTCTTGTTGATTACCTTATTTTAATACTTCTAGAAACTTGAGCAGCGATTTTTAAGCAAATATAAAAATATTCTAGTGCACAGTTGAGAAGAGCTATTTCAGGTTAAACTGAATCCTAAAAAAAACCCCTTCAGACCACTTTTCTAATCATTTTAATCAGAATAAGGTCTAATATGAGTGCAGCCAGGTCATGCTTTGTAAGCTGCAAACATTTAATTTTAGCATCCAGTAATTATTAATTTCAGCTCTTTTTTTATGAACTAATATTATCCTATAGACATATCACATTATCTTCATTGTCCAATCAATCAGAACAATTCATGTACTATAGGCTCCCAACCATTCTGTTATACAGAAATAAGTAAATTGAATTTTAATAAAAGCCAATATGGCATGTTTAATAATAATGGATTATATGAAACTATGCCACAACTCTTGACCTCTAATCAAAGCCCATTTGAATCACCCTGGACATATTCTCCAGGTAGATACTGCAACTACACTCCTACTGGAGCTATGTTTATCAAAGGGATGAGGAAGTTAGAAATGATGGTTTCCCAGAACTGTGTATATTGACATTGAAATGTCATGACTGAGCAAAAATATCCTCTGGACTATACAAACAGTGTAGGGGGATTTGAAAGTAAGAGCTTAGGCCTTCAATCTATTGTGGTTGTTGTTAGTAAAAGAGTTCCTTGGATTTATTTACTGCAATTATATGGCAAAGGCCCTGACTAGTGTGCAAATGTTCCATGATAATTAAGAATTGTGGAAGAACCCTATGAGCAGACCACACACTGCAACTTGCTGTTCCTTAATCTACATTGTATGTTTTTACCTTTAACACAAAGAGAGAGGGGGGGAGAGGGAGAGGGAGATGCAAACATAGAGGAAGGCAAAGGTAGACTTGTATTGCTTCTGAAATTTGCAATAGAATCTTCTCTTCAGATACACTTGACTAAGTTAGCCCAACTATTGAGAAACTATTGACTACTTTTTTGCCACTTAAGAGAAATATCCATTAGAATTTACTTGTTTTTAACAGTTTAATTATTCTTTTTGTATTCACAGGAACTGATTAAAAAAAGAAAAAAAATGCCACAGGCTGTAATAAGGCATATGCACCAAATCTTGTAAGATTTTTTTTAAAATAAAAACCATATTATCTTCTCAAGGCTCATCTTTAATGTTGCTCCAGCATTCAAAAACTAGATTTCCCCCCCCAAAAGAGAAAAAAGCAAGTTGTGATTTACAGCTTAAAAGATCAATAAATATTTTAATAGAGAGCAAATATGATTTCACCAAAGAATGACTGGTGATTGCAGTTTGCCTCCAGTCATCTGAAAGATATTCCAAATAAATTAAATCCTTGAGGAAATATACAAACACATACAATCCACTTTGTTGTTCTGATGGGTATGACATTTATTGCCTGATCCGAGGCTGACGTATATTATTCCGGAAAGAGGATTAGCAGTGTGTGCTCTTTTGGAAGCTGCCCTTCAGTTCATAGAGTGGAATGATAACCACATTACATCGATTTCAGAATATTTGCATGGGTCATTGATAGTGCCTGAGTACAATTTGAAGCGCAGGCTTAAAAAGTTCTAAATAATCAGGCCAAATTTGTCAGAAAACATGTGCTGTCGTTAACTCCTTTCTCAAGCACTGGGATATGTATATCAGTTCTGACTTTCTATTCTAGGCATTACTAGGATTTCTCTCCATGGAAGAAAAAACAAGACTACTCACAGTGTAGAAGTTAAAGTGCTGGATTGAGATAGGAAGCCACAGGTTCTAGTCTTTCCTTCTGGACAGAACTTATCTAAGTGACCTTGGGTCAATTATCCCATCTCTCTTCTATATCAGCCATAAGGTAAAATAAGGTAAAATAAAGCATTTTGTTGCATCAAGTATTGACATATTTTATGTGAGAACTTTCCAATGTGTTTTTATATGAGAACTTTCCTAGTCATTCCAATGTCATGTCAATCTTAACCAGCATCAGTCTTTGCCACAAAAGGGGGGGGGCAACTGGGGATTCAGCCTATTTTATAATAGCATATCTGTAGTCTAATTGATCCTCAGCTTCCACTGAATGCACTCATGGAGCTGTTACAGAGAATATTCTCCAAAGCACCTGAAGGCAGGATAAGGAGCATGGGTGGAAATTTATCAAGAAGACATCCAACCCAGAACTAAGAAGAAACTTCCTGACAAGGAGAACAATTAATCAGTGGAACAACTTTCCTCTAGAAGTTGTGGGTGCTCTAACACTGAAGGTTTTTAAGAAGAATGTGAGCAACCATTTGTCTGAAATAGTGTAGGATCTCTTGCTTGAGCAGGGGATTGGACTAGAAGACATCCAGTATTCCTTCAAAATCTATATTAATCTCATTCTGTTTTAATAAATAAAAATATCTACTATGAAGTGTAGACAGTGTACTGTACAGAGTTATCTATTGCTATGTGAGTACATGCAAGAAGTGATATTTGATTCATATAGTAGGGCTGTTCTTTAGATTACATTCCAAAAATTATCTGGGAGAATAGTTCAAATTCAACAAATGCATCAGGACTCAAACCCCCAAAGGAGCAGTGACAGATTGGAAAAAGAGGCTTACTTAAAGAAGGAAAGAAAGAAAAGTGCCAGCTTCTATAATGCCACTTGTTGAAATAGACCAATGAGTCCTTGTAATATCATTTCTCCAGTTCTTAAATCAAAACTAAGCTTCACCTTCCTTGAATAAAAGATAAACCTTGTGTTCTTCAAAAGAGACTAATGCATAGCATTTGATTTGCTCACAGCTATTTTTAGTTTGCAGATTCCTGGAACATCTTTTTTCTGCTTCTTACCTTCCTATAAATTAACCTTTTGCGAACTTCTTTTACAAGAGACACACTTATGCTCCTACGTTCTCACAGCACAATTTTGCATTCTTCTCATATACTTTCCCTACAACTTTTTCTGTTACTTACTAGAATAAATACTGTGAACCCAGAAAGATATGTGATTGCTATAGCTTTTCTTGCATAAATTTTCTTGTTAAACTCCAGTTTTAGAAACTAAGGCGATAATGTATAATCATGCATAATTAAATTAGGCAGCATTTAGTTTAGCAATCTAACCTGTCCTCTCCATCATTAACACACCCAAATGGTATTTGTAGATACTAAATTAAAACTAGGGTTGATGTTTGCATTCAATGCCATTGGTAGGGACAAGTACCCTCAAATCAGTTTCTCTCTCTCTCTCTCTCCCTCTCTCTCTCATTCTCTCATTCTCTCTCTTTTTTCCATCTCTCACACTCTCTTTGTATGCTTGTATGTATGAAATATACACACACACACACACACACACACACACACACACACACACACAGGTATTTCAAGCAAAGTTTTACTGTATTATTCACTGAGTATATACTTACCATGGCAACAAGCTCAACCTATGGCCTGGATGCTTGCTTTTAGATAAGCAGAAAGAAGTAAACTGAATTTCAACACTTAACATTGAAATGAGGATAGAATTGGATTTGGAATTGAAATGCACTGTGGTAGAAGTAGGGTTGTGAATTGGTATTCCAAGAATCACAAGACATATTACTTTAAAGACATAGCTAGCAGCTGAATTGGTGGGATTGTTTTTAATGTATTTATTCTTATAAATAGAGCTGTGTGATTTTTATTAGAACTTCTCTATGGGAAAGGGCCACATCCTTTGTAAAGCCAAACAGTGCAAAATTCCAAAACAAAGCAACATTTTCAGATGTCAGTAGGTTCACAGATTCTTTTTCTTACTTTAAAATCTAGAATGTTGTATGCAATTCAGTTCATCTTAATTTGTTTAAAAAGAAACAAATTAAATCCCTTGAAACCAAATTATAGCCCCTCCTATAGAGATACAAATAACTGCCATCTATACTTTAAACTAATGTGTAGAAAGAAGGCAAATATTTGTTTTTTTCATTACCAGTCATAGTCTGGGATGATACATTGCTTAAAGCAATGCACATTCTTTAGAATAGAATAGAATAGAATAGAATAAAATAGAATAGAATGGAATAGAATACTTTATTGGCCAAGTGTGATTGGGCAAACAAGGAGTTTAGGCTTAGCAGAAGGTATGAATCTAGCCAATTTATATTTATTCACTGTATCCCTTGCTTAAACACAAATTGGCTAGTACACATTCCAGGAATATATTTACCAAGAACATTCCTATTGGGAACTATAACAAAAACCTCAAGAAAAGTTTCAAGAAATGATGGAATTCTGTCTGAATCTTAACATTGTCATGTTGAAGCATGTAAGGCACAACTATGTAACTTATCAGTTTACACAAAGGACAGCTTTACTCCTTTTGATTATTTATTGATTACATGTTCACATATCTGAGGAAAACCCATGAAGAAAGGTCATCTGAATAGTAACAAATCAATGTACCGAATTTCATTTATTTATTTTTTTGTAAGGCTGTACTGCAGTTGGTTGAAATCTTGGCTGTGTAAGGCTGTACTGCATTGAATATCTATGTTGGATTATAAAGGCTTGGCTGGTGTGTGTATTTATTTATTTCAAAAATTGGCTTTGTTATTATGTTCATGGAGACCGATTAATCCTTGAGTCTTCCCTTGTGAAGATTTTCCATACTACTAGGACCACCATAAGCAAATTCAACCTGATGCAAACTTTCTTTCAAATAGCATGGTCTCAAACTATGTTTCACTTTGTAATAAAGATAATATAAGACTCATTTGTTTATACATTTACAAGACTATCAAACTCTATAGTGGTTTTAAGCAGCACATAAGAAAAGCAATCATCCAATAGAATTTTCTTTTAAAGCTAGATGAAGAACATCTGTTAAAAGACAAACACATAGCAAACAATAAATAATAAAAAGAGTAAAGCTGTCCTTTGGTAAACTGGTAAGTTACTGTACATAGTAGTGCTTATTCTAACCCAAGTCATGGAGAAACACTCAAGTTTTCCCGACTGTTTGAACATGGCCAGGATAGGGGAAATGATGTTCCAAAGGGCTGGTGATATGATGAATAGCTCTTTCAATTATCTTTGGAAACACAACAGCAACCGTTATAGAAGTGGCCTTCATGCTTCTGCTCACCCATCTCCACAAGCTCTCAAGTGTGAATGGGAAAACATCCAAGTAGGTTTACATAACACTATGAACTTACAAAGATATAATTGGAGAGTCCATAGCTCACATGTGACTAAAAACCACCCATTGGTTTAATATATTGTTCCCACCAGGCCTTCATATTTTGCCACTAATGGCAGGGTTGTATTAGATATTATGCTAATCCAACAAATAGAATTAGAATTCTTTACTGGCCAAGTCTGATTAGACACACAAGGAATTTGTCTCCAGTGCATAAGCTCTCAATGTACATGCAACAATAATGATAGATTGTTATCATAGTCATTGTAAAAATACATTCATCATAAAACATTAGATACAATATAATCGGCATAAATCATGCTGGGCTACTAAGTAAATCATAAGATACAAGCAACAAAGTTATAGTCATAAGAAGATAAGGGGATAGGTAATAGGGAAGATGACAATGATAATGGTAATAGTGCCTTTCTAAATAGTTTGACACTGTTGTGGAAATTAGTTATTAGCAGAGTGATGGCATGGGGGGAAAAACTGTCCTTGTGCCTAGTTGTTCTGACATGCAGTGCCCTATAGCGTCATTTTGAGGATAGAAGTTGAAACAATTTATGTCCAAGATGTGAGGGTCTGTAGAATTTTTCACATCCCCCTTTCTGGCTCGTGCATTATACAGATCCTCAATGGAAGGCAGATTGGTAGCAACTGTTTATTCTGAAGTTCTAATTATCCATTAAAGTCTGTGTTTGTCTTGTTTGGTTGCAGTGCCAAACCAGACAGTTACAGAGGTACAGATGACAGACTCAATGATTCTTCTGTAGAACTGAATTAACAGCTCCTTGGGCAGCCTGAGCTTTCTGAGTTGGCACAGGAGGAACATACTTTGTTGTGCTATTTTGATGACATATTTGATGTTAGGTGTTCATTTTATGTCTTGAGATATTATAGAAACTAGAAACTTGAAGGTCTCTACTGTTGATACTGTGTTGTCTAGTATTGTGAGTAGTGGTAGTGTAGGAGTGCTTCTCCTATATTCTACTATCATTTCTACAGTGTGTGTGTGTGTGTTTGTGTGTGTGTGTTTGTGTAAAATGTGGTCATTCCAATGCCAAGGTATCCCTGCTAAAAAATAAGACTATAGCTTTATCATTCAATTTAGGCGTAACATTTTACTCCACAGGGAATTCTACCACCAGCTGCACAATCATAGCAGTCAAACTGTTTGATTAACCTGAACAGTTTTACAGGTGCAAAAAGAAGCAAGTAATTTCCTAAATCATCTGCAGAACAAGACCTGGTGCTTAGCAAAGATTCAGAAGAATCCGCATGATTTCGTTTGTATCTAAGACCACCCAGTGAAGGTTATTGGAGGAGTACATGACCGCAGGAATACAGCTTAGAAACCTCCAGATTGATAAATGTTATCTAACTAGCAGACTTTTAAATGTCAGCTGAAGCAAAATGGTTTGGCAACATTTCTTGGAAATTAGATGCTCAGAAAATATGAGGCACCGATATAATTCCTGTTGTCAAGGTGAAACTGAAGCCTTACCTGATACCCTTGGAGTAGGCTTAGGACAATCCTTCAAGCAAAATATGCTACTGCAACTTTGGTTTCATTGGTAACAAGTGGAATTCTTTGACTACAGCTATGTAAATGGGGACAGCTATAGACTGCACAAATAGACAGCTTTCCCCAAACAACCTCTACAAGTGACTGTATTTTTCATCATGGCTTGTAATGCTCTGTTTTAGCAGTGTTGTACCATACCATATCATAGCCATGTATGTATTTGATGAAAAAAATTATATAACCCATTTTTAGGTCTGCAGCACAATCATGTATTGATTGAAGCTTATAAAGATTTAGGGGTCTTCCCTAAGACCTCATGCAAGAAAAATAAACATGTAAGGTTTTTTTTAGAATAAGGAATCTGATTTTGTGAGATTTCATCAGGTTGTCCTTAGTTGAGGTCACATAGGCATGATCCAATCCAATGCCCATTTCCCCCCTTTCCCCCTAAAAACCCAGATTTGTGTCTCTCATTGCTTATGGAAGGACTCAGTCCTGGATCAAAGGGCTTGGAGCACTAAGGAGTGGGGGCACCTCAAATGGGCAGAAGGAATAAACCTGAGAAACAGGAGGAAGAGTTACAACCAAGGCAAAATCCAGGGTAGAACTGTAACCTGAGGAAACACATCAAAAAAGACCCTCACTAATTCTCACAAAGATTGCTGTGGTTAAGGCGCCAGGCTAGAAAATGAGAGATTCTGAGTTCTAGTTTTATCTTAGCTATGAAAGCCAGCTGGGTGACATTGACCTAGTCACTCTCTCTTGACCTTGACAGGGTTGTTACTATGGGGAAGAGGGGAAATAAGGCATATTTTGCATGTTAGCTGTCTTGAATTACTTAGAAAGTAGTAAAGATGCGATAAAAATCAAATAAAGTTATTCAAAGTTGCAATATTCTATTATTGTAATTCTATAATAAAAGTACTGTAATAATGTCTATAATTTTGTTTTCCTGTACCTGTTGTTGTTGTACCAGCAACATTTGTTCCTGTCATTCCCTTAACTCTCACACTTTTACTTTTCACTTTCCAATCCATTTTTGGGTATGCATTTTCTTATAACAATTCTATTGCAAATATATTACACATTTTATTGCCCTAGTTATTAATAAATTGTTGATATTATTTGTTGATATTGCTTACTGATATTTTTTAAAATATATATATTTAACATAATCCTGATGTTCAGCCTGGGAGATGACAAATAACTGACATTTTTAATCTGATATTTCACTTACTACATTTATTGTGCCTAAATGTCTTTTAAGATTAGCATAGTGGAAGCATTGCATGGCACTATTATTGCTTTGTGTTTAGGGCAACAGTTGGTTCTAATCTGCTTCTGGAAGGCCTAGATAATCCTTGATCTAATGGAGGGGTGTCAAACTCATGATGACACACTGTCGTCACATGTTATATCACAACTATTTTCCCCTTTTGCTAAAACAGGGGTGGATGTGCCAGTGAGTGATGCATTTGGCCTGTGGGCCATGAGTTTGACACCCCTGATCTAATGAATAGGATTAGTTCCAATAGTTTAAAGTTAGTTTGAACCTTTGCATGTGCTTCACTGAAGATATGTGCAAACTGCCTGCTTTTAAATTCTCTTCCCCTGATTCTAAATCTGTTGGATCCACCTGCTCCCTGGGAATTCAAATACAACTGAAAGGCAGCAAGAGTGGTGAGAGAAGACTGCTTGGACTAATAGGTTTGACAATTGACCTAGAAATAGAAAAAAAGTGATAGCAAAAGATTAAAAAAAATGAAGTCGCTTCTACCTGGATACCTGGCACTTGAGATTATTGCAAAGCGTTGCCAAGACATTGCTTTCTGTGAGTGTAGAATTCAAGCTTTTCAGAGAACTGTTTACAAATTATAATTATATCTCTAATTTCAACTCTTCCTTTATGGGGCATTTGGTCACTATTTTTTCAGAATCCATTAAGTGGCATGAATGGAATGAATAATGCAGTGAGCAAAAATGCTAGAAATTTTGGTTTGTTCAATCTAAGTGTAATTTAGAGTGTATGTTTCTACTGATCTATAAGAGATCAGTATTTTTACTACCTTAAAAATAAATTAAAGAAATAAGTACTCTGCAGTTTATTGGTTTAATCAGTAAACTGACAAAATCTTGAATATAATAGGAATAAAATCTAAGACAATGTATCTATTGTATGTATCACTTAAACCACAATAATATGCCATATGTTTTTAATTTACTCTTTGGATTAGTCAAACTAACTGTATTGATTTCAATACTTGGAGAAATTATGGGATTTATTCATGAGGAGCCCTACCAAGAATTGCATTGTAGTTATAAGGGTTATAGGTAAAGATAGGGAATAACCAATCTACCAACTGTACCAATGAATGTAGCTTATATTAGAAATGTTCATTTCTGAATCTGAATTGACACTATGGAGCATATCAATGCCAATCACAGATGAAACACTTACAATGGAGCAGATACTCAGAGAAAAAGAATATTTTTTCTTGTGAAATCTAGTATATGTATTAAATAAAGTTCTTTATTAGCATTTGTATGTATTTTCTATAAACAACTAAAGTTCCCCCAGTTAATTTTCCATCCAGCTTCTATAGTAATTCCTGCAAGACCCATTCAGTTTGGATAAAGTCTGAATACTAGGCAGATTAAACAGGTATGAGCATCCATAGGGAAAGAAAAGCTCACATTTCTCTTTCTAAAAATTATTTTTCATTTACATTTGTTCCAATTTAATCACAAGCCATTTATCCCACTCCAAATCCAATTTTTAAAGTGAATAACATCATTTTGATTACTTCATTTTCTCACTTGATGCAGAAATCTATTGTTTTTCTAGATTATATTGGACCCATTGTGCTTCCGTATTATATTACATTGACCTACATTATCCATATTAAACTATAGCTTAGTCAGTAAGCAATAAAACATAAATAAAAGACCCCATCTCACATATAATCATATATCTGGGACATATTTTTCCACATCTTGAAAACTTACAAAAGCTTTGATAATCACCAGCATTTCTATTAGAAATATGTTCTGTATAATATTTTAAATCATAGTATTCATTTTAGATGCATTTTGTATTATGAGATATTTGCTTTATTCCTCAGCTTTATTTTTTAAATATTTATAAATGTATATCTGTTTGTTTAACTTCTTACAGCATTAATATTTGAAGAATGTGTCTACTAGTTATTTGTAAGTAATTTTTTATTTAAACAGATGTGCTCCTTTTTTTGATTAACTAAATAACAAGAACAGATACATGAATTTGAATGTTATATGAACAGTGCAATGAAATAAGTTAAATGGAGGGGGGAAAAAGATTGTGACAGATTGCTCTAATTTGATTAGGAAAATAAATAGTTATCAAGTAAAAATGCCTCTTTATCCAAAACATAACTCTAGAAGATAAAGAAACTGAAAATTGTGCCACCACTGTATTCTAGCTAACCTGTGTTGATCCTAGAATTTATTACTTGGACAGACAATTTAGGTTCCCTCAAAATTCCACAACTACCTACCTATCGTTGAAATAGTTCTAAGTTGTTTTAAATATTTAAATGATAATAAATATTCCCTTCTGACTTAAGAGTTCTGGATGCATTTCTATATATACTGAAGAGCTTTGCTATAAAATGTTTTGATTATATAGAAGCAAATGAAGAGCTAATTTTGCCAAATTAAAAAAAAATCACATTTCATTCATTCATTCCCTATGAATTCTGACTTGCCCCAAGTCAGAGTTTTATACTTTTAAAGCTCCGTTTCTGGCCCACCCGGGGAAGAACAGAGTCACCTTGTCTCTATCTTATTTATAGCCTGCATTTCTATTCAAGTGAGTATCAACATAACTAATAATCAATAAACCACAATACATTTTTTTTAAAGTTACAGATACATTATGTGAGTCAGAAAGAAGGCTGGGAAGATATCTGCAGCCCGCTCACATCCTAGACATAGACTGTTTCAACTCCTTCCCTTGGGACAGCGCTATAGAGCACTTTATTCCAAGACAACTAGATACAGGGACAGTTTCTTCTCTAATGCTATGACTTTGCTGAATGCCTAATTCTTACAGCTGACAATATAAAGTAACTTCTAAGATTATTTGGGGCATAGGCTAATGTGTATGTAAATTAAACTAGGGTATGGATATAATATTATTATTTATCTCCTTTATTATTTTTACTTCCCTCTTTAGTACATTTTATTATTATTATTAGTAGTAGTAGTATTATTATATTATGTTGTTCACAAGTACACTGAGTCCTTCTGTACTGGCGACAAATTCCTTATGGGTCTAACCACGCTTGGCTAAATAATGTGTGTGTGTGTATGTGTGTGTGTGTACACACACACACACACACACACACACACACACACACACACACACACACACACACACACACACACACACACACACACATATATATATATATATATATATATATATATATATATATATATATATATATATATATATTGTATTCAGCTCTTTTGCCATGTAAGAATGAGATTGTCTTGGCAACATCCTGGACCTGACCAACCACTGCCTAACCAACACATACTTCATCCATAATGGACAAAGGTACAAACAGATAGAAGAAGCACCCATGGGATCACCCCTCTCACCCATCATCGCAAACTTATATATGGAACATTTTGAAATTAACGCCTTAGATAAATGTGAACACAAACCCAAACTCTGGCTTAGATATGTTGATGACACTTTCGTGATTTGGCCCTTAGAGGAAAGAAAAACTGGACAACTTCCTCACACACATCAACAGCCTACACCCCAAAATACAATTCACTATGGAAATAGAAGTAAACAACCAACTTCCCTTTCTGGACATCCTAATCTACACAAAAAACCCTAATGGCTCCCTAGGACACACCATCTACCAGGGGAAAAAAACACCAACCACTACCTAAACACACAATCCCATCACCACCCTGCAAAGATCAACTCTGTAGCCAAGACCCTCAACTCCAGAACCAAATGCCTAGCTGACAAAGACCAGCTGAAAACTGAATTACACACTCTCACAAATATATTAATCTCCAAAGGATTCCAAAGAAGAACAATTACCAACCTAATCCAAAGGGAGACTCCTCCCCAAAAAACTGAGACACAGAACAGGACAATGGCATCACCCTCGTCCCTTACATTAAAGGCACCACAGATAAAATCAGCAAAATTCTCCACAAACACAATATCAAGTCAGCCTTCAACACTGACCAAAAAATAGCCAACATCTTAAGAAAGCCCAAAGGCAAAATCCAGCTAGAAAACCAAGGAGTCTATGAAATACCATGCAAAGGAGTCCACGAAATACCATGCAAAGTCTGCACTGCAACATAGGACAAATGAACAGGAGAATAAATGCACGCATTGCAGAACACAAGAACGCAATAAGAAAAAAAGAAAAAAACTTCCTGCCTTTTCCAGCACCTTAAAGCTATAGGACATGAAATTAATTTTGAAGGAACCAGGTTCCTTCAAAACTGAACACTTCAACAAGAGAATAATTATTGAAGCTATCGAAATAGAGAAACACCCTCACAACATGAATAAACATGACGATACCTCCTGCCTATCAGACATCTGGAAACCAGCCCTAGTCAACAAATGAGCCTCACCCATCACCCAGGCTGTTACAACACGAAACAACAATGGACACACATCCGGCACCAATCAGCACCAATCTACCAATCATAATACAACACAACACAACCAATCATTCCACTTACTGAAACAAAGCCAACACTCCACACACACACCACATCAAGATTTATAGAAAGCCAGCAGTTCCGACCATGCTTTAAGCCCAAAACCCAGCCTGAAGATGGTGAGTGAGACCTTTTTGTTTTGCTTTGACATAATAAAACACAGTGCCGTGTTTTAATGAAGATGTAGAAAAAGATAGTGAAGAAGGTGAAAAGATCCAAAATCAGAAGGCCAACATGTCATGGTCAACGCAAGAGGTTGACATTCAACAGGCAAAAAGTGTCACCCAATAACCTATCAATGAAGCCTGTTTTACAAAAGGCACTACTAAAATGGGCCAACATTTTTAGTTCTTACTAGACAGCACCAGCATTAGCTATCAATGGTATGTCATTTGAGATTACAGTTGTCATAAGATTTTAAATCAAGAGCATTTCCATCAATTTATTTTAAGGGTTTTAGAGGGGACATGTTTACTTTTCACTTCCATCGATAGGATCTTTTGGATTTTTCATCTTGAGTCACAATAAAGTTACTGGGATCAATTTAAAAATAATATTTATAGCTCAGGGTTGAATTTTGGGGTTCCTTGGTGCTCTCTGAGTTTGTTTATTTTCTTGCAGATTACCCAAACTAGGTAACATAATCAGAGTTAATACTACAATACTAGTACATTAGAACTAGCACAGATGATGTTATCTAGTTTGGGTAATGAAATACTTGGCAGAAAGCAAATGAGCTCAGAGAGCACTGAGGACTTCCCAGTTACTGGAATGCAGCCTCATACTAATAGGAGTAGTAGGTATGTTTGCCACCTGACATAAATATTAAAAAGGTAAGATAAAAATCATCATTATTATCAACTGGTCTTAACAGGAGTTTTTTAAAAGTCATATTGCTACTTTTGATTTTATGTGGTGTTTTGCTAAAGTTAGTGAATTCCTACTTATTGTTGTAACAAAACCAGAAAAAAATAAAAATTGAGAGTTATGACATATATGGCTATGATATTTACAGGGTGACCATTGGCATATTCATATCCATGAATGCCCTCTTGAGCTCAGTGGGCATAAGAATTGCAGCCTCCACCAATAGTCAGATTTGTCCTCATATTCCAAATCTCTACCTCTTTAAATCTGCACATTAACAGCTGTGGTACTGGATCAGCTTTATTCCTTAAACCCTGGCACCTGTCGTCATACCCTTTCACAGCAGTAAACAAAGCCAGAGCATTTAAAATACACCTTGTTCTGGCTGACCTTTCACTATAAAACTTGTGTTTATTTTGAATTTCTACAAACTCTTTCTGTATGTCAAGGTCTTTTTTTTTTCATCTACAATGACAGGGAAGAGAAACGGCCTGTACTTTGAGACCCTGGGGAACAATATTTTTAGGCTTGTGATAAAGCTACATATGCATGGGAAATATTCTGTGAATAATTACATAAATATTTTATCACAAATGAGATTTAAAAGAACACCAAAGGATTTTTTTTTTAAAAAAAAGAGAGATCTACCGATTACATTTGCTCATTAAAGTTAGTGATACGGGTTAAGTGTGTGTGTCCATGCATACAGATACATTAAATTAAATCTTGCTTGTCAATCATGAAATATCAATGGTAATCTGCATAGAGGTCTGTCAATCAAAAAAGTCTTCACTTTTTCCCATTTATTCTCATTTTATTATGATATTTCAAATTCCCTTTTATATTACAGTTGGCAAAGACAGCTACTGTTGGGGTTCCAATACACATATTGTCACCACTTGGAAGATGACATAACTGCATTCCAATATGAAGACCAAGTTTCCTCTTCAACAGACTGTTCCTATCTTGTGCTTATGGACAGGGATAAGCCTGGGCTGAGGTCACTTCTGAGTTGTCATTTTATCTAATAGATTCCCTGTGAAAATGATCAATGGCAGATGACTTAGATCACTTAATCTACCATTGGACTTTATTAGAGAGCAATGGATCATCTTCATTTAGTCTGAAAATGTTCATATTCACCTTTCACTGTCTTCATGAACGAAAAAATAAAATAAAATTTGTGGACCAGTGTCATGAACTACTAAGGCTTCGCTTGATCTACAGTAGTTAACAAAGCAAGGCATGCTGCATGCTATTAAGGCTTCATTTTATCTACAGTTGATAGTAAAGCAGGGCATGCTTCCAGCACAGTCCAGAAGAAGCTTTTCACCTCACACGTGCACAGAACTTCATTGTATTCATTATGTTAAAGAATTTCTTAATCCAGCAGCAAATCATTGATTGAGATGGATGACTATTGAAATTAAATAAATAAATACAAATAAATAAAAAATGTTTAGCCTTATATCAAATTAATTAAAAGGTTGTGACTGCTTTCATTATTGAGTTATTCGAGAAATGCAAATATCTTTACTATCTTAACCCATAACCACAGACGTGCAGTCATAGTGACTGCAACAGTTTCCCAAAATGTTCGGAACACCCCTATTTTTAGAAATGGACCATTCCAGTTGCAAATAGCTTTTGTTTTCCCACCAATAAGAGTGCATGCAGCATTGCACTTGCGTTAGTTATTTGGTGTTTTCTGTAGTGGCATTTGAATTCGAGTTTCGGTCAATTTGACTGCAGAACTTTGTAAACATATTTTTTTAATAATGTCAGGACTACGTTTTCTGCCAAAAAGAGTGTGATTTGGTGATCCTGTTCTACCATTTTGTTCTAAAATGGTATGAAGAAGCAGAGAGTGATCTGAGTGAAGTAGAATCAGATTGTGGCAAATATTTTGTAATGGATGATGAGGAACCCGCTGCCACTGCTGATTATGACATCAGTAATGATGAAGCTCCCAATGAAATTGATGACATCATACAATAATTTATATGACAAGAACAAATTCAAATGGCCTTCTGCACCTTTTGGAAACAATAGATCCAGAACTGTTAGTTACAATATTGTTGTGCAAGTATCTGGACTACAGCTAGAAATCTCGGAAAGTCACCTACTCTCCTAGAGATTTGGAAATTATTATTTTCTAAAGAAATTATTAGAGCCATCATTCAGTGGACCAAAATAAAAATCAGAGAAGATTGAAGTTCAAGGATGGAAAAACAAAAAGTGACCTGCGCGATATGGATTTGATAGAGATCAATGCATTTTTTTGCTTTACTGCTCTATACATCAATTTTTAGATCCAACCATGAAAATATCAAATGTCTTTTTGCTACAGAGGTCATTATGACCTCATGTCTGTAATAGTGTAGCCGAAATAGTACATCTGTGCTTAAGGGTTAAGCAATTTTGACTTACAATAAAAAATAATAACAGAAACATAAAGCACAAACAAATGGAATAAATGGAATATTTAGTGGAGAGATAATCACTCCAGAAACCTTTCAAAGTCTACATTGCTATAAAACTTAGAAAGGCTTGATAACTTGATGCTGTGGTGGTGTTGTCTGGATTGTCAGGAGAGAGAGGCTGCTTTCCAGAGGCAGTGGAGCTTGGAAAGTTTGGCTGGTTAAAAGAGGGTTAAAACAGGTTCTTCCTAGCTTTTCCCAGTGTATACTATAATTACGCAAATACTTGATGTAGTCTGGCAAGATTCTGTCTAAAGGTGAAAAATAATAAAAGAAACTACTCTTAAATATTTCCACACGTCATTCTTGGGTTTGACAAATACAAGGATTTGGATTCGAATTTTGTCATTTTTAAAATAAATCAACTTAAATCAAAGATATGTACATCACTCTAAATCCAGTTATGGTTCATGTAATTTATTTATTACATTACTTACATCACATCAAATGACTTTAGAAGGCAATTTAATTGTCTTATTATCCAGCCAATATTGACATTAACATTAGCAGAAAGTAAAGTTTTGCTATTGAATATTCCAAAATGTCCCTGTCACCTAATTTACCACCTACCGATGGGAAGGAACATTTCTGTGGCCTTTTTATTCAGTCAGTCATACAAAGGTTTATTCATGCATGTAGCTTCTTCTTTTGTATAAACACATTTAGCTGAAGTAGAAAAGCTATCCTATCTTGATGTTCTTTTGCTGGAACAGTTTAAATGCAAGTGATTAAATCCAATCATTTCTAACCTTTAGGATAAGCATCCCATCATGACAATATGATATTTCTCCAAGCTAGTTCATGTGATTTCTAAACATACATTGGTAAATAAATAGAAGTGAAGACCTAGATAAAGTAAACAACCAAACAAATAAATAAAAACCTGTATTGAGATAAATAAACTACCCTTTAGATTTTAATCTACAGAATTTTGCCACAGATTGTATGTTGGTTTCATAATTACCTTGATTTAGTAACCATGTGAATGGAATCAGCATGCTCTGTAGTTTGTATTGTTCTGGCTGTACACTGCCTGCACTCCAATGGCATGCTATAAACTATCTGCTTATAGGCAATAAAACCTATTGGATAACAAAGGATGTCATCCTCAGGGGAGTTAGTCCCAGATATTGAAAATCTTTACCATTTTATGAGATTCCATTCTTTGCAGATAAATATTTTGATGTTTACATAGCTTGACAGCACACTCTTTAAGTTTTCCTCCTTTGTTTTGTTTGTATTTAATGTAAGAGGGCATTTATTTCCATGTAATGGAAGATCAACTGTCAGCTTGACCACTGGAGCATATTCTAAAGCATGTAGTAATTCACAGGTAAGCCCAGCTGAATTCACTTAACTACATGTCCAATATTCTGCATTGAACTGATGGAAGTGGAGGTTTCAGGTCATAAAATATGTCAACCCTGAAGTTGGCTGAGCTGTGGCCATTTTCTTTTGGTAGTTTTCGATAGGGAGGTTTCTCTTCTCATGGCTTCAGGGCTGACACAGCCTGGAGCAAGGGATCAGGGAGCAGGTAGATAGAAAGCTGGGGTTGAAGTCTAAATAGAATCCTTTCCCCTGGGAATCAAGGATGTTGGTGCAGGTGTTTGAAAGGTGGAGACTGAGGTCACCTAGCAACTAGACTGTATGCTGATTGGACCATGTGACTGGAGACTCTGGGGGAAGGTGACACATTTTTACTTTTAATTGGGTGAAAAACTGCCAGAGACTTAGAACCGGTTTTCCACCAGGAACATTGCCAATTTGATATGTCCCAATAAAATATTCTTTGAGGAATTTTCCTGCCTTGGAGTTCTTATTGAACGGGATGTATTATTTGGAACCCTGACAAAATGTCTTAGCTGAAATAGAACAAAATTCCATTGTTGTTGGCAATGACTGCATATGTCTTTCTACATTGGCATAATATCTGTTTCTTCCAACCATTCAGTCTTGCAGTCCACAATCCCCTATCCTCAATACATAGTTTAATGAAGAGTTTCCCAACCCTGAGAACTTTAACACACTTGTCTTTCAACTACCAGAATTCCTCAGTCAGCTATGTGATGCCGTGCTGGCTGGGGAATTCTGGGATTTTAAGTCCACATATCTTAAAGTTGCCAAGGTTGGAAAACCCTCATTTAATGGAAAGGCTCTTTTTTTTTAAAGAACTTTATACCATGCCCCAAAAGAGAAACTTCACAATTCAGGTATACATTTTTTACCAATATATCCAGCATAGAACATGTTTCAGAAAATCTGGTGCTGTAATTCAAATAAAAACATTAGGATTCTTTCATATGTTCTTAAATATGATTTATTTGGCCTATTATCTATATTAGAAACACTGAGATTATGTTTTTAAATTTGAGTGCCAGTCATTTTAAAGATGCCAAACTGCTTAGAGGCTTTATTTAAGGAAATACAGGAAAGTTGTGTCTTGATAAAAGGCACTGACAAGGAATAATGGGTTTGATTTATGAATGTATAGGAAAATACATTTTGGTATTCAAAATTATTAGCTGTGTAAATAAAATAAGCTCACTTAAATACTTGAGATGCCAAAATCAGTCATGCAGCACATTCCCCCCCCCCCCCCCACATAGTACCTAGCAAGAAACTCTGAGGGAAGTAACAATAGTTTTCCTCAACACATCAATGAAAGGCTAGTTCAAGGAAGATTTGTAGAATGAATGACTAGCCATGGTGATGCATATTAACAGCTCTGCAAGCTTTCATGTATTATATCAGATCTGCAGAGAGACAGAATACTTTTAGTATAAAATGCAAACTGACCCTAGTGGTGCTGCTATTAATTCAAGGGGGAAAAGTAAATTCTACTTAAAATAGGTTTCCAAAGTTCTTGGTTGTTTTTTCATGAAACATTATTGTCATTCATTGGGAATAACGTAGGTTTGCTTGGTTTTTTCTTTTTGGGCATATCTTGGTTGCAAAAGTGCTGATTGTACTTTGTGCCCAGACTAGAATTTTTCAAGATGAATTCACAGTGCCGACTACCAACAGAATGTACATATTGTGCAATGTACAAAAGCAAATCCTCTTTGTGTGTTGTCTTTTATACTGAGCAAGCAAAAAAAAAAAGGAACTTGTATACCTATTCAAAGAATACCAGTTATTTGGATTTTAAAGTTCCTCGAAACTCCAATTTATTAGAAGAGCCATTTTGGCACATCTGGGAAAACCTGAATCTGAGAGTTTCCAGGGTTTACCCACCCAGTTGAAAGTCCAAGACCCTGCCCCAAGTCTATCACATGGTCCAATCAGCCATTGCCACAATGGAAGATTCCTCCCATCCACATCCATCCAGGTGCAGGAATGAAGCGACATTGACTTTCTGAGAAGAAATGTTATTTTGGTACATATAAACCCCCCCTTCCCAGATTTCCACAGTAGAATATGTTTGAACATGTGGCAGGCTTGAGCCCTATACAACAATGGCTTCCAAGCCTGAGAGAAAGTGGTATATTCTCCTTGCAGGAACTGTGTCCAAAGAGACTTTGTGATGGTATTAGAATAATAAATGGAGACTGCCATCACTTTCTAGTCATCATGAACAGCAGAAGATGTCTACAGAACGCGAGTAAAAATTCAGAGGAGAATAATAGAGTAGATGAGTGATTTGTGTTTGGAGGGGGGGTGTCAGGGAGAGGAATTGTCAGCTCCATTATGTAGATCAAACCAAGAAATTATCTCTACCATAAGGTTAAATCTACTTTAATTAATATTGACTTTACTAACTGACATTTTGTACATATAACTGACCTTTATACTCACATCACTCCCCCTTCCCCTGCCTTATAATCATGTGAATTCAAGAGGTGTCTTCCTGAGGTATTTATGCATACCTTCTTGTTTTAGACTTAAGCCATGTTTTTTCCCTTCTCACTTTGGTTCTCACTTTGATCTGGCCTAAATCTATCAAGGTGTTCTTCTATACTGTTTATATCAATCCAGAACCAGTTATTTGAAAAGGAAAAAATAGATAGGAAGTTAGGAAAATCCTTTCTTTACTATTTATTCTTTTAGAAGTTCATAGCCCTGAAACTTTGATCCCACACAAAAAAAGTAATACACCCCTCCTTACTTCTTTCTGCTTGGAAAGGACAAGTTATTTCCCCTCTCTCTTTCTGTAAGAGATTTGAATAATCTGGAAGCAGCCTCACTTTCTGTATTTTCTCCCAGCCAACTAATGATAGAAGCAGAGTAAGGGAATTTGTGTAAACTACAATTTTTAGAAGGACAACTTGAGATTGAAGAAGAAGATGATGACATGAAATAGAATAAAATGACTGAAGCCTCAGGATACTAAGAAGAACAAACAAGGCAATTGCAGAGAGCCTAGTTAAAGAAAAACCAAGCGCCACAATAACAAAGTAAAACATAGAAAGGCAGCAGCCTGGCAGAGTAGTAATTCACTGACCAGCAGATCTGGACCCAGAACTACTGGTAATTTGTAGGAAGAGAAGAACACTGATAGCAAAACACTGGTAGAAGAAGAAATTGAGGGACAAAGAGAAATGAAAACAAAAGTTTGCAAAGTGGTAGTAGGGAATTTAACTGCAGAGACTGCGAAAAGATAGTCACCAATTTTAGCAGAGATTGAGTTAACTGCTTGCTTTAATGGGTAATTTATTGTCTCCCTCACAAACAGAAACTGAAGAGTGTAAACAGCTAAAACATATATACTTGAAACTTTGCGAATAAGGAAATAGGACAATAGAAATAAGTCTGGGGATCATAAAGAATGAATAAAATAGGCATAGGAGAAAAATTGGGCTAGAATTTATATTTGTATTTAAACTTTTGTAATTGTTGATAATAAAATTATCCTTGTATCACTAAACACTAATAATACCTGCCTTCCTGGTTCTTTATGTCCCACTGAAAAACGAACCTGTGTCATGGATCACTTACAAAACCTTAAAACACCATGTTCAGTATCAGTAGGGTTTTCTGTTTCCCTTGTTCAAAAAGAGCCTGGAAAATTATCCACAATATGCCAATTGCCAGATGCAGCTCCACAACCATAGTGTTGAGCTCACATCATTGTTTCATGATGTGGGTGACGCAGGAGTCATGGACACAACCTGATACTTGACAAACACATGCATCCCTCAAAGCCTTGAGTGTGTTCCTAAGGAGTTAGCTGTGAGTTGTAATTTTAATGGTGTAATGTGCACCATAAAGAGAATGTTGCTAAATAAATTAAGAATAATAAAATTGTGATGAAGTTTAATGTTTTGCCCCTATTCTTCAGAATGCAATTCATGGCATTCTAGCAAAGGCACGATGTGATCTTCACCCTCCCAAAATGCAGCATTTTCCTGATTTAATATAAATCAAATTCCTACACTATCTCTAGCAGATGAAACTGTGATATTTTCCATCTTTCATGAGAAAGAGTAAAACTAAAAATGTATTATTTTCCAATCATCTTCAGGTGAATTGTAAGGCTTGGATCTAGGGAGGAAGAGCAATAGATTAACTTTGATAATTTGATTATGGCAAGCAAGCAATAACTCTCAGTCTAAATTCTGTGCTTTAACAAGGCGTGAATGGCCCTTTGTGACAGTTATCTATGCGATCTGCAACTCTGCCATAGGCAAACAATCTAAAGGATTTCAGTCAGAGCTCACTTTTTCTTTTCTTTTTTTAAAGATAGCAGCAAAAATGTAGCAAAGCAGTTGGCGAACAGTAAATTCTTGATAGTATTGTTAGCTGAGATAGAATCTTCCAACAAACAGAATCAAAATGACCCACAAGTCAAACTTCTGAGCAGAGAATTCCTTATTTCCAAAGCTAACAATCCTAACAATTGGTTCTCATATTCGAGGAATCTTAGTTGTAACATGCCACAATGTTTATGAATATGATAAGTAGGACTATGCTCAGAAAAGACAAAAGAATCACCCGCACTAATGTCTTTAGTCACGTTTGGGGACAGGATTGTTCCAATGTTGGAAAGATATCAAACCGTGGTTTGTTCTACTTTCTTACATAAAAGATGGTTGGTGGGTGATAAGTGCCAAAGCAGTTGATATGAACAACAGCTTAGTCCCAAACATTAAAATCTCTGCAAAAGTAAAAGCTGGTATACAGAGATAGCAAACAAAATATCATGATTCAGTAAATGGTATTTGGAAATGTTGGTGAAGGGATTCTGAAAATGTTACTGACACAGAAGAAGAAGTACAAAGAATGAGCTAATTCTAGGAATTATACTGCTACTTCCTGCTACACGGATGAGAAGGATACTGGCTACCAGCCTCTTCTGTTCATCTAGGACAGTAACACATAATTTTTTGAGGCAGAAATCATTACATTTCTAAATCCATAATTTAGGATTTAGAATTTTTGTCTGCCAAACCATATCCTTAGGGGAGTCGTTCTTCGGACCAAATGTTTGTAACGATTGCTCCAGTTTGACATTTGGTTTCTGCCTAAACATATTAGGGAAAGTCTTCGTGTAATCTACCGTCCCACAATGCTAAGCCTCAGCAGGAAGCCATAGAAGAGAACCAATTATATAGAAAAAAGATTCTTCTGGGCAATAGATAATAATAGATAACCAACACAGAGGGACCTATTAATCTTACATATAAAATAAAATAAACATTTTTCCAGCATAATTTCCAAAGTAGCATCTGGTAGTGTGGTTAATCTGGAATGGTTGAGGTCAGCATATAATCTTGTTTAATACTCTAGGTTACAAGATTTGGCAATTTCTCCCCAGTTCTTATGCACTTGCAAGCAAAAATTCAAATTTCAAGATTTTGGTATAGGCAATTCTCGACCTAAGACCACAACTGAACCCAAAATTTATGTTGCTAAGTGGGAAATTAGTTAAGTGAGTTTTGTCCCATTTTACATTTTTTTTGCCACATTTATTAAGTGAATCACTGCAGCTGTTAAATTAGCAACATGTTTGTTAAGGGAATCTGTCTTCCCCATTGCTTGTCAGAAGGTCGCAAAAGATGATCACATAACCCGAGGATGCTGCAACCGTCATAAACATGAACCAATTGTCAAGTATCTGAATGTAAATCACATGACCATGGGAATGCTGCAATGGTCATTCATGTAAAAATGATCATAAGTCATTTTTTCAGTGCCGTTGTAATTTCTAATGGTCACTAAATGAACTGTTGTAAGTCGCGGACTACCTGTATTCTGATATGAGATACTTTCTGAGAACTGGAACTTCAAAACATTTTTGGCATAAGTGTACATGTAATTAGTTTAAAAAGGAATCTGATATCATTTTACACGTGACAACTGACAAGCCTAAGAATATAAAAATGCAAATCCTTGGCACAAGGTATCATTGCCGAACTAATATACTGTATTTTAGGTAGAGATTTTGGAACTAGGAGTGGTGGAAAGGCTGCATAATATCCAGGAAGAGATTGTTTATGTGACCTTGAAAATGCAAGTATCAGTACTTGAGGGACAGTTATGAATGAAAATATCATTTCTTTCATCTTAATGTATGCAAGCTACTTGCATTACTACCCTACTCTTCCTGGCCAATAGTTAAAAAAAACTAGGAAGAAACACCAGCAATTGTTGCTTTTAGTCTATTTATGCAATATTATTTTTTTATGATAAGGATTCCAGATTGAAACTACAACACACAGACTACCTGGCATGAAACTATCTTAAATTATTCATCAGAATCAAGTGTCCACTATAAAGGCTGGAGAAAGATAATCCTTTACAAGATGAGACTACCTATAGTTGCCATCCCTTCTGCCCTCAAGCTAGAATGATTCATGTACAGGCAAGGAAAGTGTGATATTTTTCTTGAGTTTCTTATAGAGATTTTGATTAGGTTTAATTTGAATATATATATATGTGTGTGTGTGTGTGTGTGTGTGTGTGTGTGTGTGTCTGTGTCTGTGTGTGTGTCTGTGTGTGTGTGTGTAGAGGCAAGGATATGCTATACTTATATGCATGCTGATTTAATTTATTTTATTAAAAATAGATTGTTTCTGCTTTTAGTTCCCCCCCCCCCCAACACTGGAGAAACTTCAACTGAATTGTTTCACTAGGGATATGGGAGTCTTGCATTTATTGGGTTATTAAGTGTAGCAGAGAGATGAATTGCAGAAGGTTATCATCTTCCAACTGCCTTTACCTTCTTTGGATTCCCATTTTTCATTTAAAATCCAAGAGAAAACATCATGAGAGAATTCATCCCCTTTCCTGTTTTGTGTGGCAGTACATGAGGTTGCAGATCACTGAGATGATTGTAAGAAGAAAACAAAAATAAACAAACCAATATTCATCGGAAATATCTACCATCACACAAGGATATCAGACTCACAAATTATATATATATATATATTTTTTGAAGGATCAGTTGTGTTATTGGGACTAAAACCAACTTCACCTGGAAGGACAAAATGTTTGGGAAATTGGGCAAGCACAATTGAATTCAAGGTGAAAAATACAATCGAGTACAGGCAGTCCTTGAATTACAACCACAATTGATCCCAACATTCTGTGGCTGACAGTTGTTAAGTGAGTTTTGCTCCATTTTATTGCCTTTTGTACCATAGCTGTTAGGGGAATCATTACAATCATTAAGTCAGGAACACAATTGTTAAGTGAATGGCTTCCTCACTGACTTTGCATATCAGAAGGTCACAAAAGTGATCACATGACCTGGGACAGTGCAATCATCATAAATACATGCCAGTTGCCAAGTATCTGAATTTTGATCACATGTCCATGGGGATGCTGCAATGGTTTTAAGCATGAAAAACAGTCTTAACTCACTTTTTCAGTGCTGTTGTAACAATTACTGAATGAATGGTTGTAAGTCAAGAGCTACATGTATATATGGCCTTGAAATGCAGAGAAAATACTGTAAATGCTGTTTGGAGTGTAGCCCCAAAGAACTGAAGAACAATGAGACATATTCTGAAATGCTCTCCAGCTGAAGTATCGTGCGTAAAATTTGAGCAAAGAAAATTGCAGAAACCTGTTATTGTAGTCCAGGAAACTATAAAATATGTAATGTAAAATTAGTTCTAGCATCTTTAAATAATTGGAGGATCTGAAAATTATTTGTAAAACATTAACTTGGCCTCTTGTATCCATGTAACAGGTGGTGTGTTTCTGGAATACAGACTTAAAAGGAGGGGGGATGATGAAAACTGGATTTTAGCATCCCAATATTTCTCCAAGTATGACAAAAGTTTTCAGTGTGTACAATAATATTACAGACTTATTATTTCACAGTTTACTGAAGTACACAACAAGTAACAACCTTTTGATGTCTATTTCCTGCCTTTGTCCCACTTTCTTGTTTTCATGACTTATTGCTTTTTAATCTATTAATTTCTACATTATATATTTTCATGTGGAATACTATTAAAACAAAAACAGAAGTTGTAATGGTCAAAAGCGAATAAAGAGAAAATCAACTAGATATGGTAATCCTGTAACTATGTTGCAGAGGTGGGTTCCTACCGGTTTGGCCCAGTTCAGCTGAATCAGTAGTAACTTGGCAGCCTTCGTTGCTGGAACCAGCAGCCACCCATGCCTGCCACGCCCTCAAACCAGTTCTCCTACAGGGCCGCCATCTTGTTTTTTGGTTCTGTGCATACGCAGAACAATTTTCAGTGGAAAAAGTTATTTTTTAATATATTTTTATAAAAATAAATAGGTTTTAACAAGGAACCAGAATGAAATTGAATCCCCATTACAGCTCTGGGAGAAGGCATTCCATAGCAGTTGTACCCATGAATGGAGAAAAAACAATCCCCTTCCCCAGAATTCTTACATAAATTCCATTCCCTGTAGTTTGCTCTATCTGTTTGTTCGATTTTAATATTAGCATGAATAAACATGAACTTAGGAAAGCATCTAGTTCAACTCATTGACCAAGGTAAGAATCTCCTACTACAACCTGTTAGCTTGTTGATATTCAAGTCCCATCAGCCATAGCTATCAGCTGTGTATGTTGTTGTCCAAAATATCCACAGGCTCAATTCTCTTTCTAGTGTTTTTCAATATGCACATAAAATGGGAAAGATCATCAGGAGAATTGAATGCAGCTGCTATCAGCTTGCTGATAACATCCCCATTTATTTCTCTGAAACATCTTGAAGTAATAGCATGCCTTTCTTGAATAGCTGGTCATTGGTAGCAATGGATTGGATGAGAAATGATGAGTTGGGGGAAAAAAATCCTGAAAAGATGAATGAGTTCAATGTGAACATCATGGTCCTAAACTGATACTAGAGCTCTCGGTTTTGAAGGGAATGTCCCAAAATAAGCAAATATATTGTTTAAAAATGCTTCTGTTCCCAATTCTCTGTCTAGATTACCGTATTTTCACGACTATAAGCCGCACTGAAAATCCTAAAATTTTATCAAAAACCGGCAGTGAGGCTTATAACCCGGTGCGCTTTATGTGTGAAAAAAGATCGAAAATCTCTCCCTCCCGACGCTCAAACTTGAAGCTTGCAAGCATGCACACGTCCCTCGGGTCTCTCCCTTCAACCTCGCTACTTTCTGAGTCGGAGCAGAGAGCCACCCAGCTCCCAGCCCCTATAGACTGGGCTGTTCCATCACCCCCGCCGCCGCAAGAAGGGACGGCACACCGGCGCAGCCCTTCAGGATTTGCCGGCGCCGAGCACCCCATCCGCCCCGGCAGTCGCCCTGCCTAACTCCGCTCCGCGCCCCAGCCGGCTCTGCGCTGCCGGTCAAGGGCGCGCGGGTGGCCGGTGTGGCGCCGGTCTTCCCAGCACACGCCGGCCGGGCAAGAGCCGGGAGAGCAGCGGAGCCCGAAGCCTCCCGCGCCAGAAATGTCCCGCTAGCCGACGCCTGCCACGTGCGCCCACCCGCCCGCCTCGGGGACCGCAACCCGGGCGCCCTGCCCGCCCCCATCCCCCCGCCTGGCTCACGTGCAGGCGTGCAGCCAGAGGACTCCGAGCAGGGCGGCGGCGGCGGCAGCGGAGGCGCAGGAGCGGGCCAGTGGCGGGCGCAGGGCATGGCAGTAGGTCAGCATCCTGGGCGGGCAGGCGGCGGGCAAGGCGCGGGAGGCGGAGAGGACAGAGCGACCTGACCGCGGCGCCCCAGGCCCCCGCGCTGGCGATCTCCCGGGGTGGCGTGGCTGCGCGGGGCCGCTCAGCGGAGGAAGGCGGCCGCCTGGCGGGAGAGGCTCGGCCGAAAGGTGCCGGGGCTGGAGCCGCAGAGCCAGGCATGCCTTCCGCCCGGGAAGTCCTGCCCCTTCATCCCCGAAGGCCGGCGCGCGGTGAGGGGGGCCGGCGTGGAGGCGAAAGTACTTTGCACATGCTCCACGGTCACCGCGCTCTCCGTCCCAGCCTTCGCCGAAGCCGGCGGGCTGCCTCCCGAAGAAGCCACCGGAGCGTCCCAAGCCAGAAAATGCCCCAACTCGGGCAGACGGAGTTCCAGTTGCAACCTGTGCACGTGATTCGATGAGGAACCAAGGGGAGCCGGGTCTCTGAGCGCGGCTTATAACCCGGTGCGCTTTATATGTGAAAAAAGTTTTAAAAATTAACATTAACTGATACTGCGGCTTACAATCCGGTGCGGCTTATGGTCGTGAAAATACGGTACTCATACTGACAAGACAATAGAAGACATATAAATGATCTCACAAAAAAGGTTTTGAACTACCACATCAGCAATGGACAATGCTGAATAGGATCCATACCTCACACAACATCTGCCAGGACTCTGTATAAGTGGGGCATATGATACAATCCGCCCCACAGTGTGACTGCAGGGTCCCACTTCATACTGTAATTCACATTGTGATTGGCTATAAACTGAAGGCATATACCAATCCAGTGTCTCACTTTAAAAAATAAAAAATAAATGATGAGGCAATTCAATGGTTAGATGGCCTAGACCTGTGATGGTGAACCTATGGCACGTGAGGCATGTGAGCCATCAGCTCCAGCGCACATGCACACCAGCCAGCTGATTTTTGGCCTTCTGGAGGGCTGGGGGAGTCTGTTTTCACCCTCCCCAGGCTTCAGGAAAGCCTCCAGAGCCTTGGGAGGGCAAAAAACTGGCCCAATGAAAGTTTGGAAATGATCCATTTCTGGCTTCTGGAGGGCCTCCAGGGGGCTGGGAGAGGATGTTTTCACGTTCTCCATGCTCCAGAGGCTTTCCTGGAGCCTGGGGAGGCAAAAACATCCTCCCCTGCCCCCCCCAGGAAATACCAAACTCAGCTTGGAGGCAAGCAGTGCAAGTACATGGGGGAGAGTGTGGGGTGGTTTGTGCATCCATGCACATGTGGGGACATGCTTTGCATTATGCATGCTGGCAAGCGTGCATGCTATCTCATGCCTGCCCTCACATTTTTGGTACCCAACCAAAAAAAGGTTTGCCATCACTGGCCTAGACATTGCTATTTGAACATAGATATTTTTAACATTTATATTTTATTGGGTTCTACTAATGTAGATGAAATATTAATATATATTTCTAGTCCATGCCATACGCTAAAATAAATAATGTCCAAGACATTTTTTAATAAGAACCTTTTCTTTAAAAGCTGACTTTAAAACAGTACTACATATACTAGTAAACTCCATATCTGACTCCTCAAATGTGCTACACACTGCTGCTTTTGAATCAGATCTAATAACTCAATTAGTAAAGACTTCAACTGTCAGTGGATATTGGAACAATTCAAAGAGCCACATTAAATCTAAGTTATACGTCTTTCTATATGATTTATTTCACTGCTTGTTGAGATCATCTCAATTGCTGATCTTAATTGCTTAAGCAACTGTTAAAATTGTTCTTTATACCCCATATTTAATTTAGCTTTTATCTGTTACTGCAAACTGAAGAGTAGGCCTAATCAGCAGATACATATCAAGCTTGCTAAACTGATAATGAGCCTTGTTCACAAGATCACCTCTTAGAGTTTCTACAAAAGGCCAAGAGGGAAAGAAAGAAAAACAGTAGCACTGATCCAGTGGTGGGTTTCAAATTTTTTAGAACCTCTTCTGTAGGTGTGGCCTGCTTTGTGGGAGTGGCTTGCTGGCCATGTGACTGGGTGGGAGTGGCTTACCAGTCATTTGACCAAGTGGAGATGGCTTGGCAATCATGTGACTTGGTGAGTGTGGCCAACTTGTAAAATGTGGTGAAACTCACTTAACAACACTCTTGCTTAGCAACCAAAATGTTGGCTCAGAAACTCTGGCATTTGAAGCATGCAAGTCTTAAAGCTGTCAAGTTACAAGACCCTTGCACCCATAACTGTTGAGGAAAAAAACCCCAGGTGTGTTCAAACTTGACAGCTTTAAGACTTGTGGACTTCAATTCCCAGAATTCCTCCTCCAATCATGTTGGCTCAGGAACTCTGGCATTGAAGTGTGCAAGTCTTAAAGCTGTCAAGTTACAAGACCCTTGCACCCCTAACTCTTTAGAAAAAAAACCCAGGGATGTTCAAACTTGACAGCTTTAAGACTTGTGGACTTCAACTCCTAGAATTCCTCCTCTCGCTCTTCATCTTGATGATGTGTGGATGTGTGGGGGGAGGGAGCTGGAACAGTTCTAAATGGTACAGTAGATTTGTGGAACCTCTTCTATAGAAGAGGTTAGAACTAACAGGAACCCACACCTGCGCTGACCAAGTATAGGGAAATCTTACAGAATTGTGTATGCAAAAAAAAAAAAAAAGCCACAATACCATGCAAAATAGGAATTTCAGAGAAGAAGTAGCAGGTTTCTAACTGCATTTGAGAACAATTAGATAGTTTAGAAAACGAGCTGCATTGTCATAATATTACATGATTGTGCTGACAATAATAATACCTAAAACTATCAAACTGTTATATATTCCACCTCCTCAGGATTAAGAGTTTGTACCACTTGTGTCTTAAAAAGTAGATTTAAAAAGTGACTTGAGATTTACATCATTCACATTTACCACTTTCAAGGTTTATCTTGCTTAGCTGCTGTTCAGTCATCAATACAGTAAAATGAATTAAGCGAATTTTTAAATAGGAGCAAACCCAGTAACACTTCTGTTGTTTTCATTTGACCGTTCCCTCTTTGTATTAGAGAAGCTGATTAAAATGGCTGCACAAACATAGCATGGAATAGTGTTTGGAAAATTACACTTTGAGAAGACATTTTGTTGACTGCTGCAATGTTGGAAAGTGGATTTTCACAAGGCTCCATTTAGTCAAGGAATCAAACACAAGAAATGGAGTGATAACAAAGAATCTTAGATCACACCGGGGTTATTATATTAGGGATAGGAATTCTGAGATGGAGACCATGACTTCTAAGTGGTTGCAATATGGTTTTTATATAGCAATAGTAGCTGTATCGCAAGCAGTGGAGGAATTCAAATAATTTAACAACCGGTTCTCTGACCTAATGATTTCTTCCAACAACCAGTTCACCAAACTGCTCAGAAACTTAACAACCAGTTATACTGAAGTGGTGCAAACTGGCTGAATCCTACCATTGAAAGGCAAAATTACCAGAAAGGCCATTGATTCTTTTGCTGCTGCTCCAGATAATTCTCAGCTGATTTTCCTTTAGGTTCCCAGAGCATCATGTGTTTAGAATAAATAGAAGGAGGGCAGCTACCACAACCTTTTCACTTGACTTTCTCTGCAGCAACAAGTGGAATCCAAACGAATACTAATTTCCATTTATAAACAGAAGTCTAAAAGATTCCAAATCTTTTTTTTTTTTGGCCAATCTTTTAAAACAGTTTCCAGAGACCTGGATTTCTGTTGCCTTTTGGCTGATAAAGCTGATTCCCTATTTTATCTCTCTTTTGTCTTTAGGAAATGGTGGAAAATTGGTTTCTAAAGACTGGTTTAGAATTATCATTTTCATGAGTTTTGGAATTGTAAAAGCTTTCAGTCTTCAGAGTTACTCTAGACAAATGTTACAGAAGCAGTTTCCTCTCCTTCTTTCTCAACATTTTCTCCTTGCATGTATTATAAACTATTGTTGGTATCACCTTAGATGCATTGTTGCTGCATGTTGATTTTCCTACAATGGCCAATCAGATTTCAGTGAGAAGCCTTGAAGAATGAGATGGGCATGATAATACAGTTCTCATCAAAAAGTACAAAGAGGTACATTGTCTTTTAAAGAATGATTTTATATCATTGCACAGTTTATTTCTAAACAGAGACAATTTGCTTGTAATTAACCAATGTTCCTTTAATAAATCTAATCCTTTCATAAGTGGCTGATATCTTATGTCATGGAAAGTCAACAGGGTAATTGCCTCTGACCAAAATAAAAGCAATTGGTTCTTCAATTGTTAATGAATTAGTATGATATAGTGCTTGAAGTGTCTTATTACAATTAGGGCAATTCATATACAATATCTGCCTGAATGATAGAAATTGTCACTTTGTGCCAATCCCCATCTCCTGACCAACCTGCTTTACAATATATAACAGAGTTGGAAGGGACCTTGGAGGACTTCTAGTCCAAACTCCCTGCTGAAGCAAGAGACCATCTATCATTTCAGACAAATGGCTGTCCAAAATCTTAACACCTCCAATGAGCAATGTTTCTCATTCTCACACCTGTATGATATGTGGACTTCTACTCCCAGCATAGCTTATAGTAAGAAATGTTTAGTTACTATTCAGTTTCACTAATTGAATAAGTGTTCCAGCATTATCTGGAAAATATAGAAAAATCTTTCTTCACTTCATGCATAATTTTATTAAACTCTAATATTCTTTCTATAACAGCAACTTGAGTGAATTATCAGCCTCACAAGTAGAAAACAGTAGGTGGTGAGGAGCTAATGGGAGGCCACATAGAACTCATAATGCTCATAACAGCACAGTATATTAACATGCAAACAAGCATATCTGTAGCCTTTGCCAACCAAGTATCCTAGAGAAGCGATGGATCACAATCAGAGGTGGGATTCAGCTGGTTCAACCAGTTTGGGCAAACAGGTTGTTATGATTTTGAGCAGAGAAGTGGTAAAATTGACCACTGACTAGCCCTGCCCACCCCTCCCTGCCCCACCTTGCCCTATATATTATCTTCCCTTCCTCATATGGTCCAGCTAATCTTCGTGCCTCGCCTTCTCTGCTCACCAAAGCATGCCTCCTACTCACCCCTAGGGCCGCAGCCCAGGGACATGCTATTCCTTGGTTCTGGCTTGCCCCAGAGCCTCTGCCCACTTGCCGCCCACTTCAGCTGGGTAGGGAATGCACCATTCCCTGGCTCCAGCCTTGCCATGGAGCTGCCACCCGCTCACTGCCCACCTTGGTTAGGTCAGGGAATGCATCATTCCCTGGCTCCGGCCTTGCCCCAGGCCTCCGTCCGCTCAGCTGTGATTGCTGTTTCTCTGTGCTGTGCATTTTCCAGATGAGACTTAGAGGAAATCAGCAGCTCACAGCTCACAGCTCACAGCTGCTAAATTGTATAAGAGACACCCTCTCTCCCAGCAACAGCAGCAGTGAAGATAAGCAGCCACTGCCCCGGAGAGCAGAGATGGAGCAGAACAGGCCCCGAAAGGCTGCTTGGTTGACCCTCATCACGTGCCGGAAGCCGCACATGTGCATGCACTCACATTTTCAGTGAACTGGTTGTTAAATGGGTTGAATTCCACCACTGGCCACAATACTAGGATCCATATGTATTATTATAAAACATAAGAATTGTAACTGAATGCATCCAAAAAGCAATAGGACGTAGACAGCTGAGTCGCACATTTCTAATCTTTCCTTTCTAGTGATCTGTATGCAGTACCAAAAGAAAATTAATTTTATTTGCTTGCTTAGACCCAAATACCAACAAAAACTATAAAATATATTGCTTTATGATGAGGTTCTTTGAGTTATTCTACTCTTCTTTGTTCCAATAGTTCTGGTGTTTCATTCTTGCTATATATAGCAAATACTAAAAAAGCCCCTTTAGTCTGGTACATTGTCTGGGACAATGTTAATGAAATTATAGGATGGTTCTGATAAAGCTATTCACATATATTCTTACAACCAATTCTATTAGTCCTTGTGCTGCTTGGAAATGCAGGTTTCCAAAGAAGGATTCAAAATGTGATTACTGTCAGTATAATGCTGCCAGATTTGTTAATGAGTTGATAATCTTCCTCCCTCCTTCCCTCTCTCTCCATCCCTCCTTCTAGACTACATTGTCTGGCAAACAGTACAGTGGGATGATTAAAATAATCATTGGAAGATTTAAATAATCTTCAATCTATTGTGCAGTGAATTAGGTTTATAGAAATAGACCTAGAATACTGATTTAGAGTCTGAGCTATATCCCCAGAGATATGATGTCACATATGCCCATTTTTCTCTGGATTATGTTTTAAAGCAGGGAAGGAAACATTAGAGGAAAGGAGTGGAAGAAATAAAAAATATATATCAGAAAATGTTAATGTGCTATTTGTGTTTAATGTATTCTGCAGAAATTTAAATACAGGTAGTCCTCCACTGACAACAGTTCATTTAGTGACCGTTCAAAGTTACGATGACACTGAAAAAAGTGACTTATTACCATTTTTACCATTTAACAACCTTATTACTAACTTAACAATTGCAATTATGAACTTAATGACAGTTGTAAAATGGGACAAAACTCACTTAGCAAATCTTTCACTTAGCAACTTCAGTGATTGAAGACTAGTGAATAAACAACATCCCATACAATTCATGCAGCCAAAGAATCGTTAGAATGGTTGGACTGAAAATGTAGCCTTTGAGAAAAGATTTAAGGCTGAAATTAGTATGTGTATATTTATTTATTTGTATCCCGCCCTTATTATTTTTTATAAAAACTCAAAGTGGCTAATATATCCAACATACCTTCCTCCTCCTATTTTCCCCACAACAATCCTGTGAGGTTGGGCTAAGAGAGGGTAACTCACCCAAGATCATCTGGCCAGTTTTCATGCCTAGGGTGGGTCTAGAACTCACCATCTCCTGGTTTCTAAGGTGAGCACCTTAACCGCTATATAAAACTGGCTCTCCTTACATTATAAGCATCCAAACCAGTTATCTAGCAGTCAAACAAAATTGTGCTGCTTTTCATTTGATTAGAAGAGCAGGGAACATTTTAGTCATTTTGCAACTGCTATTGGAAATACACCCCCAAAGGATGCTACCATTCTCCCCCATATCTAAGGCCCAGCATTTAAAAAAAATCTTCCCACACCTGCATATTTAAATCCTTGCCTTTCTTTAAACTATATCTCCACTCCATTTCTGTCCCTGAACCAGCCAGCTTTATCTTGCTGCATGATAAGAAGTGGTTTGTTCAAGTGTCTATAAAAGTTAATCATGACCTTATAAACAGAAGTTCTTTAAGAAGAGTAACTTATTGTGTTCCTTCTTATAACTCACAGCAGCAGCACTTGAAAACACTCCTGGAAGTAAAGCCTAGAAAGCTTTAATGAAAAGAACAGAGAGAATGGACCTCATTGGTATGACCACACAGTCATCAGCTAGCTGCAGGTAGCAATCAAGAGAGATGAGAACAAATTGCTATAAACATCTCACAAAACAAAGTAGAATAGCTACCTGGGGAAGCATCATTTCAAATTTAATTTTCTTGTGCTACCCAGTTTTTCAAGCTGTTCTTTCAGAAGGCAGGACTTTGAGAGTCTTGCAAGCTATAGAGGTTAAATTGTGTCACTGCCCGGTAATATTTATGGAGAGACACACACAGACATATAACTCTTGGTTTTTTCTTCAAACATTTATTTCTAAGAATAAAGCAGACAAAATTATAGGTATCTGAGTGTCTTTAATTCAAATCCTTTTCTGTCTCCTTGTGGTTCTTGGCCAACATTTCAAATAATTGAAATGTTGAGTTTCCAATTAAACTGGAGATTCATAAATTCCTGGATTTTTTCCTTCCATTGTAGTTACCTTATTTTCTCTATATCCTATTCCTCTAGAAATGACAAAATGACAAGCAAAAAGTGCATTTCAGTAACTGCAAATCAGCCTGCAATTAAGAAGTATACTATTTAAAAGTAATTTGTTTGGTTAAACCAAATTCCAAACCATAATAAATTGTATAAGGGGTGCTTCAGAGTTATTTTATTCTTTTTGGGATGGTTATAGAACAGATGTGAACAACATCATGGCACTCATATAGCCACCAGAACTCCACACTATAATTAGTTGCATGAATCTTTAAGCTTTAAATAAAATACAAATAAAGTAGTTTATTAAGGACTTATTAAAAGAGCAAAATGTTTAACTTATCATGATGAAGGAGAAAGAGACAGGAGAAGAAGGAATGAAGGAATTCCATGTCTCTCCAATGAATTCGTTATGCTACTGCTAAACTCTTCACTTCCATTAACAGGACACGCCCTCCAACTCCATAGAGTGTCCTTGATGCCTTTTTACATATATTTATATTTGACCTTCCCAAAATTAAAGTAATTTTCTGTAGCCCTGGATTGCAGTTCTTCTTTTTTGATAATATACAAGGGCTGACATTCTAAAACTCTTTCATTTAGAGGAAATGCTGCCCCAAGGGAAAAGTTCCATGCTGGGTGTTTACTGACAACTGACTTCTTTGGCTTCAGGTGTCCTTTCATCTCCGAATTAGGTCAGCAATATTCCCCTGGCTTTGTGCCTTATCAGAATCATGTCTTTGTTTGAGATCCAGATCCCAAGATACGTGATAGATGTACTTCACTTCAAACAAGTTGCCTTGAAACAGCTAAATAGACACTGGGAGCTAAGAATGGTAGGAGGGTATTGAGACAAACTACTAATCCATCTGTTTCTTCTGTTTTTGTCAAGAGACACACACAGATATATAACTCTTGGTTTTTTTCTTCAAACATTTATTTCTAAGAAGAAAGCAGATAAAATTATAGGTATCTGAGTGTCTTTAATTCAAATCCTTTTCTGTCTCCTTGTGGTTCTTAGCTCCCATCCATGCCATTTTATTTCCTAGAATGGGGTGCTGTGCAGGTAGACTGTGATGCTCTGCTGCTCCCCATTAATCAGACTACAGTATCTCCTTTTGTAGCCTGCACCCTCCTATGGTGCACCCTCCTATGGTGAGGATCTATCAATCTATTGCCACCAGGAATTGTACACCAGAGAAATCCTCTCTGCCACTCATTTACCAAGGAGGAGACAACTGGCAAACTGCTTCCTTCAGTAATTTCACCTAGCAATAGCAATAGCAGTTAGACTTATATACCGTTCATAGGGCTTTCAGCCCTCTCTAAGCGGTTTACAGTGTCTGCATATCGCCCCCAACAATCCGGGTCCTCATTTTACCCACCTCGGAAGGATGGAAGGCTGAGTCAACCTTGAGCTGGTGAGATTTGAACAGCCGAACTGCAGAACTGCAGTCAGCTGAAGTAGCCTGCAGTGCTGCATTTAACCACTGCACCACCTCGGCTCCTTAGCAGTGAGGCATGTGCTGAAGGCTATATTCCTTTTGCAAAAGACATGTCACTGGTTCATTGAGAATTCTAAATGTTTATCATGACCTAGAAAAAGAAAATGGAAAAGGCAATGGAAAAGGATTAAAGAACTGTGGTCTGAAGAAGTTGATCACAGTCACTTTCAACTCAAGGACCAGCCTCCAGATCTCTCACTTACACTCACCCCAGAGCACTTTTTAAAACATATATTTATAATTAGAGTGGAACCACACATTTATGCTATGGTGTACATAATGCTCCTGCCTCCAATTTTCCCAACAACCATCACCCAATGAAATAGATTGATCTGAGAATGACTGACTCAAAGTCACCTAACCAATTTGTCTGCATAAGGGAGGGTTAGATATTCGATTCTCCCAGGTCTAGTTCAGCGGCTTATCCCAATCTAGCTTTCTTTCTTTCTTTTCTTTTTTTGACCCTGGATTTCAATACATGAAATAAAGCAGAATTTTTAGTACAATTAAGCTTCAGGATCCTAACTTATCCAAATTTGCTACATCTGGCTCTGTTGTTTGCAGTTTCTGAGAAGAATTATCCTCCTTTTCTTACTTCAAATCTTGCCTTGCTTCCTCTGGAGAACAAAACTCAAAACACAAGAGACAAAAAGAAAAAAAAGAAAGACAGGAGACAATCTTGTCCTTTAAAAAATATCCTATTTCTAATTGGCTCTTTACTGTTTGATTTTGTTTGGCTTCTGTTGTCCCTATCTATTGAATGGAGGTGGGGTGGAGGAGACCCTAAGTATGCCAGCTACCTTTGCTTTAACTCTTTCCCTTTTTTCTTCCACTTTTTAAAGCAGAATTTTTAATATTTACTGCACTTACTCTGATTTCAGAGTGTCACTGTATTAGATCCTCCATTCAGCAATTCTGGAAATAATTCAGAAGCTGCCCAGCTTTACCTGTGTCCTATTCCAGGGCAAAATTCAGAAATCTAAATATTTTTTGACATCATTATGAAAATATCTACAATTGATTCTAAATTATTTATAGTTCTATAGACTTAGTTACAATTTGTAGGCACAATAGATCTTGATCACAGGAAAAGGATTGGTTGGAAGTATAAGAAATAAGGAAGATATAGCAATCTGAGACAGCACTACTCTTTTATTCCATCAAAGCTCTTCAAAAAATGGAAATGGAGGAATAATAACAACAACAACAATAACAACAACAATTCTAGGTCCTTGGTAAGTACTCGATAGATGTACAAAAATGCCAAACCCAGTCTGAACATCTGGCTGACTGTGCAATGATTAATATAGCAATAATAATAATTGTAGCAAAATGTAATGGGGGTGAAAGCAAATTTTAACCAAAGAATATGGAGAATAATTACAAAAGCATCGTGATTGGATAATCTCTTGAACAGTCTTCTCTAATTTGAAGCTATGCCTATCAATCTTGAATTCCTCTTCTGTTTCCCTCTCCTCCAGAGGTGGGTTCCTACTGGTTCGGACTGGTTCGACCGAGTAGGTAGCAACTTAGCCTGCCACACCCCTGAACTGGTTCTATCGGTGGTGCCATAGGCACTGCCATCTTGGGTTTTTTTTTCTGTGCATGCACAGAAGCATTTTCACTACTGCACATGCATGTATAATGTGCTGAAAGCGTGTACCCACCCAAAGCATGTCCCTGAGCGAACTGGCATTAGCAGAAGCCGGAACCCACCCCTGATCTCCTTGTGCTGATATTTCCCATATTTAGAAATGGAAGTGGGGGGAGTTAGAGGCAGTCTTCCTTCCCGTCAAAGCACCAAATTGTTCATGAAGCTTCAGAGTGCTTCAGATCTGACTCTGAATAGTTTGAAAACCTTTCCATTCATCTTCAGAAAGCTACAGAAACCTTCCAAAATAACCTGTTTCAATTTGGACTAGGTGGAATTGGAATTCAGTCAAATTTAATATATGGCCCTGCTATAGATGTGCTTAATATACAGTACATAGTCTGGCAAACCATTTCTTAAGAAAAAGAAAAGAAAGCTAACACTGGCTAAGGCTAAAACACAATTTTATACCAGCAACACTTCTGTTGCTTTTTTTTTTTTTAAGAAACACAAACTTGGCTCTTTTGAACCAAATAATAGATTAGACCCTGTAATCCAAACACAAATAAACAAAGCTATTTATCAACCAGCCCCCTTGGTTGTCATTAACAGGCAACTAGCATGCCAATAGCCTACAGCAACCCATCAACTCCCTGGGATCCTGACAGTTAACAGATGAATTCCTTCCGAATTGTATTAAATAAATTAATAATCTTAACATCATCATTAGAGCAGGAAATCCATCTTCTACAACTGCTGTTGCCACTTTGCGGGCTTTTGTCTGCTCTCCCATTCAAGCCAATGCAAATCTGATTGTGATTGTAGTGATGTGCATGAGAATCAGGCAGGCAAATGATGTGGGGGGGGGGGTGTTGGAGGGACATTCTCTTTTTAATTAGAACAGCTGCTCCAACACAGATAGCCGAGATAGTCCCACCATGAGACAAAAATGGACACGGACCAATTGATTAAAGCTTCTTATCCAAAATAGGTTCATTGCTGTCCTAGGCTAAGTCTTCCCTGCCTATATGACATTTATTTAGTCAATAAAAATCAAAATTGCCAGAGAGAATTAGGTAGTTAATATCACTTCCAGCTTGGCCCTGAAAATAAATGAAAAACAAACAAGCCGCTAATAAGTAAAATTAATAGAACAGCGATAGAGCCGTAGCGTTGGCATACACATGGACATATTAATCATGTTATCCCCTTCAGAGATCAGCAGTGTTATGCAAAGCCCAGAAGGGATTTAAGAAAAGGTGAAGAAGAAATTAAATGCATGCATCAAGGGAAAAAATAGATAAGTCTAGTTTAAATCAACACCATTGATGATACTTTTTATCCTTGAAACTAGTCCTTTTTCCTCCATCGAAAACTAGTCTTGTTTCTGTCAGTATATGAGAGTTCATGACTTGACAGAGACATGGTAACAAGGTCAGCCAATGAATAGACATGGCAACTGGTCAGCCAAGGAGGGCTGTTTGGAAACTGAAACATCATTTGCTGTGTGGGCAACAAGGAGACAGCAAGGAGTTTAGTTCAACTGTTGTGTACTAAAACTCTGAGTCTGTGCTGAGCTCAAAAACTAGTCAAAACTAGTGAAAAACTGCTGTTCTGAGCTGAAACTGAAACTGTTCTCTCCTCTGCTTATGTTTGCTTATATTTGCTACCATGTTGGAAGAGCCAGCATGGGTATTGTATATATGCCTTATGTGTTATTATGTATATAAAAAAGTTATTGAATCCTGCTGAATCAGTTACCTGTGTGTGGCTTCTGGATGTGATTGCTGCAACAAACTCTGACAGTTTCCAGCTCATCCATACTCCCATTTCATAAAATGTGTTCTTTCACTTCTGTCCTCTCTGCTGCTCAGGATCTTCTATACTCTAACTGTGATTTTTTTTTTTTTTTTGCTTTTGACCCATTCAATATATTTGTTTTATAAATTTGAACCTTATTCATTCTCTCTATTTGACTGAACCATCCCAACATACCCAGTATGTACTGGTCATTCATTTTTTGTGTGCAATCCACATTTGTCATCTTCCATTCATTCTTAACCCTGTTTCTTCTCATTTTACCTCACACTTCTAAAGTACTGTATTCCCAATACTCAGCTCTCAATTCCATATCAACAAAAGCTCCCTTTCTTATGCACAGCCACTGTTTATTCCTTTTACATGAAATCATTCTTTGCAACATACTATTCACCAGTTTTCTATCAATATTAGTGTCTCTTGAAATTGTCCATCTTTCTATTTTCTCTCAAGGTTCACAAAGCCATCTATTTGCTTAATATTTTTCCAATTAAATATAATTTGCAAACATTTGTGTCATTTTTCCTACCAAACACAATTATCTTAATCATTGATATGTTAATTTTTAAGTCAATGTGCCTTACCGCATTGTGCAATCTATCTAATATTTCCTGAAAATCATTCAGGTTTGCAGCCAGCAAAATGGTGTCATCATTATATTCATACATACACACCACCAACACATTTGTAACATTAGCATCTTCAGTATACCATATATATTTATCAAATATATACAGAAGTGGGCTTCAAAAATTTTAGCAAGGGGTTCTCTGCCTGGTTGCTGGGTAGGCGTGGCCATGGTGGGCGTGGCCTAATCAGTGTCCTGCACCATGAAGCAGGAGTGGCATTTTTTCAGTTTTGTAGCTGAAGAGTTTGGAACTTGTTTACAAGAACTGATAAAGAACCAAGGGCATGAACTGTTTTCACAGGTTCCTTTCAGAACTATTTTGGCAGGGGAAAGAAAGGGGGGAGACAGAACCCTTGAACTTGTGTTCAAGTCAATCTAAAATAAAAAAATAAAAGAGGCTTGGAAGGCTAAAGTGGCAGTCACTATTAGGTTTTTTTTTCCTTCTGTTTTGGAAACATGGATCAATATTCAAATGAGGAAACCTTAAAATTCCAAAATATCTTGGCTGGAATTCAAAATATATTGGAAGGATATGGGAGAATTGAGAAGAAGTTGGAAAGACTAGTCTTCCTCACAGCAAAAGATGATGTGGTTGGAGCCCCAAAAATTAAAGGGGACAATGAAGATATAGAAGATAAAGATAAGACAATAGATGAAGTTATTAATGGAGCAAATGTGGGTGAAAGTGGAGAAGGGAATATAGAAAAGGGAATTCAACCAATTGGAGCTCTACCCCAGATTCCAGGACACAGAAGAAGAAAAAATAGTAATGATGATGGACTTAAGAAGAGAATTTTTTTCAGAAGCAAGATTGACAATCAAAGACAAGCTAATTCTAGTAGCAGTTGGTGGGCAACGAGATTACCTGAGAGATCCTTCAAGCAACAAAGTGCGGAGAGAAGTCTATAAAAACTTTATGAAGGAGATAAAAAGAAGACTGACACTACAATTGGCAAGAGAGATAAGACTGTTTTGACAATGAAAGGTTGACGATGAAAGTTGATAATAAAAAAATAGCTGATTTTGGTGATTAATAAGTAGGAATTTTGTAACTCTTAGATTGTTATCAAATGTTTATTTGCTAACAACTAATTAACTATAATAACAATAATGAAATGATAATGGATACAATTTAATGATATATACATGTATTGACAATCTAGTAAAAGAAATTTGGATATAAATTGCAAATTGTGAGTTGGGAAAAAGTCCTCTAAATTTTATTAACAAATTTTTATTTAGATCTTGTTATAAAGGTGTAAGGGTTTTTTAGGGGGGGGGGGGTCTGACGAGAGGAGATGGGACATAAATAGTAAATGATTTTTAGCCAATTATAATAACAACAAGGAAATGTCAATGGATATTGTTTAACAATATATACATGCTATGGTATTGGCAAAATTAAATAATTAATTTAATTCAATTAAAATTAAATTTAAAAAACCACATTCAAGGATTTTCATCTTACATCATAAACTTTTGCCCTCATAAACATTCATATGTTTATGAAAAACTTTCTGAATTTTTTTAAAAAATCTAGCCTGCCCATTCCTTGCTTGGCCTTCAACCAGCCTACACTTCTGAAGTTTTGTTCATTGGCATTTCTTTTACTCTTTCAATCAGAATTCCACCAAATAACTTCATGAGCACATGCAACAAATTTCCTTAGATTGTTTTGCATTCTCTTTAGCAATCTTTCCCTTTATATGGGAAAAATAACAATTCTTCCAATTGTTGTGTAACAAGTTACATGTCACTTTGCTCGCTGGCCATGCTGGCTTGGAAAGAAAGTACATTGAGTCCAACAATGTTTGAATAGGGTTGCAAAGAGATCTAATATTTATTTGTTTACTTACGGTAATTAATTTATATGGCTGCCCAACTTATTCTCAGTGAATCGGGGCAACTTACAAAGATAAAACATGATAGTCAAAGGCAGATGCCCTTCCTTCCTTCCTTCCTTCCTTCCTTCCTTCCTTCCTTCCTTCCTTCCTTCCTTCCTTCCTTCCTTTCTTCCTAAGTCCCCCACCTTAGAAGAATGAAATATTTTGATGGATATTAAAAAGGCAGGATGTTATATTTCTCCAAAGGGAGAAATGGAGAAACTTGCTCTTAAGGGAGACAGAAACAGCACTAGTCTCCCTGCCCCCAAGGAAACTGAGGAAGTCAACTTTTAGAAATGGTAAGAGATTTGATAATCCATTCAAGACAGGATATTTTGAAACTCCTTGGCAGAATGGTAGGATTAGAAAGAGCCCCTTACCCAAGATCCAACACAGGAGGAAAGCCATTAGCCACAATAGGAATTGCCCAGCACCCTTTCAGAACACAAGCCCCTTCATTGTGCCACTCCCAGAGGAGTCCAAATGTCAAAGTCACAGAAACCCAGGAGCTCAGATAAACAATAAGCCAAAGGTTGACCAGATTAGCTCAGACAAACACCTAGGATTTGCATTTCCTCTTTTGCCTATAGAGCCAGCTATAACCCCTACATGACCCCATAGAAATCTGATAATAACCATTAGAATATTAAAGGACATGTTCTTGCACAGGAACAGGAAGTTCAAATACAAAGCCCAAAGAAGGTATAAAACCCACCTACTCTCAACTTCATTTTGTCAGCTGGCCAGAATCACGTCATTGGTGGTTACTTCATCAGTAAACCATCTTTCAATCAGTCCCCATGTTTCCAATGTCTTTTTCCCAGCTTGGAAGTGAACCAGATGGATTTTTCCTTCCAACACTTACTTCTTTCCTTCCTTCCTTCCTTCCTTCCTTCCTTCCTTCCTTCCTTCCTTCCTTCCTTCCTTCCTTCCTAACCCTTCCTTCTTTTTATTGTTTGTGAACTTTGGCAAAAAAAAAAAAGGCTTTGGCTCAGGAAACTTTTTTTTTGTTCTATAAAAGAAACTCTGAAGCTTGGAAGAGATACTACATGCAGGAAAAATGGATTAGAGAGGACAAAGCCTTAATTGTTTATGTGCTTCTTCTACTGATTAAATTGAAGACTTATGGGTTTAATTCAGTCACGATTAAAGACATTTGCTTTCAGACTCACTGATACTTGAGCAAATTTATACATTGCCAAAAGCTTTAGCTTTCAGTCAATCTCCAGCCAATCCAAATATGCATTCTGTATTATTTACTTCAATTCATTTTTACATTGCTCTTCCTTCTAAAGCCATTCATAGCACTGTATTCAAAAAAGGAAGAAAAGGAGAGTGAGAGAAAGCTTAGAACCATATATAATCACATTGGACATTAAAACAATTGTTATAAATTAAGTGAGTAAGTAAATAGTTTGTGAAAAGTATGGCTTGCTTATGGAATAATTATTACCTCGAGAATACTCTGGGGATAAAATTTTAGTTCTCTTTTTGAAAGCTTGCTATTTTTGGAGCTGATCATCCTCTTCCTTTGGGAAGAGGATTTCCTATCTGAGGCTCTGTCACCCAGAGTGCCCTATTCAAGATCACCATCTTGTTGAGCCAGACCCACTTAAGGACTTTCCCAGTTCATACAATTTGATGTAAGTGTATAGATTGGATGGTATAAGAGAAGGAGGCTTATAAGTTCTTGGGCGCTAATGGTTGACATAGCAGTAAACATCTACACACATTACTGATACCTTGTAGAAATGAAAAGGATCTATTCCAGTTTAATATGAGGTAAATATTTTTATCTTCTCTGAAATATGGAAAAGAGAAGAAATAGAAATTTTATGAAATAAATGAATCATAGTTGTCTGAACTATGTCCAAACTTCAAGAGAAAAATAGAATAAGAAGTGTTATCCAACAGAGCATGAAAACTGCTCTAATCAGAAATTATATTGAATCCGTATTTTCTGTATTTATGCTTCCTTATGCATCGTAGAGGGATGCAAAGCAAATTATGATTTCACATTTAGCTTGAAGAACTCCGTCTGAGGCCTCTTTAAAGTTTCAGGACATTTTTCATTTGTCTTCTTAGCTTGTCATGTTATACCTACATTGTATGACCCAAAATAAGTTTCGATCTTTTAGTGTTAGCTCAGGATCAAGAATATGACATTCTCTTTCAGATATACATGTATTAAAGTAGTTATGGTCAAACATAACATTTCAGTGTTATAGATAAATATGAAACTCAGCTGCTATGGTCAAGTCCTGAATTTCATGCTTGAGTCTTCTGTGGAGACAACTTTGAAGAGAAAGTCCCATGGGAAATTCTTTCTTCCCTGATGTCACATATGGATAAAACCTGACCTATGGGGAAATGCATCTGTGTTAGTTTCTCCTCACCTTCTTCTTCCTGAAATCCTAGTTAGAAAGGTTCAGCGTCTCCTTCCCTAATCATTCTTTCTTTATGCTAAGACCAGTGACGAGCAGTGAGGTTTATGGCTGGTGAGGCAGTCTTCTCCCCCGACATCCCACTGTCTAAAGCACTTTCTTTTGCCCGCCCGCCTGAGTTCTGACAGGTGGGCGAAAGAAAGCGCCAGAAAGCGGAGTTGTCGGTGCTGCTTTTGGTGAGCAGAGCATGAGCAGGCGGCACCATGAGCTCCATTCTGGATGTCCGGAACCTCTACCAGAACCTGATCAACCTCTCGCTGAGAGAAGAGTTTGACGTGCCAGCCTCCGCCTTCTCCTGTGGCCACTCAGCCTGCTCCTCCGAGGCAGCACTGCGGGGCAGCAGGGATTCGGCAGTGTGGTCACTGTGCAGCCCCTGGAGTCCCAAGGGCGAGCAGCCATGGCCCCCTGCTGCACCTGGACCGCTTGGTCAGCCTGATCGAAGGCAAGGCTGCCCAACTGCTGCCACCCCCACTGCTGGCCTTCCCACCGCTTAAGCTGCCCGCTGCGCCTGCCCCATCATCCCACTACAAGACGGAGCTGTGCCACACCTTCAGCTAGAGGGGCTGCTGTAAGTATGGTGCCAAGCACCAGTTCGCCCACGGCTCATCCGAGCTGCGCTCCATCAGCCGCCACCCCAATTAAAAGATGGAGCTGTGCCACAAGTTCTACCTGCACGGCGAGTGTCCCTATGGCTCCCGCTGCCACTTTATCCACTTCCCCGAGGAGGCGCAGATCTTTGGCAGCCACGGGGGCACCTCCTGTGCCAGAGCATCAGCTTCTCGGGGGTGCCCAGTGCCTTTCACGCCTCCCCACTGCTTGGCCTGCCCATGTGGCCTCCTTCACCTATGCACCCTCCGTCTCGCCCCCACCCGCCTCCACCAAGCTCCTCTCGCCCAACTTCAAGCACCTCTTTAAAGTGCATGCCGCCCGGTCACAAACCAGGACATGTTTCGCTGTATGGCAGGCCGAGGTGGCATGCACTTTAAAGTGCCGGCATGCCTTCCAGGCCGGCCATTCAGAGGGACTTGGCCTGCCCGGAAAGCATGCCGGCATTTTAAAGTGCATGCCGCTTCGACCCACCATACAGCGAAACATGTCCTGGTTTGTAGCCGGGCAGCATGCTGGCACTTAAAAAAATAAAAATAAAAAAAATAAAAATAAATGTGCCAGCCCGCGCGCCAATTTGATTCTTCAAATTGAATCAGATCGATCTCGATTTCCAAATAAATTTGGGAAAAGCTGTTTGACGTGCCTTTGAATTAGAACTTCAAACATATTTTTTTGCACAGCATTACCAATGAATCTTATTATCTTCTGCACGGTCTCTGTGGAATTATGTCTCATTTGACAAAATATTTAAATGCCTGGGCAGACATGTAAACATTATTTCAAATGAGAACCAAACCATGATGGATAGAACTACACATTGATGCTTGGAACAGATAGTTTTCCTAATTTAATTTCATTCAGTCTGTGTCTTGAATATTATTTTTGAGACAAGTAGTCCCTGGTTTTGCTGAGTCCATAGATTTGCTTAGAAAATTAGTGGAACATGCAACCAGGATCATAAATTATTAGTGCAGGTAATGAAAAAATGCAGTTTTTATTCTTTCCAATCCAAAAGAATATTGGAAAGAAATGATGTGAAGGGAACTGGAAGGATATGTCTTTCTAGCAGTAGGATGATTCTTGAGTGGCAGAGGGAGAGGGAGGCAGAGGGGGAGGGAGGGAGAGAGAAAGAGAGGGAGAGGAAGATAGGGAGGCAGGGAGAATCCCATTTGATGTAGTGGGAGAAGCCAATGAAAGATAGAAAATAAGTTGGATTTCCCTTTCAGCAAGGAAAAAAAACTCTAGGAAAAAAAATATCCAGATATATTCCTAAGAGAAATACAGCATCAAAATACAATATGCCAATGACTGCTTCATTCTAAGCTGCCTCCCTTGTAGTCACATAACCCATAGTACATGCCTAGTATACCAGGATCTGTCTCCCTAGTATGTACACACAAAATACTGAGCAAAATGGAGTGGGGGACATATTAATATGCTATACAGAAAAAAAATGCATTTTATGACTGTTACAGGGGAAATGATGGAAAGAGTTTCAAAACAGTGCTTGGTATATTTCTTACCCTATTTTTCTTTGCATGTATGCTAAGGAGAAACATCTTAGGAATTTCTTTGTCCTCTAAACATATTAGGAATTTTTTTTGACCCCTTGTCAAGAAATGTGCTAAAGACTTATATAGCATTAATGGTTCGGCTGCTTGTAGGCCATGCTCTATAATACAATCTAAAGCATGCTTCTGAGTTCCCATTTCTTCCATTTTAAAAATAATTACAAACATATTTAATTAATCCAATTTATTTTTTCAGTGCAAAGCAATTATGAATAGTATAGAACACACAATATAAAGATTGAATATTTTTAAATGTTCTGGACTGACCTACTCAACATTTTTCTCAAATGTTTGTTCTCAAATCTTTTTAAAAACTTGTAGAAAGTTTTTAAGGTTTTAAAGGTTTCATAAAATATTGTGTATATTTGCAAATGTATTCCGTCTAGTTTTTCTGCAAGTAAGTTACAAATATGAAAGAAGGGCAGTGTGAAATATGCTTTGTTTTATTCTTTTATTAATTGTTGGGGAATTGACTTAACTTCTTAATCCTAATTAAGCAGAAAAACAAATAACTAAAGACTACTTGAAGTTGCTTTATTTCTGTAATTCCTGAATTTTCATTCTCAGGAAGACAGAATTTATATGCAAAGATACACTTTTAAATAAGTGTTTTATCAAGTTATATATGTCACTGACATCCCTTTCGGTATACTTTATTTGAAGCAAACAGCAGTTGTCAAACAATAATTGTTACAGGCTGATTAGCAAAATATAGCTTCACTCTTGAGTCAGGCACAAATACTGGGATCATGTAAAGATAGTATTTTGGTGCTGTTCTTTTCTTTTAGTGTATTGCTATACAGACCTGCTTTCACAACAGCATTTAGCAAAACTTTTTAGAAGTCTCTCCAGCTTCATAGTTCATGTTATTATGAATTGAATGGTTATGTTCTTTTTTTTTTTAGTTTTCATCTTGCCCATCCAAAATTATTTAAGTAGCATGAAGATTAGGGTACATTTTTGTTCTGAAGCCACGTTTAAAAACATTTGGAAACAATCCAAAAGCATAATCTAATCTTTAGTCCCCAATGCAAGAAAATCATATGTTTATTTCTTTTAATCGATTGATTTAAAAAATCATTTTTCAAGAAGTGATGTAGAATAGGAGAAATGGAAGAAGTAAAATCTTAGCAAACTCTAAGATGTCCCAGTACATAAGACACAATATTTAATATTACTCCCACACTATAGAATAAGGATGAAGGTAGATCCAAATAAATTGAAATCTCGATTGAAGGGTTAGAAAACATGTTCAATAAATCTAATCTAACTGAAGCAAGGCTTCTGTTTCATTATTTGCCTTTTGGCTATGGCTGTTAAATGGAATCCTTTGAAAAGGATGCATGAAAAATGTTAATTCTGTGGCAAAGTCAGGCTTTGAATATAAATGCTTTATTGCAAAGGAAAGAAGTAGCTAAACTCAATGGAAAGATCCACCTATACAGTTTTCCTCAAATTGTGAAATCTATCTCATTCTGTTAGATTGGATAAAGGAGGCACAACAGGCTTCAGTAAACAACAGCTCTTTATTGCAAGTCAAGTAAACATCTGGCTGGGGAATGGTTGAGCAGCACCCCCTTTTAAAGGGATCTGTCAGACCTCTTAGCCAATGAGATTCAACGTCTGTTCCCGTTGGAACAGAGGACCTTGGTGGAAAACTCTTGCAGACTGTCAGCGGGGGTGGGGGTGGGGAATATCTAACATCCCCCCCCTCTAGGATGGAACAATCTAACTAGTGATGTAGTCATGCAGGTAGGCGAGCAGTTGCGTAGTTATGCCTGACCTGTGCAGTTCAGTCCTGGTGTTTCCTTTGCGCAAGTCAGATGGACCTATTGCTCCTGCAGATCCGCCTGGTGGAACCTCCTGGAACTTTTCACAGGCTGCGGCTGGAGCTTCTGGTGTTGAATCACTAAGAGCTCGCTGTGGGCCTGCATCGAAGTCAGATAAGTCATCTGAAACTCTCTGGTTTTCCTCAGGACTGTTATTTTGTGTGTAGCTTCTTTCGGTTTCTGCAGAAGTTATGTTTGGCTGTCCAAGCGTTGAGTTAGACTGATGGCTATGGAGTTGGTCAATATGCCTTCTCCAGTTTCTACCATCCTCGAGTTTTACTGTGTACGATCGAGGACCGGTAATGCCAATTATAGTTGCGGGACTCCATAATGTTCCCCCGGTGTAATTGTGTGCATATACCGAATCTCCTATGTTGATGGACCTGACTTTGCTAGTGGAGTCAGGGGGTGTTGAGGTGGAATAATTTGGGTGTAGCTGGTCTAGGTGAGACCTAAGGCAGCAGCCCATGAGGAGTTCAGCTGGGCTTCTCCCAGTGGTAGCACTGGGTGTGATGTTTTATATGAGTAAGTAATGATCAATTCGTGTCTGCCAATCGCCTGGGCCCATCCTATTGAGGGCTTCCTTTGCGGATCTTACCATCCATTCTGCTTGGCCATTGGAGGCCAGATGGAATGGCGTGACCAGAGCATGTCTGATTCCCTGAGCTGCTAAGAATGTTTCAAATGTCATGGCCATGAATTGGGACCCATTGTAGGAGACTAATACATCAGGGAAACCATGCGTGGTGAATAGTTTCCATAGTACCTTGATGACCGATTCCGTTGTAGTGGAACTCATCAGGACTACTTCTAACCATTTAGAAAATGTGTTCACGTCTATGAAGAAGGTTTGGCTATGGACTAGTCCAGCAAAATCAATGTGTATTCTGGACCATGGTGCTTGCGGGCGCTCCCATTCCTTGGTGGGCACTTCCAGGGGAGCTGGTCTGGACTCCTGACAGGGTGTGCATGTGGCTACCCATTCTTGTATGTCCCTGTCCATGTTAGGCCACCAAACATAACTCCGTGCGAGAGACTTCATTTTAACAATCCCCTCACAATCCTACGCGAGTGCTTCTGGGACTGTTATGTGCAATTTTTTGGGAATGACTACCCTGTCCCCCACAACAAACAACCATTAATAACCAACAATTCATCCCGCTTGGAAAAAACATTTTGAATTCAGCTCCAACAGGCCCCTTGGGCCACTCCCTCCACACCCAGTTCAAAATTTGCTTTATTATGGGGTCCTTTGTGGAGTGTGCATGCAACATCACTGGAAGAAATGGGTCCAGTTTCCAGGCAGTCAATGAGGAGGACCAATGTCTTGGGGATGGGGTCAGCAAGAAATTTGGGCAATGGGAAATGGCTCAAGGCATCCGCGTGCCCTAATGTGGTGCCTGGTCAGTGGATGACGTGGTAGGAATATACTGCCAGAAATATCTGTCCATTCAGGGAGATAGTGAGACCGGGGTGGGGCGGTCCCCAGCCAGCAACCCTAGCAACGGCTTGTGGTCTGTAATCAGTTTGAAATCCTGGTCATAGAGGTACTCGTGGAATCTTTTTACTCCAGCTACTGCAGCCAAAGCCTCGCGGTCCAGTTGACTGTAGTTCTGCTCAGCGGCGGATAATGTCCTGGAATAAAATGCAATAGGAGCTTCAGCACCATTTGGCCTGTGGTGGCTGAGGACTGCACTGACACCAAAAGGGGAAGTGTCACAGGTTAACACCAAAGGCAGGGCTTGGCTGTATTGAACTAGGAACGAGTCTGCTGATAATAGTCTTTTTATGGCGGTGAATGTGGTGGCCTCAGTTTTGCCCCAGGACCACGTCGCATTCTTGGCTAGGAGCCAATGTAGTGGTTCAGCAACTGTCGCTTTCCAGACCGGTGCTGAAGACGTCCTCAAACTCCTTAAAAATGGCTTCAGTGGCAGTTTAAGCATCGTCCTCCTCCACGGAGTTGACTCCGGTCACTTCCATTCCCAGAGCTTGGAACCAATCAAGCCCCAGCAGGCTCTGAAGGTCATCTCTGACCACTATCACAGGGAGTTTTTTGCAGGATTTCTTGTGGCTTACCCGGAAGGTGCCTTGGCCCATGATGGGGACCTGGTTCCCCTGGTAGTCACGTAGGTGGACATCGGGGCTTCTGAGGTAACTCTTTTGTATCTTAGGAATCATTCACTTCAGAACTGACCATGGGATTATGGTCAGTGATGACCCAGTGTCAATCTTCATTTCACATGGAGAGTCCTCAATGAGAAAGTCTTTTGGGGGAATGGTCTGGATATGTCTAACTGGAACAGTGACATTCAGCTTTTTTAAGGACCCAGGGCGGCTTTGTATGACAGAAGTGAAGTTGACGATTCTATCATCTCTCTCTGAACCCCATGGGTACTTTTGCCAAGCCCCTGACTTAGGTCACTGTTTGCGGGGTTGCCCCCCTTTGGGTTGTCCTGCAGTCGCAGGATAATCGCTGCAGCACACCTTGGCAATGTGACCTTTTCTGCTCGCATTGCTGGCAAATGGCATCATGGAAATGGCAGGATGATCGGATGTGATCTCCTCCACAGCTTGGCAGGGCGGATTTTGGGAATTGAATTTCTGTGCTGGCTTTATTCGGCTACTGCGCATACGGTAGCTGTCTTCCTCCTCGCTCTCAGAGCTCTCGGGCTCTGTGGTCTTGCAGTGGACAGGGGTACTTTTCCGTGCGTCCGGCAGCACACTATGGCACTGGAGGGTCTCCAATGATTTGGATGCTGATTCAGATGCTCTAGCTTCATCTAGTGCTATCTGCAGGGAGAGATTGGATCTGGCCAGAAGTCTTGTCTGCAGGTTGAGATCTCGCATCCCCAAGATTGTGCGATCAAGAATCAGATCATCTAGCTCACAGAACTCACAGTAGGCTGTGGCTTTCTGGAGAGCTGCCCCATATTCGTTGATCAATTCGCCCTCCTTTTGGTTCTGTATATTGAACTGGTACCGCCGAACATATTTTGATGGCTTTGGCACGTAGTGGGTCTTCAGCGTTTGTTGTAGCGCTGCTTATAGAGGGTTCAGTTCTGAAAGATTTTTTGCTATCTTGAATACTTCGCAGCGGCAGTACCCTAAGAATAAGTTCTTTTTCCGGGCTTCTGGAACACCCATGAGGTTGTTCTCTTCCAGGAAACACTCGAATCATAACATGTATGATTCCCAGTGTTCAGTGGCTGGACTGTATGGAGTTGGTGGGGCGTGCATAGCCATTCTGGTTCTCTCTGGATGTTCAGCGATGGTTAGCTCGATGCCTCATGGAATGCTCCAGGCTGGATGTTCTTGCAAGGCTTCGCTCTCTTTGTTTGCAAGGCTTTGCTCCCTTTGTTTGCCTAATTGCCTTCCAAGCCCACCTTTGTCACCAGTGTTAGATCAGGTAAATGAGGCACAAAAGGCTTCAGTAAACAACAGTTCTTTATTGCAAGTCAAGTAAACATCTGGCTGAGGAATGGTCGGACAGCATCCCCTTTTAAAGGGATCTGTCAGATCTCTTAGCCAATGAGATTCAACCTCTGTTCCCACCAGAACAGAGGACCTTGGTAGAAACCTCTTGTAGTCTGTCAGCAGGGGAGACTATCTAACACATTCCCAATTCACAAGACACAGTACCCTGCCTGTCATTTGTTTCCCATCTTCCCTCATCATGGCATTCTCCCCAATTTTTCCCTTACTTTTAATTCAGTTATTCATGCAATAATAACTTCCATGACCTGCAGAGCAAATATATATTTTAAGCCTATTAGCTCTTAACTGCTTGACAGAAATCAAAAATACAAAATGTCTCTGATTTGGGCTGAGGAAGTAGAACTTATTTTGAGCACCAACAATGCTGAGAGAGAATGAAAAACAATAAAGAAGCAAAGAATAATAATAGCAATAGCAATAGCAGTAGACTTATATACCGCTTCATAGGCCTTTCAGGCCTCTCTAAGCGGTTTACAGAGAGTCAGCATATTGCCCCCAACAATCTGGGTCCTCATTTTACCCACCTCGGAAGGATGGAAGGCTGAGTCAACCCTGAGCCGGTGAGATTTGAACCGCTGACCTGCTGATCTAGCAGTAGCCTGCAGTGCTGCATTTAACCACTGCGCCACCAGTGATATCGAGGTGAACAAAGGGTTAATTACATATCGAGGTGAACAAAGGGTTAATTACATAGCACTACAGGAGGGAAACAGATTAGTGGGCAGGAAATGATTGATTTTTTAAAGGCACTTCAAATGTGGAGAAATAGAGGAACAGTGGTTCAATTGTGCACAAGAATACAGTGATTACCTTCTGAACTGGGTTACTGCACAGTCACTGACAATTAATTGATTTTTTTTTAAAGGCAGCAATTTGGAAGTGTAATTGCAGGGACACAATGTGTGACATTTCCTGTTCTGCAGTTACAAGATCTGGCTTGGATTGTTGCACATGGTCATGTATTAAATACAGTAGATATGGTGACCTGTGATTTGCTCTTCGCTATGTGAACAAAAGTGACTTTTCCGAAAAAAATATTATCACTATAGTGTCCGAAATAAAAGGGAAATCCACTTTAGTTTTTATCTAGTCTTTTAAAGAGTCATAGCAATCCTTTGTGAACTAAACTTGCCGATGTGAAATGATGAGAAATTTGATGAGAAGAATGTAGTGAAGGATCAGCAAAGAAGAATCGCAAACATGATTTGGATAAAAAAATAACTGCAAGTGCATTTTTTATTTTTGTTAAAGCAGGTTTTTTTTTTTTACCTTTTCTATATCTCTCTTCAACAGGAACCTGATAACAATTGTGAACCCCGAGTTTCAATAGAATAGAATAGAATAGAATAGAATAGAATAACAGAGTTGGAAGGGATCTTGAAGGTCTTCTAGTACAACCCCCTGCCTAGGCAGGAAACCCTGCACCACTTCAAACAAATGGCTATCCAACATCTTCTTAAAAACTTCCAGTGTTGGAACATTCACAACTTCTGGAGGCCAGTTGTTCCACTGATTGATTGTTCTAACTGTCAGGAAATTTCTCCTCAGTTCTTATTTGCTTCTCTCCTTGATTAGTTTCCACCAATTGCTTCTTGTTCTACCCTCAGGTGCCTTGGATAATAGTTTGACTCCCTCTTCTTTGTGGCAACCCCTGAGATATTGGAACACTGCTATCATCTCTCCCCTAGTCCTTCTTTTCATTAAACTAGACATTTAGAAGGCAGCAGCAAGATGAACCGAATAAGCTTGCCATGGCTTCTTCCGATAAGAGTTAGGCTTTTCCAATGATAAAGAACCCAGATGCTGAGCTATAAAGTAGTTTGTTTGTGTAGGCTAATGCTAAGATAGAATCAGTTTGGGATGATTACTCAAATCATGTTTCAAACAAATATGAACTATATCAGTGTAGGAGATGAGCCTGAAAGGGGTGGTGGTGTCAAATGCACCATCAGTCTTGAGTCTTGAGTTATTTTGTGCCCACAAGAGATCTAGGTCCAACACACTTTAAATTCCATTGACTCATATCTATTGCTTAATTGCTTTGACCGTTGCAATAAACCTGTATATTCATCTGAACTGCCTGTACTTCCGATTTCCTATGCTTGACAATCAGTGTCCTCTAGTTGCCACCACAAACTATGTGCATAAAGAGAACTTTCATCTGTGGGTAGGTTTTAATTCTTACATATCACTGACTAGTTAATCCTGAAGAAAAAGGAGATTTAATAACATTTCTGTTGTTGGATATGCGGTAAGAAGGCCTTCAGACTCTGGAACTATAGAATCTCTGTGTTAGGCTGCTGTTTTATACTGGTTAACATTATCACAAAATAAGGCTTCTTTTTGCCAGAAATGACAATGACACAGATCAGTGCTTCTTTCTTAGGCAAGAAATCAAACAATGAAAACTTATGAAGTAATGTTGCTTGGAGGTTGAAATAATGCTCTCTAAATTCTTACAAGGTATCCATTTTGTGAGCTGTGAAGCAAAAGTGGTTAGCAGATGAATGACAGTGAAGCATTCATGCTAAAAGCCATATTTGAATATGCCGAAAAATATTTCTTTCATGTCTGAACTATGACAAATTTCAGCTTTTTAATTAGTGTGAAGGGGAAAAAAAACTCCAACATTGAAAGCTGGCCAGTAGTTTCTATTCCATTTATGTGACTTCTATTATCTGGAAATTAACAGTGCCCAGGAAAATATTTTTGCCTATACTTTCAAGTTCCCTACTGCATATATAAAATGTAAAATTTCTTAAAGGCACTTTTTATTCACTGGTGCAATAGATTCTATTTCATTTTCTAAAAGACTGTATTGTAATAGATTCTTCTGCAAAAAAAGCGGGGCTACATTCCATGCCACAAAAAACCAAAAGTGGATACACTCAAGTCTATTAATTTTTTGTATTGAATTATATCCTTTATAGATATAAATCATTTTGCATTTCACATTTCTGTCTTAGAATGGGACGTGGATTTGTCTAAACAATAGCACACCATTTCAAACTCTGTGTTTAATTGTGAGATTACAATTAAAACTCCTGTTTGGGAGAAGGAGATAAAGTAAAATCAGTTTCAAAAGTTGGGATGGGCTGGATGATGTTGAGATCATATGTGTCCTGCTCTTAGGAGTCTTCAATGCTTACATCATATAAGGCATTTGTGGGCCAATGGTTTTATTATTCAACTCTGCTACCTAAAAGATTGCTAACAAAAAAATTAAAAGCATAAAGAGAGTGTTAAAATCAATTATTTATGAAACCACTGGCAAAAGAAGCAACATCTTTAGAAAATTCCATGTGAGAAGGGAGGGAAGGCCAAATGTAACTCTGAAGGGAGAGCCCAGAAGAAATTTGGAAGAAGGGCTCTGATATCTGCAGGGACAGCTTCAAAAGAATCTCTCCTGCAGATATTCATGGTCATACCATGATTTATTACAAGAAAGTCAGCCTCCCAAATAGTTAGGTCCATAAGTATTTTATGCCATTAAATATAGGTTCCAACATATTAGGTTCTGTCTAACAGACTGGGCACAGTTAGCATTAACTGGTGCAGGTTTTTCAATATAGTCTTCATGTGAATCTTGTATTGTGGCACTGGTTAGTAGCCTAGCTGTCATATTTTACCCTAATTACATCCTCCATACAAATCACATTTCAATTTTCATTTGCAAGCATAGTGTGCATCTATGTGGCCAAATCTGACAGGCTGGAATACTATTTTTAATTGGGGCTACATGCTCCTCATTCCAACTGCCACCTATTTATTCAGACTACAGACAAGGCTGAATCCCAGTCCCCAAGACCAGTTTCCAATTATATTTTCAACAGGGTGGGATGAATTACAGCTATAGCTTGCTTACAGCAAACACCAGCAGCTTCATGCCACCACATTGCAGTTGTATATAATCCCCAGCCAAACAATTAACAATAAAGCAAGCCAACCTTAATTGATTTTAAAAAAGCTAACAAGGTTGAATTGATCAGTACTTGTGTGGAAATCTTATGACTGTAGGGTAGTTTAGAGAGTTGGGGGGAAAAAACATCCCTGAGAAAGGCAACATGAAACCACTTAGGTACTGAAGCAAAAATCAAACAAACTCCCTAAACCCATCAAGTAATCCACCTCAATAAAAGGATTGTTTACATTTTGATCTTTTCAAATTTCATCTGCTCATATCTAACTGAATAAAATTTTCTTGGAATTGGATGACAGGAGAAAGAAGGATGAGTCTCTTGACTAGAGGTGGGTTGCTGCCAGTTTGGCCCAGATTGGGCAAATTGGTAGTAGCGGTGGCGGGAGGCTCCGGCCACCCACCTGGATGCTTCTGTGCATGCACAGGAATGCACACGGGAGCGCATCCAAACCGGTAGTAGAAAAATTGGCAACCCACCTCTGCTCTTGACATGTGAGGAGCATCAGGCAAGCAGAGTGCTCCCATCCTCAGACAGAAGACAAAGTCATGCCACCAAAATTCAGCCATTTTGCTGCTGTTAACCATTCATGGTTTGGCCTAGATTTCTGAGGGTTTACATGACATAGGTGAATTAAAAATCTCCAAGTATGTGACCTTATCTAAATTCCTTTTTAAAGTTTAGCACTAATTTCTTACCACACTCAGCAGTCTAGATTTACTGGAATATCTGCTTTATCTGGCAAAAGGTTTTTAGAGGCCCAGCCATACTGCCCATAATTAGTTCTCATGTGAGGAGGCACATTGCTCTTCAGGCTTAAAACCCCTCAGATTTCATGAGCACTGTTTTTTTTCTCACCACTAGCTGGCAATAACTTGGATTTTTTTTATAGCATTATTTATTGCTTGAAGATTTACAACTAGGCAAAAGGTAGTACTGGATATTTGCTCTGAGGCTTTCTCTTAACTGGAGCAAAAGAAATGTGATTTATTTTTGTTTTCAGTCCGGAAAACTGCCTGTCAAGAAAACTGGATGGATTATACATTCAAAAAAGCCTTACTATATGAACACCCCTTTACATTGGTTATTGTCACTTGCTCATTTTGTGAAACATCTAGTTTTATGGAACTTTTCTCATAAGGGAGAGATGCTTTTGCATGTCTTATTTGAAATACTTTGTTTGGTCTGCAGCAATAAAAGTGCAAAATTCAATAAATAATAGAGATGATGTTAGAGTTTCAGCTGGAAAAGGATAGTGTAAATTGCAATAGTCTCTGACCTTTAAAACCCAATTAAGTTTCTTTTCCCTCTTTTCCACTAGTCCATGGATTTGATTACTCCCTTATTCCACCCATACACATCTCTTGTTTGCTGTAATAAACTAGAAAAGCAGCAGTTGCACACTCTCTCAATCCAAGCTTTTAAACTAGAGATGCTATCAATCCCCCAATCTCTCTCTCTCCCTCTCCCCCCCCCTCTCTCTCTCTCACACACACAGACACACACACACACACACACACAGGTGTGTATGTGTGAGGGGGGATCTTAAGGATGATTTAAGCTTGGAACTAACTTCCAGCAAAGGTAATGGGTCAATAATCAGTAATTAAGATTAGACATACTTAGGATAAATACATATCCATCTTCTGCCATTAATAAAAAATAAAAAAATCATTAAAAATAATAAATGAACAAATAAATCAGAAACTCAAAGGGTAGACTTAATGGATCACTAGGACTCTCTCAGTTTTCTGTTCCTGTGTTTCTTAAGACTCTTTCAATTAAGAAAGCAGACAATTTATAGTGTATTTGGAAGAAAATTCCTAGCTGCTTGGATTCATTTTCTTTATTTCACCCCACTGTAGCCTGAATTTCTCAAGATTATATATAGCAGAAAGATTAAGAAAATCCACACAAGCCTGGAATGCTTTGAGATGAGTTTGCATGGCTTGCCTGTCACTTTGGTGGTATTGTCTTGGCAGCTTTGCACCCATGAAACAGCCATCAAACACCACCGACAGACGTTTCATGCCATCCATGACCTCAGACTGAACCATTCTCAGTGAAAACTACAATCATCCCACTTAACTGAGGCGACTGAGTGCTGATTCAGGCATTGTTGCTCACAGCCGGCTCAGTTTTCCACAGAAGGATGTCAAGAACGTTTTCTCAATTATTAATCAAATAATTGTAAAAACGAAACCAATTTGTCGGCCTGACATCTGGATTGATTTTTTTCTTACCATTCAATCAAATAGTATTATTTCTGGACAGGAATATCTTTAATCTTAATCCTGGCCTAAGAATTTCTTTCCAAATCTAACCACGATTTGGGGGGGTTGCTCCCCCCCAATACTCAGCTCCCTTAGGTGACATCGCCTATAATTTGTCCCTCTGAACATTAAAGAACTGTTTGTGAGCAGTTACAACTATAATTAGGCTGTAACCTGTGAGTCCCACAAGATTATATGTTACCATAACCAAATGGCATTTTACTGAAAATGGAGGAGATAGTAGCAGGTAACAACTGTTTTGGTGGCACTAAACAATGAGGGCTTTAAACAGAGAAAGGTGAGGACCTTGTTAATCTGTCATCTGAAAAGCAACTGAAGCAACACTTGTTTCATCTGATTGTCATTTTGTACTGCTTGGGAAAGCAGGCTTAATAAGAGGAGTCTTCCAGAGTATAACTCTCAAAAGCTCTCATCATTGATTAAGGTGACTGGACCTGTTGAATGCTATTTAGCAGAATGTCAGGGGCCACAAGTTTCTATCTATGTATCTTTAAATACAGATATATTTGGGTCAGGGTTTTTCAAATTTGTATGAAATAATATTTTAAACCCCACTGAAAGGTGATTACAGTGACTATTTCTCTCTCCCACCCTCTCTCTCTCTCTCCCTCCGCCTTTCCTCTCTCATACCAAAATGGAGGGACAACTTCTTTATCACACCTTCCTGGGCTAAGCTCATATTTTCTTAATAGTTGCTGCATATTTTTATCAAAGCCATCTCCATAACTCTGCAGTAGTTAGAACTATTTTAGAACAGTGCCAAATGCATACTTTTGAGACAAAATGGACTAATTTAACAGGTGACCATGTCAAGTCCATATAGCTAGTAAGACCAAGAAAGCAAGAATGACACAATGAGGTATCTTTAATCTTGTTACAGAATACTGGAACTTGCAATAGGAATTTTCCAGCTTCATCAATAGTGATTTAATTAAAATGTAGCTTCTTTGGAATGTTTTTCTTTCCCCATCCAGGGGTGGGTTCCGGCTTCTTCTACTGCCGGTTCACTCAGGGACATGCTTTGGGCACGTGCACGCTTGATGCATGCTATTCCCGGATGCACAATAGATTAAAAAAATGCTTCTGTGCATGTGCAGAAGCAAAAATGAGAAGGTGCTGCCTATGGTGTCGCTAATAGAACCAGTTCAGGGGCATGACCAACCGAGTTACTACCTACTCGGCCGAACCGGGCTGAACCGGTAGGAACCCACCTCTGTCCCCACCAGTAGAAGAAGCCATTTCTATACCACTGCATAATATAACAGGAAAGCTTCTATAATGGGATGGTGGCGCATCCAATTATAAAAACTATCATATGTTTTGTACCAACATGCAAAATGGTGGTGCAAAGACTGTATTGAGCAGTCTAAAGTCCTTGAAATTCCAGCCCTCATTAAGAGAGTGATTGGCAGATGCATCCTTCCAACCGCTAATATTTAGAAGTTGAAGTGGAAGGAGGAATAGGGAAGGGAAACAAAACTGTGAAATGTATCAGTCTATTTCTTTCTGTCTTCCATTTGGCAAATAAGGATAGTTTTACTTGGCAGCAATGTGCCTAGGGTACATTGGGGGCAGGCAATTTTATGCCATTATAGTTTTTCATCAGATCAAGAAAGGATAGATGGATGGATATCAATTTATGTGAGCCCTGAGAAAGAGGCCTAAGATTGCAGCCTGAAGCTACAGGCCCTTGTAGTATTAATTTACATAATAATGATGCAGGACCACAATTGTTGCCTTTTTCTGAGAATTTTGGTCCTTCTCCTGTGAATTACTGAGGAAAGTCCCTTCTTTTTGCTCGAGTTAGCGGAGATAATAATGCTCAAGCAACTTTGTAAAAACATGGCAAATCTGAAGCACAAGATTACACTGTATTGTTATTCATAGAATTTGTAGCCACCAGGCACCTGTTCATTGAGTCTGACCTCCTGGGTAAAGTAGACTATAAAATGTCTCCAATAATTCTCGTGTGAAACTTATGAAATGGAGCATCTCTTCCATAAAAGTCACAATATCTTGATAAAAAGACATCTTCTAAAGAACAGAGAATCCATCATTGTCTTAAGTTTTTAGTAATAGCCTATTACTAAATTAAATATTAAATTCTCCATGATGCATTTTCTAAAATGAGCCTTCATTATTTGTTGCACTAAGCTTCTAGGGAATTACTTTATGGCAATCAAAAGTTCCATTCCTTCTCTGTAAGAACCATTTTTCTACATGTTTACAAGATTGCTAAGTATGTAATCTCATTGGACTGCCCAATTAAGAATGCCACTAAATTTATAATCCCCGCCAACAATTTAAAAGGGCTCTCAGTGCAGATAAAGAAACAAAGTACAAGGGACTTACCGTACTTCCAAGCAAGGTAATTTTGCATATCCCATCCATTTACATTTTTCATTTAGCAGAGCTCAGTAGGTTCAGCCCCAGAGCTACTAAAGAAAGCTGTATTTTAACAGACTATTCAACTCTCCCAAATAATGCTGAGCTAGTCGGATACAATTTGGTTCCATGTTATTAGAACGCCAATAGTTTCCCTTTATTGATTGAATGTTCCTTAAAACTTAATTTCATAGACAACCCAGTTTCTTCTGAGGAACCTTACTATTAGCCAAACAGAAAACAACCTCTTCTCTTCCTCCTCCTCCTCCTCTTCACCATCATCATCATCGTAAGAAAGAAACATCTTTCTTAAGAATTTGGAAATCCAATGTTCTATTATAACTAGCTATGGACTACAGCAATAACTAGATGGCAGCAAAAATTCAATATTTTATACCTATGTGCTGCCCTCAAGAACTTACTGTTGCTATTATTTAGTATACTGCCTAAAATATAGCACTGAAAAAATTGGATTTAGATGTTGAACTTCCCCCAAAACTTTTAACAAGCATTGTATACACCAGAATATCAGTATGTAATCCTGTATTTAAAAATAAGACACTCTGAATTCAGACAGCACCATTCCTCCTAACTATAAACCATACTAATTATAAATACATACCAATATCCAGTTTTGTAGTTACATATTCATTCCTCTTTTCTCCTTGAAAGCTGATATAATTATCAATTTCTAAGAATTCTTTTTAATTCTGTTAGTACATAGGTTTTACATACTTATACGTATACATACTATACACACATATACACAAACATCACATGTATATATCAGTGGTGAAAGTCAAATTTTCTTACTACCAGTTCTGTGGGTGTGGCTTGCTGGGTGTGTCATGGAAAGGATCTTGCAAAATCTCCATTCCCACCCTACTCTTGGGCCAGCCAGATGTGGTATTTGGCGGTTTTCCGACTAAAAATTTCCACTACTGGTTCTCCAGAACCTGTCAGAACCTGTCAAATTTCACCCCTAATATATATCTACACACACACACACACACACACACACACACATTGTATACTCACACACACACAAACATCTATACACATCTTTTTCAGTATGTATGTATGTATGTATGTATGTATGTATGTATGTATGTATGTAATTAACTGTTTGTAGAAGTTTGGGACATGTTGTGGGGGAAATGGGGAAGTGGGATTAGGTATTCTCACTTCTTTTCATACATAAATATATGAATATAACAGGAATTTTTTCACAGTTAGATTCTTAGTCTAACTTATATTTACTGTCTGCATTGATTGGTAACAGTTTTCACAGTTTGTGCTAACTTACCTGGCAAACATTATTTTCCAATAGTTTTGGATTGCGGCCCTTCCCCTCACAGAATCCAGGTGCAAATAGGGCTACATGCTCATAGAGTAATTTGACAGTCTTTTTTTCTGCAAGATTAATAATGAATTGTGAACCTTGACCAGAAAAACACTGGGAATTCCATGGAAGAGCAGTATATTGCTTTGGGAAATCAACACTGCTTTATAAGAACATAACCACATTTATATTTCCAGAATTCGCCTTGAAAATTGCCCACTCCCCACACTACAGGTTATTAAAAAGGCCTTTTCAGCTAGCTGTGCACTATATTGATTTACACAGTAGCAGCCTGTCCTGCCACGGCTTCTGAAGCAAGTTGGTTTACTAAAACAAGTACAGTGATTTCCTTAAGGAGATGTTTAGCAGGCTATTGAATCTTCCAATGAACTATACATACAGTATATAGACAAATAAATTGCAACTGAAAGCATACTTAGCTATATATATTAAACATCATACTATTAATCTCCTGGAGTCTTCATGCAGTTAAGATGGAATACAATTCAATAAATAAATACAGTACAGTCATCCCCTATTTGTACGAATTCTTTTTCCATAGTTACATGAAAGGCTATATAAATATTTTAGATATATAAATACTTTTCAGGCTCAATGCAGTTCACGGTATCAAAAATTATACAAAATATCACATTGCTGGTATATAAGAAAGAGGGAAGGGAAAACATGGGGAGGTTTGTAAAATTGTTTTATAGTTTATTTCAATAAAGTCAATAGTTCTACTCTTACTATGGAATCTGTTTCCTCATCTGGTCTACCTTAAAGACTACAGAGACAATGACCTATCACAAATCTGATGGAGCTGAATCAATCCAGAAAACAAGAACCAACTTTTCAGGGTTCATAACTAGGTGTTCTCCAAATACTCCTATAGCTATTAATAGCTAATCAAAGATTACATTCATTCTAACTGTAACCCTAACCCTAAGCCAAAATCCAACAAATTCCATTACTGTTTAACATATTATTTGATTTTATTTACCATGTTCTATAAACAATGGTTCATGGCATAGCAGTATATGTAAACAATTTTGGTTTACCCAATAAGCAAGTAAACATGCATTCGATCATGTTTTGTTTTCATGTAAGCATCTAACACACCTGTTTTGCAAGTTAACCATGAAAAAATGATCATTTTCTTCCTCTTTCTTTTATTCATGGCAAACTGGTTCACTAGTAAATGATGGAAATCTACCACCTGAGTTTTAATATAGCTATCACTTTTACATTTCAGATTTCTGAATAAATAAAAAAATATGCATAAGTGAGTGGATTTAAGCTTTGGTGTCACAAATATTCTCTATGGAAATTATGAAATTATACTAAGAAACATTGTAACTTCTGAGACAATAATGCTGATGATGGCATTTATAATAAAGCTGTAGTTTAAATAAATTATATATAAAGTGTTCAATTTTGGGGGGAAGAAATACATTATACATGCATATAAATGTAGAAAGGAACAAAATGACAGAATTTTTGAAGTAAATTTATAAACTACATAGGTATGCTTGGTATATATGGCTATCAGTAAGTGTTGTATTCTATGATTCTTGATGAATGTATTCTATTTTTCTTTATGTACACTGAGAGCATATGAACCAAAGACAAATTCCTTGTGTGTCCAATCACACCAATAATATTCTATTCTATTCTATTCTATTCTATTCTATTCTATTCTATTCTGTTCTGTTCTATTCTATTCTATTCTATTCTATTCTATTCTATTCTATTCTATTCTATTCTATTCTATTCCATTCCAATAAAGATACAGGAATATATTAAGCAAATTGGAGTTTAGTAAAGAGTAGGAAGGAGGGAATATTGTGTAATACATTTATTCATAAATATATTGATCTGATAGCTATGCAGACAGATTCAGCCCAAAGTGAGAAATAATCAAATGGAGAATTAAAAAGGCATGAAGCCAATTTACACACACACAGACACAAAATAGGATGATTCCATGATTGATCATCTCCATGCCTCTTCCAGAGTTCATACTATTGATCCATATTAGGGACATACAGAAATATGAAACAATAAGACTTAGAGAACACTTACCACCAATATATTAACCAGTGTTTATTGCCAAAATAGATAAATCCTTTTCTAAACATAGTTGGGATTTCAAAAATTAGCTGAATGCTATGAAGTCTAACATTCTGGAAGATGATTTATTATAGAATAAAACACATTTTAAAGGTTGATATTTCTTGATACTTATTTTCCCAGATAGTTTTTTTGCTAAACATTATCATGTCTTACATATCAAATTAGTTCTGTATATGATAATAGCTGCCAGGAGACTTTATTTCCATTTTATGCCTTTACTGGAAACTACACATAATTCCCTCTTTAAAAGAATGGCAAACTAAATTGTAGAAATATACACATCTTTCAAAAATCATACCTTAAGAACATGTCTGACACAGAATTTAATAAATCTGAAAAATCATTTATTGAACCCTTTTTTAAAAATACATGGACCCATACATTCTAAGTGTCAATTCCCCCGCATTGTCATGGTAGAAAGGAGGGGGAGTACACGCCATGCATACTGTTGACTGAAGTCGGATCTCAGATTAATGCAACCGGCTTGGGAGGAGTGCATCTTACAGCGGAACGTGATCATGACACAGACAGAGGGGAGAGGAGGAACAGGGATAAAGTTCAGAAGAAAAATCAAAGCAAGCACAGGGTTGACTGCTAACAGATATTGCCTAATGGATCACCTAATAAATCACTGGTTTTGTACTAAAATCTTGACTCAGTAATTATGAATTAATTAGGGCATCATTAGGAAATTTGACAGAAAGTTTGGATTTTTCTTAATCTAAGGTTTTAATTTAACTAAGACTTTTCTTGGACTCATTCTATAAGCTTGTCTTGGATTCTCCTAGATATATAATTCTTAGACTGGATACAAGCTTTTGTTAACAGTTCATAACAATATGAACCATATTATATGAGCCACTTTAATTCATTATTGAATATTAATTTGATCTTAATAATGTTTTTGAAATTTCAAGTTGGAAAATAAACATTAACATACAACATGTCAAAGTTTTTATTCGAGTTCTTTCAGCTTCTAAATCTTTTTTACCTTTTTAAGTTCTATTTTTCCCCCATTTTGAAATATCTGCTGAAGTATTAACATTGAAAAAAAAAGTTAAAGAATCAAAGACAAAAGCACAAGGCAGCCATGCAGATGACAGGGTAAAGTCATGTAGAAGAAAAATAACTAAGACCCAAGGCAGAACAGATCAACAAACCATTTTTCTATTTTACTGAGGGGAAAAAAGGGTATCACCTTCAGTTCCTCAACAACCTAAAATACCTCTGGACTGCTTGGGAGCTGGGTTAAAACACTACTGCCTCAGATGACTGGGAAAGTACTATGCCACTGAATTTATTTATTTTTAAATCACAGAGAGAAATTGAAAGCTCAGAGAGAAAAATAGCAATTAAAAATAAAACCTGGTGGTGAATTTAAACACAGCAACCTTCCATTTACCAAGAAATTATGGCATTTATAATAAAAGGGAGATCTAAAAGTATTAATCATCATCATCATTAGCTCAGCTGAAGGACTTTTTTTTCCTCTGCAAAATAGCACTGAACTACTAATTTATAAAATGCACTGGGAGGCACTTTCTTGTTGGATTCAGGACATAAGACTGTCACTGAAGACCAATTGAAAACTGCAATTAGCAAGGCCAATACCACTTAGACTCATATACTGCCCCACAGTACTTTACAGTATTCTCTGGGTGGTTTACCATGTCAGCATATTGCCCACAACAATCTGGGTCCTCATTTCATTGTTTTCAGAAAGATGGAAGGCTGAGTCAACCTTGAGCCAGTCAGGATCGAAGTCCTGGCTGTGGGCAGAGTCAACCTGCAATACTTCATTCTAACAACTACACCACTATTTAGGCCAATATGTCCACCATAGATCAATTAGTCCAATATGTAGAAGTTCACGGCTCATCATAATATAGGTAACCATCACTTAATCATCAGTAGTTTAACAAATGTTCAAAGTTATGATGGACCTCACCAAAGTGACTTATGACCCAATTCCAAAGTTCCAACAGTGGCACAAAAACCTGTTGTCACATGATCACATTTTAGATGTGGCAATTGGCAATTGGCTGGCTGGAGCAATCATATAATATGATTTGTGACAATGTTTTGGTCATTTTTCGGCCCCTTCTGCCATTTTCTGGTGAAAAATGCTGATAGGAATACATTGATTCATTTAATGATTGCTGTGTTTGCTTAATGGACACAGCATTTGCTTAAAGACTACCACAAAAAAGTCATAAAATTGGGTCCAGATATGTGGCTGTCTCAACTTATACCATGATGACTTATGACAGAAATTCTGGACTCCATTAATGGAAGTCAAGGACTACAGTACCTGTATACTACAGTATATCTGTAGTATGTTTATCGTAGTAACACAACTACTTTACAAAGTACATTGGCTTCCAATATGCCTTTGGATGCAATTTAAGATACTGATTTTTATCTACCAAACTTTGAACAGAACAGGAGTGGGCTAGTTACAGCCTGACCCCAGTTACTTCTAGCCTATCCCACATACTCTGACCAGATGGACTTGCTATAGGTTCCTGATGTCCCAGAAGCTCCCCACTTGGCCAAGATGAAACTTTCTTCTGGGTGGGGATTGTATATTTGGGTTATAGATGTTATTTTTTATTGGTGATATATAGCTTGTTTAATTGCAATATTGTTTGCGAATGGATTGATATACACCATCAGGAGCGATTTGTGTGATTTGGACAGCTATATAAATCTTCTAAATGAATGAAAGAATGAATGAATGACATTGGCATTTTGTTACCATATTTTTTTAAATCCCCTTAATCATAAAGGATTGCCCTGAGAGTACCCTGGTTATTAACTTGGGAAAGGGATTGTATTTGGGCAGGGGCTGGCCTGCTTTCCTGTTAAAATAAAATTTTGTAAAGCAGAAAATAATAATTGGTCTTGTGGTTGGAAGGAAGAACTGGTTCTTAATCCCTTCTCTTTTGTCTTTGGAAAAGTGAAAAGCCACGGGGAGTTGTGAGATGTTGCAGGAACATTGTGTACTACATGAACAGCTAGAGAGGTGTGTGTGAAGAGGGTGTTGAGTTTAGAATCCTTGAATAATGATGCAAATCTTACCTCCCCCCAGAATTCCTGAAGCCTTATCTTGCTGTTCCCAAGAGAATGCTATCAGTCTGGTGAGGTTCTTGTAAATAGCCATGCAACAATAAAAGAGTAACTTTGATCATTTCCCTGTGTCATTCTCATTCCCTATGCCTGACATTGCCTATTACCATCTGCCTAAATCTTATAATGTTGGGCTGCCACCAATGGTAAATGACCAGAAATGGTCAATATGATTTCCCTACCATTGAGCAGATGCTGATTTTCAGGCTTTCAAGAATTGTTATTTGCAGCTTCATTGGAAAAAGCTACATTCAGTTGTTCCTATAGACTCTGTAACAAGGGCTCTTTGCTTAAGAACAACCTAGATGAGAGGATGGAACAATTTTAGCACTTAGTAAAAATAGAGTGCTCTTCATTCTTTAAAACCTTTTTTCTTATTTGCTAGTAAATTAAAAACCCACCATTACTTGGTGGGTCCCATTGCCACTCACTGTATTCTCTATACAACTGCTTGTATGCACGAATAATACTTGAGGAAAATATTTTTTTCTCCAGAACACTTGAAAACGTTGCAATCAGGTGCATTTAAATGCTGAAGCTGCTGACCTTTGCAGTGATGAATTTTAATATTAGTCAGAGAATCTGGGGATCGCAATACTCCTGTGCACATCATGTTTGGGCTGCCTGCTAACTCATTGCTGTTGACAAATAATAGTTTTTGTGCCTATTTAATACAGAAAAGAAATGGAATGGAAAAGTAATAAATGCCATGAATGTGATTTATAGCTTACCCTTCAGGCAATTCCTGTGGTTCTGCTAGGTAATTACACAATGCAATCCAGATCCTTCCTCCCTCCCCCCCCAGCTGTAGTCAATAAAAACCTGTGAAATAAAATTCTAGAAGAAAACAGCAAGGACTATCATCCGAGGGGTTCTGTATTTTTAATGTCTCACAAGATGGGCAACTATACAAATTTGATAAATAAACACGTAAGTAAATACTGCTGAACAGTGACATGTAGGTAGGTTGGTACAGATGTCCCTGTTCTTGTGCAAAAATGAAGCAATGTCAATAACTATTATCATAGAATAACAACATTCTATTTCATAAACTCCACAACATCCACAGTGCTTCCATCCTGCCTTTATTGGTTTTTCTTTTGTATTTCCTAAGAGTAGCCCAGTCTAGTTTTATTTAATAAATAGATTTTTTCCCCTAAAATTGGAGCAACTTTATTTTCTAATCTTCTGGTATGCTTGACCATAACTAAAAAAAAAAACACAGGAACAGATGTGACAAATTCAACATACATAGCCTGAAAAAGGGAAATGGATGCAGAGATGCCTTCCATCTTGGCCAGACCCAATTTTTCAATATAAGTAAGTCAAATAGTTTGCAGTGAAAAATAGGACCCTGTAAATGACACATGGAACACAAATTGCTCATCTGAAATGACTGCTATAAATTATCCATTCAAAACAAAGAACTGAATCCAAAGCAGCAAGTGAATGTCTGCATTTGAAAAATAATTTATAGCCTTCTTTCCAATGTGCCATTGGAAGATGTTCCATAGCTGAAATAGCAAATTAAATACACCATATATTTTTACAAAATAGCATCCTACTCTGTTTTGTTATTTACTTAAAATCAAGGAACCTAAAGATGTGACTTTATCCCAATATTTAGCTACAAGATAATCGGCTGACTTTTAATTTTGTTAAAATAAACATACGCAGTTCTGGCATGTTTTCAAATCCAATACTAAGCCTTTGCAGCCAACATCATTCTAGTTCCTATCGGCCTACCACTGGCTGAAAGAGGAAGAATACTGTCAACTGGAATTCTGATTAAGAATTTAAGAAGAAAGGCTCATACATCTGCTTGGCAGGTTATTTAATAGTTTTCCTTGGGCAGGCAAATCTCTGGGGTGATGGGAGGATAGAAAGAAAGATTGGGACACAGGTGTCTACTAGAAATTAGGAAATAAGAAGGTGCCCATAAACTTAATTGTAAACTGAAGTACCATTGGCTCTTGAAGCAATGTTTTACCTCCTTTTGTTTGCTAGCATATCAGGTATTGTTTACCTAATGAAATGTTATTTGTTTTAACTGGGCCAGACATGGGGAAAATATTTATAATGATAGCAATAGCAATAGCACTTAGACTTATATACCGCTTTACAGTGCTTTACAACCAAGTAAGTGGTTAAGAGAGTCAGCATATTGTCCCCAACAATCCTGGTCTTCATTTTACCCACCTGGGAAAGATGGAAGGCTGAGTCAACCTTGAGCCTGGTGAGATTCAATCTGCCAAACTGCTGGCAGCTGGTGATCAGCAGAAGAACCCTGCAGTACTGCCTCTAATCACTGCGGCTCTGCAGCTCTTAATGATGGTGGCTGAGTTGTCCTAAGCAGCCCAATGATGATTAAAAAAAATGTGTGCCAAGTATTTTTCCTCATCAAATTGGATTATTTTATTTTTTTCTTTGCCAATCTCACATTATGATGTTAGCAGAAGAAAGTTTTCCATATGGAGAGTTTGAAGCATGTTGTTGTTACTTGCAACCTGACATCAGACACATCCCCCATTAGATCTCTCAGAAGAATGAAGAGGCAGGGGCAGATTGTGGTGTTCTTCTTATGAGTCTCATCTTTCTGATCTGTTCTCTCCTTTCATCTGCCATCTATGCCATGTTTTTCTTTCAGTCTCACATCAAAAGATACAACAACTAATATAATTAAGAAAAATGCAGCCTAGAGCTTTAGATCTACTTCAGCCTTCTCCAAGTGGGCTTCTCTAGGTATATTAGACCATAATTCCCAATGAAAGGATCTGGGAATTGTAGGAATTGTTTTCTAAATGTATTGAGAACTCTTAAAAAAGAGCCAAGGTGGCGCAGTGGTTAAATGCAGCACTGCAGGCTACTGCTAGATCAGCAGGTCAGCGGTTCAAATCTCACCGGCTCAGGGTTGACTCAGCCTTCCATCCTTCCGAGGTGGGTAAAATGAGGACCCAGATTGTTGGGGGCAATATGCTGACTCTCTGTAAACCGCTTAGAGAGGCCTGAAAGGCCTATGAAGCGGTATATAAGTCTACTGCTATTGCTATTGCTATTGCTATTGCTATTGCTATTGCTATTAATCCTTATGAAGGCTTTGAGATAGCAATTGTCCCATAAAGAAGTTTGATCTCCCCCAGGTAGATGGGGGAATATAAAAAAAGAGAGAGAGAGAGAGAATAGGTTAATTTCCCTTATTAAATTATGAATCCCAACTGCTATGAAATTTTTTTATCTACATATTGCAAAACTCATAACATGGGAATGCTGATCAATATTTACTTCACATAATAAAATACAATTTTCTCAGTTCCTATAAGATTTTTATTTTCATACAACGTTTGTACAATATTGAAAGACAAAAACTGGGTAAAGCCAATTGCTACTGCCTTTATTGTCACTTCCATCATGACTAAATTTGCCTCTAAAAAGATGGAAATGTGACTAACAATTAGCAAATTAAACTTTTTGTTTTATCTGTGAGTCTAGATAATTGCTTTTCATTATGGAATGAGATTTTGTTCAAAAATATAGTGACTGCTATCTCAGACACCTAATAATAATGAGCTGTCCTGTCATTAGCAATTTCATAGTTAAGAGTAATTAGATTTCCTCACCTGCCCAATACAGAAGATGCAGAGAAAATAATAAAAGAAACATTACAGAATTTGGAACAGCATCAAGTAAGGTAGAATAATGAAACTTTAAAAAAAGAAACAAAGGAGAAAACAGACTATCTCAACAACCAGAAATGCTAGATACCATGCAATAGAAATTCATTTTTTATTAATTTTAATTAACTTTAAAGATACTGGATGTTTGAAAAAAGCCATTCAGGCATTCTTGTTTTAGAGATCTTTGTGATTAGTCAAACAAGAATAACATTTTGTCAATAGTACAGCAACTGATAGTAAATAACTCTGAGAAATAATAGTAGAAACAATTCCAAAATTGTACAGTATTTCAAAGGAGAGTTCTGATTTGATGAAGCTTTGATCAAACCACCTCATCAAAGTAGATTCTCTAATTGAAGTGGGGACTTCTTTTACAGCAGCAAATTAGACCAGGTTGCTTTGAAATTCTTCATTGGCATTTTAAACATTTTACTGATTTTTTTAAATTGACTTTCCTACTCTTTCTGGAGTTGTTACATTCAATATACATTGCATTGCAATGGTTCCATATATGGAAATTATCAAGGAGAGAGCAGGATTCACTTGTATGATAGGCTCTCTGATATTACCATAACTTAAGTAGCAAACCAATCAGTTTAGGGTCTTGGTGAATTCTGTTCATTACCTTTTTCTCTCTCAAAACATTTCTTGTGGGCAGCTACATTCTTTAATACTATTTTCTCTTCTGATAACTGATGTACAGATCTTGGCAATACATGTAAATACAGCTGAATATTCAGTTCAGGTCACAGTATTTTTTTGATATAGTCCCAAGACCACCTCTACTTTTAAATTTGTCATGTCAAGGATAAATTTAAATTTCTTGACCATGATTGAATAAGAGCAGGCTAACACAGCTATTGGCTCAAATCTTTACTGTTTTAAAAAATAAAGGTGGCATGGCATGGTACAACTATCACTATCTCAATGGTGTTGTTGCACACTGTGCTACTTGCTTCTACTAACTTGCATAGAGTGTTGCCAGAAAGCCACAACCTTGAGAGAACTGCTAGTAATAATGGAATCCTTCCTGGAGGGTCCAAACAACAGGTTATACCAACTCTTCTCAAATTTCAAAAATCCTGGCTATACAAGGTAGGAAACCTATAATACAAGGGCACATGAGAGGGCATTCTTCTGAGTAACGTATGTTTAGAGCCAGATTTTGCCAAAGGGAAGGAATATTTCCATATCATATCATATAAAACATTTGAAGTGTTCACCTGAAACGTGGCTGGGTTAATGTCTTCAAAACAGTCTAACCATTTGTTCTGTTTTCCACTCTGTCAAATGCAGGGAGTGGGGAGAAGCAACAGTGTTTTGACATTTCTTCATTATAGCCTAGGGACAAATATCTTTCTGGAATGAAATCTCAAAGGGGTTCAAGTCAAACAGAGTTGCCTTTGGGTCTCAAATCAAGCCTTTTCAAACCAATCACACCAGGGCCTTATTTCCTTCCACCAGCCTAGAAAATGGAACACCAATCCAGTGTACTCTCAAAAGAAATCTTGAAGTAATGCATTAATGTCTTAGCATGATATGTGACTTGCAATAATTTAAAATGACCCATCCTCAATAGTTAATGCATTCAGATGATTTCCAGATGGCTTTGGGAGATTTTCCTCTCTGAATGAATGATGATCCTTCTAAAGCATGGTTGTCTTCTGAAATGGAAAAACCTGTTTTAGACAGTAGCTTGATCATTCCTGGACATATTTTCTGCTACTCAGAGCTTAGACAGAGCCTTGGTTTTCTGCAGATTTGTTGGCAATAAAATAAGCAAGAAGACAAATAGAGTGACAATGGAAGTAAATTTCCGATTAATTCAGTCAAACATAAACTACAGTTTACTTTCAGAATTATCCTGGAACTATGATGGCAGCACTGGCATTTTCATCACTGTATTAGCAGAAAAGCCCAACTTAGATGTTGTTGTTGTTGTTGTTGTTAGCTGTGAAGTCATGTCCGACCCATCATGACCCATGGACAACATTACTCCAGGTCTTCCTGTCCTCTACCATCCTCTGGAAACCATTTAAGGTCACGCCTACTCCTTCGGTGACTCCATCCAGCCACCTCATTCTCTGCCATCCCCTTCTTCTTTTGCCCTCAGTCTTTCCAAGCATTAGGCTCTTCTCCAGTGAGTCTTTTCTTCTCATTAGGTGGCCAAAGTTTTTGAGTTTCATCTTCAGGATCTGACCTTCCAAAGAGCAGTCAAGGTTGATCTCCTCTAGGACTGACTGGTTTGAACACCTTGCAGTCCAAGGGATTCGCAGGAGTCTTCACCAGCACCATAGTTCAAAGGTTTCAATTCTTTGGCTCTCAGCCTTTCTTATGGTCTAACTTTCACAGCCATACATTGCTCAGATGTTACAGGGGTTAAAATCTTTCATGCAAGAAATATGGATGAGCTCTACCCTTCAAAAGCACACTGATGAAATCAAAACATCAGGGGCATCTACATTTTCACTGAAGAATAAGTATACCAATGCTGCATTATCAGTTCTATGTCCCATGGCAGTCTCTGCAAGTGAAGCTCCATCAGCGAAAGCATAGATGCTTGAAAATCAAATGTCAGTAATGTGCCTTTGGAAAAGCAAGGCCCATCACTGGCATTATCATGAGGAGATTTCATCCTCTAAGCCAGGCAAGCTAATCATGCTTTCATCCATAGTGCACTTAGCTCAGGCTCAGCTTCTGACAATATCACATTTAGTTGATATAAAAGGGTAGACCCAGGAGCAGGAACAACTTTGGATCCTGGAAGAACCTTTGATCTGATTTCTTGGCATATTTTGAAATGGGCTTTGATTTCTTTTGAAGAAATGACACTCCAGTCAACTATATGGTGGTGAAACAATGATCTGTGAGTTCCCTTGGAATGATATAATTTTTTTTTCAACTCCTTTATCTCAGGTTATTATTAATAGGGCTTCCTTTTCGATGAATTCATGACAAGGTACATGCCAAAAATGTTATATTTTTGCCTTTTCTTTTTAATTTGATTTTAGAACCATTTGGATGCGTACTTGGAAATTCTGAGTAAGATTCAAATAAAATAATATCTAAAAATTCAAATAAGATATTATTGCATGATGATATTTCATTTGTTACGAAGAGAGAGACCAGAAATGTCTATTCCTAATTCTTTTTTATATACATGAGTTAAGGATCCTTTTTATCTCATTAAGTTGACCTTTGAAATAATGAACTTGAGCATTCCATCCATTAAACCAATTCAGGATTGCAAAGTTATAATATAAAATAATATAACATGAGATTAATTCCCCTCCAAAAGCCTCACTACTAACTTTGCTTCAGTATTATAGATTCCATAGAGAATGTTTAATTTTTATTCTCAAAATTAGTGATTCTTGTTCTGTAAAGATTAGTCAATTCCTTCCCCTTAGTAGAACTGTGACCTCTTAATCCAAATAAGTTAGTTCTGTCCTATTATCATTTCATTTTGGGACTAACATCAATAGGTTTGTTAATATAAATCAATCTCTATATTAAAGTCTTCTTGACTATATTTGGACTTCCAATATATTTCAATATATTTCCAATATATTAAAGCTCGAACAGTATTCTTCAAAATGAAAAAGGTCTTCTGCAGCCTAAGACTGAAATTCAGGCTTATCAGATGTTACATCTTTTCTATCCTGTTCTACGGAGTAGAGAGTTGGTCTGTCTGTCAGAAAGCCACTTGAAGAGACTAGAAACATTTGAAATGTGGATTTACAGGCGGCTGTTACATATAAGTTGTGTGGACAAAATCAGAAATGAGGAGGTCATAAGCTGCCTGGAAAAGACAAGGGAAATTATCCAAACCATAAAAAAGTGAAAGTTAGAATATTTTGGACATGTGACTCAACACCCAGAAAAATACAGCATACTTCACTTAACCCTCCCAGGAAAGATTGAAGGCAAATGTGGTCCAGGCAGAAAAAGAACACCATGGCTTCAAAATCTAAGGGACTGGTTTGGACAAAACTCAACAGCACTTTTTTGTGCAGCTGTTGATAAAAATAGGATTGCCAACATGATCGCCAAAGTCCAAAGATGGATATGGCACAAGAAGAATAGTCTTCTTGGCTATTTTTGGACTTCCAATATTCTGTATTTCATGGGCAATACAGATAGATATAATAAATATACAACATTAGGAGAGAAAAAAATGTAACTGATTAATTAGGGTAAGGATGAGTTGACAAACAGGAAGGAGAAAAACTTTCCTGCACAACAGTCAACATTTTTTGAGTTTTTCTACTCATAATATCTCCTGAATTTCCTCCTATTTTTTTTTTCATGGTTTTTTTCTACATTTTCAAGTTTTAATGTGGAGCATGCATTCCTACATTGCTTGATTAGCATAACATAAAGTGGAAAAATACAATAACAAAGGATTATAGGTGGCTTGTGGCCTGATTTTACATCAATGGCCCAGGAGTTGGCAGACCCTACAATAGTCTGCTCTAACCTTTTTGTGAATCATTCCTGGTTACCCCTCTAGAAAAATACTGTGATTAATTTTATGAAGTTGCTTATTGTGAAAGAGCAGGCTGCTTGAGAATATCCCCTTCCATTTGAGCCTTTCTCCCTGCAGTGGCATGGCCGAGATGTCAATAAAAGAACAACCTTGACATGTGAGGCAGAAGACAAATAGGTTTGGGAGGCTCTGCAGCCACCAGTGAATGCAGAAGTCCAGCAGCAAAAAAGATAAAGGTGGTGTTGTTTTCCTTGAGGAAGTGTAGAGTCCAAGGGAGGGGGGAAGTGTGGAGGCACAGCCAGGTAAAATACAACTTGGAAAGATGAAATAACTCTATGTGCTGGCCATTTAAAAACAACAACAGAGAAACAAAGAAGATTCAGAATATTTTGTAACTTGGGAACTTTTCTACAAATGGTTAGCTGACAGATACAGAGGTTAGATGAGTGAATTTATGTGAAAAGGGGAACACATGAGAAAGAACAAATGGTTAGTAAATATTTTGATGGTTATATAATTGATATCATAAGGGGAGATAGTATACTTTTCAATAATGATTGATATTATCTCATATATGTCTATATGTACATAATTATAATGATTATGATGATGTTTATATTTTAAAACTCTGGACACCTAGAAAACACACAGTTCAATATAGAAATGGAAATGGAATTTGTGATATAAAACAATAAAAATATTATTAAAATATTAAAAAATAAAAACAACAGAGGGGGTAAAAAGCAGAAGAAATCCCAAAGTCAGAAAAAAAACCCCAGACAGGACAAACATTGATGAATAGTAGTTACCAATAGAGAACTATGTTGTATAGAGTTTATAGTTTAATAATATTAGGGTAATAGGAATCCCTCACACATATATTTGTGTATACGATGCATAGATCATTTTTATAAAATATCATTGCTTTAAAAAGTCCACCCAGCCATTATATGAAGATATAAAAGAAGCCCACATGTTCCAGGATCCAGCACTTTTGTGTTTCTCTTGAGTTTGTGTCAATCTAATAGGTGTGGCTTAAAAAAGAATCCATGACACTTATCCATGATTCAGATTTCTATATGAATGGAATGCACTATATCTAATGCCTCCTGATTTGTCAATACAGGCAGAAGTGAATAGGCTGGTCCGACTGCAGAAATGATTCTGTTCCTGTTTAGATGAGAGTCCATCCTATCTGATAAGGGTTTGTTAAAGAAATCACCATCCAATTCTACTTTGACATGAAGCAAAGTCTGTGTAAGTTGGTTCTGGCCTGAATTGAATCAATGAGGTAGTTCAGCACATACATGGGATATAATACGACAATTAAAACACATTTGAACAATCAAGTCAATTTGATTTTCCAAATCAAATACTTTTGTACCTTTGCAAAAGTCATTCTGAATCACCAAAGATGGCTGTTCAGCATATTAATTCAAACTGTAACCTTAATCTGATTCGGAAAATCAAGATGGTATGGAGATTTGATCCTTCAGATTGCAGCTACAAATTAAACTTTTGCTTATCCCTTGTGTTTATTCCAATATAATTTCAAGCCTCTCTGGATAAGTCAGATTATCTAGATCTAGTAGAACAAATATGGATCATCATAACTCTAAGCATATATAATGTGCCAAAGATCTACATTATTCAAAAGAATGTTACAAGTAATGTATGCAATCTTGTTCTAATGTTCTTAAGGTCAGAAATGATTGTGTAATGTTACATATGTTGTCATTTAATGGAGTTCTTCTATTCATCAACCTGTTTAATTATAGTTTTGATTCTATGGTTATGCTTGGCACCGAAATATTCCTTAAAAGAACAATTTTATATAGACATTACATTTTCTATTTACTTTGCCTATAGAGTTAAATTAAAGTTCTAAAAATGCAGTGCTGTTAATGCATAAGCTAATTGAAGATTTAATATGAATCTATATACTCAATTGCAAAATTGATTAAATCTGCTATATTTAAAAGCTACACTAAACTAATATAATTTTCCTTTTTGATTCACTTCTCCCTGAGATTCAGCAAAGGAAAGAAAGAAATTACCTAGCAGGGATAAAATTATACAAAACTGACAAGTATATTTTAACTACCATAGCACTATAATTTTAATAATACTCTTTATTATTAAATATGCATGTACACACTCATACAAATTACACTTGCACAGAAATAATTACTCTGCAGACTCTCCTTGTCAATCTCTTTTTTATAATTTTAAACAGCACATTTATTCTTTTAATGTGTTCTTTGTATGCACAAAGACAAAAAAGAATGAAGCAGAAGAATGTTGAATAGAATATCTAGTGTTACAGGTTTGCCATTCAACTTTAGAATTTGTTGAACTTTAATTTCCTTCTGTGACTCTTGATCAGATTCTCCATCCCAGAGGAAGACTCAAGAATCACAATATATCCTATTTCATCACTTCCATTTAATTTACTGAACTCTTCACTTTCAGCCTGGTGCAGGAATTAAAGTGCTGATGGCTACCAACAAGAAACAAGTTCAAATCCACCTTCAATCATGGAAGCTCCATGGGTAACTTAGACCACCATCTTTTTCACAGGCCAACCTACCCTACACTTTTGGATAAAAAATTGGAGGAGTTAAATGCTTGGCATACTCTCTAGAGTTCTTCAGAAAAGTTAAATTTACAGTTTTTAAAAATCTATAAGACAAAATGTTTGTTTCATTATCAAATGAAGGGTATTTTTTTTTGAAAAAAGTTTTTTTTATTTTCATTTTCCATACATTATAACCACATCTGAACAAAGATTAGTTTAGATTCTCTAATATTATATCATACACTGTATCTTCTTACCATCAATATATATACTCTCTCCTCCTTCCTATATCCTTTCTTCCCTCTACCATCCCTCTCTTCTCTAATATATATATATATATATATATATATATATATATATATATATATATATATATATATATATATATATATATATATATATATATATATATATATATATATATAATATCCTCTTACCATCAACCTATAACAACTATCATTTGCTCTTCTGCTTTCCATATACCATGTTATACCCTATTTCACCGCCATCCTCTCTCCTCTCACTCTCTCCTCCTCTCCTCCTCCCTATCGCCTTTCTTCCCTCTGCCATCCCTCTCTTCTCTACTTCCCCTATATGAAGGGTAATCTGAGGAGGCAAATTACACGATATTTGTATCTGGAATTACTAGAAGAAGGCAAGCAGCATTTCATAATCACTAAAAGTATGTTGTTATACTGTACAAAACAGCACCACACAGGTCTTAAAATTTTGTAGAGGTCTACATTGTACATCGGTTTTCATTGACTTCCTAATACTCTCCTCCAAATATATATTGAATGTGAATATTCCTATGCAAAATGAGGATGAAGTATGAGAATTAAAAAGATCCATAATACATCTGGAGAATGTCACATTGTTAGTCTACAGTAGGAGTGGGCATTTAATTTTCTCAAATGTAAACTGTAAAATACTCAGGTCTGGTTTTGAATCAGAATATAACTTATTATTCCCTAATGCAATAGGCAAATCAAAATATTTATATATGTTATTTTTATTAATAAAAATATATATTCTACTTTTTCATCATTAAAACTGATCGCAAGATATCCTGAAATAATTTATAATACAGCCAAAGGTAATAATTAAATAGAAAACTACTAGAAGTTTATAATAAAAGCCCTCAATAATAGAATCTAAAACAGGAAACAAGACAAGATCAAAATTGTGTATACATCACACTAAGCCATGGTCCATTTAACGGCAGTTTATTAAATAAACAACCATTTTGTGATTGCCCCAAGTTCACCTTTCTAATCACCTGTTCATTTATGAACTATGAAATACAATTCACAGTAGATGATGGGGTTACTTGAATATAAATTAATAGAAAGAATAAAGCCAACAAGTGACTGTCACAAAGCCAAGGTCCCTCCCATCTTACTATTTTTAGATTGGTAGCTCATTGGCATGCTTCCTTGAAGCAATATTATCTCCCAAGACACAGAAAATATAAGGATGCATGGATGAACTTAATGTTATGAAATCACAAAGCATGTTCAAGAAGCACATTGTTAATCTGATGCCACACTTTGCTAAGATGGCAATGCTATTATTATATACCAGAGGCATCTAATGATTCTGCATAATGAAGGCATTATTTTTGATATATCACTAGTCAAGTGCAGAATAATGACATGACTCATTGAGAGTTCATCAGAACCTCGTAACTCTGTTAATGTACCATGGTTAATGATTTGTCCCAATGAAAGCCTCCTCCTTCAGCTCCTTTCATACAAGTCAACAAGGGGACAAGAAATGCAAGACATTCGGCATGCATTGATTCTAAAATAGAGCTGCTACCACTACAGAAATTCTTCATCTGTGTGTGAGTATGGTATCTCTGTCCTATTTATTAAAGAATTTCCTGGGTTTGTGAGCCTGAAAAGCCACTGTTTTAGAAGTTCCATTATCTTTAATGAGACAACTTATTAAAGCAGTGACACCTTTTTTCCCCCAGACTTGTGCAAAAGCTTGAAAAACACTTTGATGAATAGAAAGAAATGCTGTGCTGGCTCCAAAGCACTCCTGCCAAATCATTTTCCAAGTGTGCGCAGCCCTCTTCTGCATTGCTTAAATGCAGACAAGTCCCAGGAGAGTCCATTGTATCGATTCGGTGACATTTCCTAAGGTGTGTAAGTGGCTTAAATGGATTCAGGTTTGCAAACTATAATGGACATTTTTTTCCCCAAAAGAAAAATATGTAGTTTGATTACCATTACATTCCAATAAATGTAGCATATACATGTTCAAATACTATATGTCTTCCTTCTCTGTGAGGGGCAACCTGAAAAGCAAGCCTTGAAAGAATAAAAAAAAGTGTGTTTTAAAAGTGATTTATAATATAGCACTTACTATGCTATCACACCTCTCAGACTTTAAGAGCATCTCTTCACACATGCCTGGCTTGTCAATCTGCAGTAGTCTTCACCTTCATTTTGTACTTCTCATTCCTTTCAAATGTGCAAGGCAGATATATTTCATAGATTGAGATGTGGAAAATAGCTGCTGATGCATATGGCTGAAATTCAATTGTTTCCTCTTCCTTTGCCTCGGTATGTTTATCTGGGAGGAAAGCAGTGATTTCACGCTAATTTTCAAAAGTAACTGCCACTAAATCCAAATGAGCTTACTCCCAAGTAATATTTGCATGATCTTAGCTAAAACCTGGGTGAAAAAAAATCTTCCTTCCTTCTCTCATTATAATTAAGTAATTCTGCCCTTTTCTCTGTAAAGAAGGTGCAATGGTCAAAGCCAACAAGGCCTAGATTTCAATCTTGCTTCAGCTATTCAGTCTATGGGTATTATATCTATTGTACCAATATAAAAGAATATACATAGATCAGGGTTGAACTGTGGAGTCTTTGGTTTGGTTTGGTTTGGTTTTATTCAACTTGTATGCCGCCCTATTCCCGAGGGACTCAGGGCGGCTAACAAAACCGGAAGGGAAGGGAAACAATACAAAAGGAACAGAAAACAAAGACAAACAACAATACAGAACCAATTTAAAAGGTCTCAACAAGCACACCAGTTCGAGTGGGGATGGAACTCAGCAGCCCCAGGCCTGCTGGAACAGCCAGGTCTTAACGGTTTTACGGAAAGCCTGAAGGGTGGTGAGGGTCCGAATCTCCACGGGGAGATCGTTCCAAAGGGCTGGAGCAGCCACAGAGAATGCCCTCCTCCGGGTAGCTGACAGCCAGCATTGGCCGGCAGATGGAATTCAGAGGAGGCCTAGTCTGCGGGATCTAATGGGTCTTTGGGAGGTAATCGGCAGGAGGCGGTCTCTCAAGTACCCAGGTCCAATACCATGTAGGGCTTTATAAGTGACGACTAGCACCTTGAAGTGTATCTGGAGACCAATAGGCAGCCAGTGCAGTTCGCGGAGGATAGGTGCAACGTGGGTGTACCGAGGCGCACCCACAATCGCTTGCGCGGCTGCATTCTGGACAAGCTGAAGTCTCCGAACACTCTTCAAGGGCTGTCCCATGTAGAGCTTTCTGAACTCAGTTGTGGTGGCGGTAGTGTTTTTTGCAGACATTTTATTACCCAACAAGGTAACACTATCAGCACTAGAAGGGAGTGGGGTTTCCTCTCTTTTTATATACAAGTGGCTTGTCCTGTCAGTGTTGGTAGACATGTTTTTGGTAGTTCCTTGAACAGGCTATTATTTACTGTTTGATTGTTTGACTGAGTTGGTGTGGCATTGTTTTTTGTTGAGTCTTTCATAATAAGCTCTTCTAAGACTCCCTTTGTTCTGGCTAACAAAGTGTTGTCACCAATATAAATATTTTAAGTGTTTTAGCATCTTATTTTGATCTCAGCTATCATTCATTCTAATCCTGCCATTCTTATAAATCATACATCAATGAATAAAGTGAATATAGATTCTGGTGTGCTATTTTTTCTGTACTGAACTAAGTTTCTTCAAATGTACTCCTTGTAGCACTTTTTTTTTTTTTTAACTGATTAGGAAGATTCCTCAGAAAAATAATCAAGGATTCTGGCATGGACAAGGGCATGAATATATTTCACATTTTGCTATAATCTACACAGTCAGTTGTTTTATTGCTAAGATTGTTCCTTACGTTCCCTATCTTAATTGTTTGACTTTAAGTCCCTCTGCTTCTTCTAAAGCCTGCATATTAATTTGACAATTTTCTCTCACACATTTACTATGTTTTTCTTTGTAAGATTTTAAGCAAAATTTTATAAAGAATTAGTGCAAGGATTTGCTAATTTGATCATTTTTTGCATTCTCCTTCTTTTGATTTTTTCCCAGTTGGTAGGATCCAGATTTGCATCAATTGCTAATATGCTGCTTCTTATTATATCATCCTTACAAGCTCTGCAAATATTTCTGTTGTTTTCTAAAATCCCATTTGTAAAGGATTTATTTCCTTATTCTTACAACATTTATATATACAGACAAAACACACATCTACCAATTTAAAGTCCTAGATTATTGAAGAACCTACATAGTATTATTCAAATATTTAAAAAAAAATTGTTGCTCGATTTATTTCTTATTGAGGTTTTACTGACAAATTGAATGAGGAGATTGTCAATTGTTCAAAGTCCAATGCATCTACTTGAACTTTTTTAGACACATTGCTCTTACTTTCTAATTCATTTTTATTGCTTCAATTTCAATACTACTGCATCTTCCTGGTTCATGTTTTTTTTTCACTCTTTACAACTGAATCATTCACATTTCTCTGTTGATAGTACCAGATCTCAGTCTGTCATAGCTCCTACATCACATATTTATTAATGATCCATTGTAATAATCTTCAATTACAATATTAGTATCCTAATACTTCTTTACCCTGGGATAATTAATTATGGTTTTTTCCCCTGAGTCTCATAAATGCAGTTTTATTTTTTGCTAACTAATTTAGACTTTGATTGTAACTACAGTTTCTATTTAACTCATTTTTAGTTGACTTAAGTTCTATACATAGTATTCCATGCATGAGATGCAAACTCTTGTGCATCTGGAGAACTGGTAGTGAAAATTTTGAGTAGTTTGGAGAACTGGTAAATACCATCTCTGACTACACCACCACCCCCATCTATTCTCTGCCTTCCGAGTCCCAACTGATCAGGAGGAAATGTGAAAGATGGAAGGGAGATTTTACAGTATCCTTCCCCTGCCCCGGCCATCAAACCATGCCCACCAAGCCATGCCTGGTAGTAAACATTTTTGAACCCACCACTGCTGTGTATGTGTACCTTCAAGTTACTGTTGAATTTTAACATCTTCCTAGCCATGCCCTGCAATTTACTTGGAAAGGTTTTTCAGAGATGGTTTGCCTTTCCCTTGCTCCTGGGGCTAAGAGAAGGTGTCTGGCCCTAGGTCACCCAGCTGGCTTTGTGCTCAAGGCAGACCTGGAACTCACCCAGTGGTGGGTTTGTGCTGGTTTTACTACTGGTTCGCTCATGCATGGGTGCTCACATGCTCTCGCGCATTCCTGTGACACTTCTGTGCATGCGCAGAAGTGGCGGGGTGGGTGGGCAGAGCCTCCCACTGCCACTACCTTTTCGGCCAAACTGGGCCAAACTGGGAGCAACCCACCTCTGAACTCACCATCTCCTGACTTCTAGTCTGCTGCCTGTATCTCTATACCTATGTGATTTTCATATGTTATAGCCCTACCAGAAGAAAGCTTCCCTCTTCCTTTTTTCAACATGACTCTTTTCTACATTTGTATTTTGGTAACTCTAAAAGTGTCCTCCAGAATCCCATGAGAAGGGTAACCTGATATTGCCAGCAGGAAACTTCTGAACAGAGAAAGTCCATTTATTTAAAGCAGCCCAAATCCCTGATCAGTGGGAATCTATTTTGCAGTTACATGCTGCATATTAATGGCAGAGAAAGCAGAAAATTATATTTTACTTTCTTGGCACAGGGCACTGATAGCATAATAGGAAATTGGTTGTGCTTGGGGTGGCTACAGGATGGGAAGAATTATCTATGGTCTTTGTTTGCTCATAAAATCAAAGTCAGGAGGCAATTCACCCAGTGTTCTCAGGGAAAAAAATAGGGACCTCTACAAATTAAATTCCATCATAGCTCTTCTAAGAGTTGGGCCTCAATGCTGAGGAAAACAATCTAGTATCAGATGAGTCTGTTTCCAAGAGGCAGAAGGAAACCAAGCTCCTAACCCAAAAGAGAGTTATTTAGCCCACTTCAGGCTGAAAAAGAGGCATGAAAAATGGAACACTGATTTCACTGTAAATAAGTAGTACATCTGATATATATTTGCTGAAATTCTTTTGCAATGGCTTCTTTGCTTTTCTATTATCAGATTACTTATCAAAAGTTCTTGGATTATATAGTGTGCATTATTTGTTCCTGCATAGCCTGCTGGGAGAAACCAGATAACAGTGGATCAAATCAATTTCAGATAAATGGGGTTTGAGACATCCTGCACACCCTGAGGAAGAATCACTTGATTAAGTTTATGTTGAATTGATTTTTTTTAAGTAGAGGTTTTAATATGGTTGCATATTTGTTGTTTTTACTTGTACTTGTAACTTCTGTTGTTATTTTTAATTCTTGTGAGTTACCCGGAGACACCAATGTGAGATAGGCGGTTATACAAATTGAGTAAAATAAGCACTGGTAGCCCTCGACTTACAATCACAATTGAACTCAAAATTTGTTGCTAAGTGAGACAGTTGTTAAGTGAGTTTTGCCCCATTTTGTGATCTTTCTTGCCAAATTGTTAAGAAATTCAGTTTCACTTAACAGCTGTATAACTGATGTGTAGTTGTTAACTTAGTTATACAGCTGTTAAGTGAAACTGAATTTCTAATTGACTTTGCTCATCAGTGAGTTACAAAACATGATCACATGACCTCAGAACACTGCAGCTGTCATAGATAGGTGCCAGTGGCCAAGCCTCCAAATTTTGATCACATGACTATGCTGATGTTGCAACAGTTGTAAGTGTGAACAATTATCAAAAGTCACTGTTGTCAGCGCCCTAACTTCAAAAGTCACTAACGAATAATTATAAATCAAGGATTACCTGTAAATCTCCATGAAGTACTAGAATAGCAACTAGGATACAATGCAGCACTGAGGCTGATCATGTCTAGCTAGCTATCAAAATGACTTATAAAGATTGAAATGTATTCACTTCTCAGGTTTTCCTCAGTATGCACTCCAGGAGCAGTTGGGCTGACAAATGATATTTCATACCAAACATTTTTGTGGCACCTTATAAACAGTCTTTTCTTCATTCTCAAGGTCTTGTTCTTGTCTTACACTATAAACCTCAACTGGAGGGATGGACAAAAACAATTACTTGTGTTCCCTGCATCTTCATCTTTCCACCCAGTGATCATTGTTTTTAGAAACATTCCTATTGGTAATGTTCTCTATTTAGAGATGTTCTCTATTGGTGATGTTATTCATTCAATACTGTTGAATCTTGACATCTTAGCTGTCACCAGGTAGAGACACCAGGAAGATAGCACTTTGAGGCTGTTGGTCTTAGCTCTGAGCTTGGCATTTTGGTTACAAACATTTTATCACCATTTGAGGAGAAATCGTCAGTGCACTTTGAATTGTGCTCATCTGTCAGAGTCTTTAACTACTTTTTATGTGATGCAAATTTGCCAAGCTCGGCACTCAGATCAACAGCCCAACTATCAACCTGAGCTACTTATATTTAAATACATTTCAGATATACTTTTTCTATAATGTTAGGTTTGCACATTATAGCCTTAGTTTTTCTCAACAGAGAGTACTTCCTCTTCATTCCCAAATGATTTCTCACATTCTTTAATCATGTCAGCACAAGATCTTCCATCAATTTCTGAGCAGCTGGGGTTGATAAAGCTTGCTTAGGTATCTATTGATTATCTTCCAGAAGAAGATTTAAAATCAGCTGCTTGGCTTCATTGATGCTAAGTACCTCCTAATTATCTTGAATATAATTTCTGAGGTGAAAGTTCAGCTATTTTTAAGAAAATGAAATAAGAATTAGGCTGCTAATCAAACCAATCAAGGTGCAACCATGATATCATTTTACACCTCTATTCTATCAATATGTGTTTGAAAGATTCTGAAACATTTATTCAGTATTACACGGTCCCGTGAAGCTGAACACATGTGATTTCATGGTTGTTACACCATAGGCTCTTGGAAATTCATAATAATTGAAGTTACATATTTCTGTGCTTGAAAACTATTGTCTGTTAACTTAATCATAACAATTTCTGGCCTAATTTCATTTGTCACCTGAGAACATGAACAAATACTCTATTTGAAGGACTGCCTTTCTTTCAGAAATTACAGAAAGAAGTCATATTCTGTATAGCTCTATCCTATCAGACATTGTATGCATTTTACATTTTATGCAATATACTTAACTAGAAAGAAAACACATACGAATGAGTGAGTAACTGCCCACTAAGGGAGAAGAACCAGTGGCCCATTTGTGTAAGCCAGGCCTTATAGCCTAATTGATCATGCACACTAGGCTAATGTCATTTAGATAATACAAAAAACATGTATGTATTAAAAAGACAAAAACATTATATGCAAACATTCACATACATATTTTACAGCTCACAGCTCATAGACACGTATGCAATTGTGCTATTAAGTGTTTTGAATAAATGTTTAGACCATCTACATATGAAATAAGATTGAATGAATCTACTATTGAAAATCATGCTATAGTGGTCAATCCAGTGTAACGCTGTAATATTCAAACTACTTGAATGCTAAATTTATATTACTTCAATGTGGTGCTTGAGCAAATGTCACTTATAACAGGGTGGCATAGAAGGCTGGTGAGGACTGCAAATGGCCCATTGGTGATTTATTAAGTATTTAGGTCTTACCCTATGACAAATCATAAATATTCAATCATCCAGGTCATAGTTGTCCCAAAGGTGTTTTTTCAAGAGGCAACAGGACTTTCTTCTTCTTTGGTTGTTTTTTTTTTTGGGGGGGGGGAGATGTTTCTCATCCAAGAAGCTTATTCAGCTCTGATGGGATGAGAAGCAAACTGTTTTCAAAGAAAAACAAGAAAGCCCAATTGCCTCTTGAAAAAGTACTCTTTGGAGATACCATATGGCAACATTTATTTAGTTGGACAATGGATGGATAGATAGATAGATAGATAGATAGATAGATAGATAGATAGATAGATAGATAGATAGATAGATGATAGATAGATAGATAGATAGATAGATAGATAGATAGATAGATAGATAGATAGATAGATAGATAGAGGAAGAGGGAGGGAGGATTTAACTTCCATTTATCTGGAAGAATGTAGGTTATTTGAAGACTCATATGAAAGATTTCCTAGTTAAAATGGAATCCACCATTATGTTAGTGGAACGTTGACTGTGGAACCCATCTTACTCTTATGCTCCAGTTCCTGCTTTCTCAACATCTACTCCCTTTGGTTAGGAAACTATCTGGAGAATATGTCAAAGGCCTGGAGTGGGGCTACAAAGAGCCAAGGTGGTTCAGTGGTTAGAGTGCAGTACTGCAGGTTACTTCAGCTGACTGTTAGCTTCAGTTCAGCAGTTCTAATTTCACTTGCTCAGTCTTCCATTCTTCCAAGGTGGGTAAAATGAGAACCCAGATTGTTGGGGGCAATATGCTGACTCTGTAAACCACTTAGAGAGATCTGTAAAAGCACTATGGAGCAGTATATAAGTCTAAGTGCTATTGCTATTTTTACATTAGGCAAGAGTATCTCACCCTCCCATTTGGTATCACAAAAATATAATGCCCTATCACTATTTGGGCCTGAAAATCCTGGCTTAAGTATCAACCTGAAGCTAGCACACAGTTCTAGCTTTTGATAAATATAGTATTTATTATATGGGATGTATTGAAGGAATTGATAATATGAACTATCTTAAAGTATTAATTTTTGTAGCTCACTACTAATATATTTGAGTAGAATTTCAAATTGTACAGGTTTTAATAGGTTTTAATATTGACTTTAATTCATTTGCTGAATAGCTTGCTCCATATACAATCTGGCATGAAGAAAATGAAACTTGTTGTAACAACATCTGTTCATCAGAATATAACCAATATGTGCCTCTATCTGGAGCAAATTCTACCTCATACTTATCAAAGAGGATCTAATGAAGATATTCTAGGAAAATATTCTAAGACTTTAAAAGGTTCTTATACAGCTCAGCTTCCTTCTTAGAGACAGAAAACTTTCTATCTTTCTCTGTTCCTCTAATCCTCAGTATGTATTAGAATTAGGAGACTCCCAGTAGAAGACATGAATAACTAGAGAATAATTAGAGGAAGAGTAGCAGCTCTTATTATTGCTATTGAAAAAAATGATAAACCTCTGTGAGAAAATCAATAATGAAGCAGTTTACACAACTTGCTAGGATTACAGAGGAAAAAGCAACAGCTGAATGATCTAAAGGGAGACAAAGAGAACATTAAAATATAATAAACATGCATAAATTGTAAGATTTTTGGAAATGCCTCAGAGGAAGATTCATTTAGTTCATCTTTGAGTACATAAAATGTGTTTTAAAAACTTTGAATGGATTGAATTTCTGAATGTCTTTTGTTGTACTGGTTTTGTTTTAGCTGGAGACACAGAATTATGAAGCTAATAGAGGGATATGTTAAATCTTAGGTTTCTTTGACACTTGGACTGTCAGAATGTTAAAAATATGGTATCTGTATAAAGACTTAGAATTGGAACAGTACTTAAAGTTGGCAGTATATCAAATCCTGAACTCTTAAAATAACTTGCATTATTCTAAAAGATGATTTTCTGCATGTGGAATGGTTATATCTCAAAGCAAAAGGATTTGGAACATTTAGACAAAGAAACAATACACAGTGAGATTTCCTGTGTGCGTATTTAACTAACTCACACAGATAAGATGACATTTAATGTATGCTGTGCTTGTCTAAGATAATGCTTTGTTTAATAGTGCAATGCTTGGTATATGTCATAGTACTTTGTTCCAATGAGCTCCTTAGCATAATGGCAATAGCAATAAAGCTCACACTTGAATACTACCCATAGTGCTTTACAGCCCTTTGCAGGTGGTTTACAGAATCAGCATATTGCCCCCAACAATCTGAGTCCTCATTTTACCGACCTTAGAAGGATGGAAGGCTGAGTCAACTTTGAGCTGGTCAGGATCGAACTGCTGACAGTCAGCAGTGAGTTAGCCATGGCTCTTCTGCCTAATGCTAGTAGGCAGAAAAAACTTTGCCTATATACAGGGTAAATTTTCTCTTTTACCCATTACTAAAAAAAGTAGCTGTAGGAGAAGCTACTGTGACTGGATGGAGCAATATTGGCAGTAAAGTAATTGATGGGATGAGGAAGTGCTACATCTTTCTCTGATTTCTGTTGACTCATTTCTTGAACTTTCCCCATAGAATAATGACTTCAAAAATAATGGCATTCACTTTAATTACACTTAATATCTGTCAAAACTCAAAATTATGTGAGGACATCTAAGGCTTCCTTGTATGCCACAGTGCAATTAATGGCTGCTCATGTTCAATATAATTAACTGAATTAGATCTCATCAAGGAGTTTCATTTGTATAAATGTTGCTATATAGAATGTACAGATATTGTACATGCTTAGGGTGGTGATGCAGTCAAAGGCTAAATGAGATCCATAGCTCAGTTTTTGCCCTCCCAACTCCTCTAGAGTAGTGCTAGACTAGGGGAGTCAAACTGGCAGCCTGCAGGCCAGGTGCGTCATGCGCGGGCCATGCCTATCCCAGCTCTGTGAAGGGGGAAAACATCGCAAAACATTACGGGACGTCAATGTAACATTGCGAATTTGACATGTGTGCTAGACTAGAACAGATCTATTAAGATTTTATTAGGCTTAACAACATCTATTTTGCCTTAACTCCTTGAAACATAAATACAGAAAATCATTTAAAATCTCACTCATATATTTACATGCATTGCTTGATTATAATACAGAGTAACAGTATACTATTGTTTACTGCTTGTGGTTTAAGAATCATTTTATTTTGCTGTCTGATGTTCCAGGAAACTAAAGGCGCAAGGAAATAGTGCATTGAAGCAAGTCTTGTAAACAATCTTGACTTGTGTATTAGGGAGGAAAATAAAATGTCAGCTTGACCATTTAGAATTCAAAGGTTAGGAGAAATCAATGTATATTAAGTTGTTGCAAGGCAAAGATAATAACCTGGATATCTACATCCCGAACTCATAACATAATTTGGGCAACAAGAACCAAATAGAAGAATGAGGTCCTTATAATTTAATTTGGATCACAGAGAATGGATACACTGTCTCCTCAGGCTGTTTTTCGACTCAACATTACTCTTCTGCTGTTTTTTTTTTAGTCCCCACAGAGAAAAAACAAAGGTGACTCAGGCTAAAACTATACTCAAAATTAGTTTCCAGTACAGTAGCTGCTTTTCCTTAAATATATAACCACATGCTGCTGCAAGTGGCACAGATTGATCCAAAATTTGTTGGCATACAACCACTTGCAAACAAAACAGTAGCAGAACAAAACCAAACAAAAACATTACAACATTCTAACTCAACAATATGCTTAATAATTCTGTTGCCTCCAGCCAATTTATGGCAAGAAATGGATAACATACATTCTAAAACATTTCTAAAACTAATGATGAGCCTGGGTCGGCCACTCTCAGTTTGCTGACTGCAGAAATGCATGCTGTTGCCACGTTTCCTCAATGGAGAGCAAGGGGACAACCAATCAGATCTCTTGTGGCCACAGTAAAGGCTAGCATCAGCCTGGCTGTTGCCAGCCCATTACAATCTGTACTGGGATATTTGAAATTGGCTTTAAAAGCTCTGGGAAATAAGCTGTTTATTGCAGTGAAGATTGTCTTATGACTCTTACGTCCTATATTTAAAATAATAGTAGTTATGTTGCAGCCTTGTGGAAAACAGACAACACTTAGTAATTACAAGACGGATTCCAGGACCCCTGTCACTCAGAAAACATCTAGATAACATTGATCATTGGGGCAGTTGGGCAGTCTTTCCAACAGCAGATGGATTAATTGAGAATACAATTAATAAATCGGGCACCCTAGGAAAACATGTATTAACATTTCATCCTTAGCAGAGAAACAAGGGCTTACTGGGATTCCTTTATATCTGTCATACATAATTGCCAAAGGAATAGTGTAAAAACATGTTCTAGAAAAAGCCAATCAGTAGTGGACATAGGACAGTGATGGATAACCTTTTTATCCTTGCGTGTCCACACCTATAATGCAATGTGTGTGTGACAGCCCTCTCCATTTTGGGCCTAGCAGGTCTCCCTGGAGCCTCCTGGGACCAAATACAGGCCACGTGGGGCTGCACTGCCTCCCAACACTCCCCCCACCCCGTGCATGCGCGCATCTCTCACATGCACAGCAGAGTCCCAAAAATCAGCTGGCCAGCAGGAGGCCTCTGGTGGAGCTGAGCGGGGGCAATGGCTCCTGTGCAGAGAGGCCTCCATGTGCCACCTGTGTCATGTGTGCCATAGGTTTGCCATCAAGGACATAGGGTAACTTAAATAAGTAGTATACAGATTGTGGTTCCTTGAGTAACTTCAAATTAAAAGAGATATCAAAGAATTGAAGAAAGATAAGGTAAAATAAATAACTTGAAATGTGTGTTGATTTAATTGTAAACATCTCTATATTGGAAGGGGTTTTAAAAAATTAATCCAATGGTTTTAATTGGGTCTTTCATGCTTCTTTATAGCCAGGAAAAGAAGTAAATGCAGGGTTCTCTTCTTCTGGGGTGATATTGTATGCTTTTTTTTAATCAACCAAATGAAGGTGATACTTAATTTTAAATGATGTTCCCTCCCCACAAAGGAAAAGCATGTAAAGTGTGTGAGTGTGTGTATAGATATAGATGATATATGGATTACATAGAGATAGAGATATATAGTGTTAGATCGGGTAAAGGAGGCATACAAAGGCTTCAGTAACAACAGCTCTTTATTGCAAGTCAAGTAAACATCTGGCTGGGGAATGGTCGGGCAGCATCCCCTTTTAAAGGGATCTGTCAGACTTCTTAACCAATGGGATTCCACCTCTGTTCCTGCCGGAACAGAGGACCTTGGTAGAAACCTCTGCCAGTCTGTCAGTGGGGGCAAATATCTAACATATAGCTATAGAGATGCACGCATAGATATACAGAAAGAGACAACGGGAAAAATAATGTGTGGTGGATTTGTTTTCACCTTATTAACCTAGGATTGTAAAGTGCAGCTGAACATGATCCTGGAGATGTTGTCTTTCCTGACACAATACATATTTGTGATATGTTCAAAGGCTTTTATATACTTGGAAAGAGTCATATTCCATCCAAAGCCAGGACAGATATAAAAAAGTAATGTAAGGTGTAAGCACTAATTAAAATTATTTGCCTTTAAAATGAATACTCATATATTCAAACTATTAGAACCAGCAACAACAGGATGCAGGTGGGGAAATAGGTGAAGGTAGGAGATAAGTGAACAGGGAGGGAAACTGGGTTAGAAAAAGGATAAATTCTCTAGGCAAAAATCATCTCTCAGAAAGCAACTAATCTTTAGGCTAAGATTATAAAATATGTATCCAGGAGTGGGCTACCGCAGTTTTGCATGGGTTCAGGAGAACCTCTAGATAAGAATCTGCCCAGTTTGGAGAATCTGCAAATCCCACCCTTGGCTGTTCCCACCCACCATACTCCACCCCTCCCACCCTGCCACATCCCTCCCACCCCACCATGTCCCTCCAAGGAGTCCCCATGTAGACCATTTTGGATGCCAGTAAGTACAGAGTCTGTGCGGAAGTGGGTAGGGCAAAAATGCTCCCCACCGCAGGAGGTGGACTAGACCCTACCTACCATGGCCACATCCACCCAGCAACTGGGCAGAGAACCCGTTGCTAAATTTTTTGAATCCCATGCTTGTATGTCTCCTCTGCAGCTACAGCAGTATCAGCAGCCATTTCCATCTCTTGTCAGTTGATAGCAATCAGCAAGTCTATCCTCTTATTTGCCAGATTAAAGATACTATTCCACCTTCAATTGCTCAACATTACAATTCTCCACAGGGCCAGTATCATGATTTTTTTTTCATTGGCAAAAAATAATAAAAATAAAAATAAAAATGGAGGCATCTTTGAGGAAATTGATCCATCAGTCTTTTTTAAGGCTTGAATATTACATATCAAGTGAATCACATCATAGCAAATTTCACACACACACACGTGTGCACGCACACATATTTTCCTGTGTAAGATTGATATTGTCTTGGCAACATTTTGGCGATCGCCATCTTCAAGCCATCTTCAACACAAAAGAAAACACCCAAAAGCCCAAAACCCAGCCTGAAGATGGCGAGTGAGACCTTGCCGAAACATTGCCAAGACAATCTCAATCTTACATGGGAAAAGACCCAAATACAACAAGACCAGCGTATGTACACTCGTGAAAATCTACAAAAACAGATGATAGATAGATAGATAGATAGATAGATAGATAGATAGATAGATAGATAGATAGATAGATAGATAGATAGATAGATAGATGGGTATCCATCCACATAAAGAAAGATACAACCCCTGAACCATCATTAGAGAATGATGAAGATTAGGACAAAATGGTAATGGATTCAACACATCCAAGACATTTCTCAATAGCAGCTCTTCAGGAACGATGGCCAAAGTTTGCTATGTGACTAAGAATTACAGCAAAAAGCCTTGCTTTAAAGATCATAGTCACCCACCAATCAATACACCCATATCAGTTTATGCAAACCAAACTGAGACAATGAATGCCCTCTGTTTCAGTTTCAGACTCTGCTATGATCTCATTGTTAGGAGAAAAAAAATGAAAAATGAAGACAGCCTCTAAAAGATGTCAGTCAAAGTAAACACAGATTCCACATCCTGTCTTTTCTTCCCTACCTCCCTTGAACTTTGCCCAATGTTACAGTCTGAGTGTGATGAAACATTTAACTAGAGAATGCTCAGGAAATCAGGAATCAAAAGACAAAGCGAACCAAACACAGATCAAGAGGTGGAGAAGATGCTATGCAATCTACACAAATGATGGAAGCTATGATGCTAGTTTTACAGCATTCCAAGCATATTTTTCACATGAGAATACTGTTTGATGAGACATATAATTGTGGATCAACATAGGATGAAGTTATTTTTTTAAGATGAACTGAAAATTCTTTAATAAGCTGTATGGTATGCTGTTCATCAAGCAAGGCAGTGAGTGACAGATACAAAAAAAAATCTCCTTCAAGGTCTTTGGCTGAGAACAGGATATTTCTCTAGTCTAAATTTGATCTACGTACCTTCAAGTAGCTTCAAATGCCACTTATCTATAGAGTCTAGATTTGCAAGACACTGAAACTTGTTTCTGTCCTCTCTAAGGCATTTGCTTCTGGAGATACAGTCTGTGTCATTTAAATTAATATGTCAGTAAGATTTCAGTGCTATACAAAAAGTTTGTTATATTTATGTAATCACAATTTATAGAATGGATTTGTGTCTCACAACTGCAGTGGCAAAAGTATCTATTGTCCTACTCCCAAAATAATAAATATGTTTAATATGGTGCACCACAACCCCTCCAAAAAATCTAGTAAAGAGTCACACATTTAAAAAAAAAATATAATATATGACACATTTCTTCAATTTTCTAAAATACAGTTCTGGAAAAGTACGCATATAATCATGGTTAGGCAAATGCTTGTGGTGTGTGATAAACTAATTCTTCATAACCTGCTTAACACAAGTGATATAATCACATACATTTATCTGCTTAATTCATGAACAGTACTATTAAATAGTGACATCAAACTGCATCCTTCATATGTGCCCATAAATTAGATGGACTGTTGTTGTATTGTAAAATGTCCTTTCACCTAAGTTTTTTTCATTTCCTTCAGGAGCAAAAACAAAACTAATTTTTAAAACATTACTGGCTATACAACTTGTGACCCTCTGGGGTAATCATTTCAGAGATATTCCCTAAACAAACACAATGACCATGGATAGGCAAAAGAAATGTCAGTGGGCATGGAGGCAACTGCCAACTTCCTGTTGGCTTTTCCATTGAATTTCATTGTGGGAAGCAGACAGGAAGCATTGGAAATCTTCCTTCCTTCTTTCCCTCCCTCCCTTTTTTCCTTCTTTGCATTACAATCTAGAATTCCTGAAATAATTACCCTCCACAAGCATGCAAACCCATTTCTAATTATACAACTCATATAATGATCCATTTGGACAGCCAATATGGTATAGTTGTTCAGATGCTGGCTTAAGAACAGCAAGACCCAAGTTCTGGTCTTCCCTTAGTTATTGAAGCTGTTAGGGACTCACCCAATGACTCCCACTCAGCCCTAATAAGCCTTAGGGTGTGTGACAAACTGGTTGATAAGCAGCCATCTTCATCACATCCTGCACTGATCACTTCTGTGTAAGAATTATGTCATTTTAATTCTATTAAGAATTGGTGCACATATGCATGCACAAAAAATGCACAACAAAAATATCCCACCATTAAACAAATCATGCAACCATGAGTGACCTATGCTAAGTACAACAACAATGTAGAAGATGTTCCATTTGTTTTTATATCTCTCAAAACTAATTCTATTCAAGCTGCTAATTATAAGGACTTGTAAAATTGATGTTTTACAATTGCTGCTTCCTTTTTGTCTTCTCCCTATCCTGTTCCTTTGTGTTTTTTGCATCTGGTCTTTTTGGCAATATTATTCCTCTTAAGCAAGCCACTTTGGAATGATAATGGATAAAGAATAGAGTGAAACATTGTGCATAAATAACAAGATCTATAAAATCAATAGGATCTCTACTTTTGTTTACAAGTTACAAGTTGCTCAGAGGCTCTTGAATGCCAGATACATGAATAGACCAGTAGGATACAAATATGATAATAAGGAATCAATCTTCCTTGTGAATTTGTAACTATATTTTTCATTCCATTTCCATTTATCTATCATCATTCACAAAGAGCCCTGTGACCTTTTTGTCCTATTTTTAAAAGTTCAAGCCATCTGGAAAACTCCAGACAGTTGTGCATTGAATGACAAATATGTAGACACTTTTTAATATTGCTGGACAGCAGGGTTGGCTTGACTCATGTCTTGTCTTTGGGTCAATTTATCCTCCCTCACCTAGTTTGCAAACGTCCATCTTAGACTCTTGGATGTTTCTTTATCTCCCAGCAATACAGATCTGAAGATGAGATAGTGACCCTTTGCAGATAAATTTATTTTTGAGAAGTTGATCTGAGAATGATACCACAGAGCCGTAGAAAGCGCCAGTTAATCCAGAGTTTTAGAAAGGTTTTCCTATCAGCAAAGTAATATGAGCAGAGCAGCAAATTCCAAGCTTGATGTTGAGCGTAGCAGAAAAATCATTACAGAGCAATAGTTCTATTTTCTCATCTCTACACAGCTTTGCAATATAAGAATCAAACTCCTCATCCTTCTAAAAATGTGAAATTGCGGAATTGTCTTAGTTGCAATTGAGGCTGAAAGGGCAAGGCTAGGATTGACTTGAAGTGGCTATTTTAATCTATTTTTAGTGTCTTTGTTGGGAGGTTAGAAGGTAATGTATCGGCAGATGGCAGCACTTGCTGAAACTATCTGAATTCAGATGCTTAGCTTGGGTCTGATTAGAACTTGAATGGGAGATATTTGGGAGGTATATTTGAATATACTGTAAATTAGCTGGAGAAAGGAAAAAACCTTATACAGTTCTCTATTAGATTAATGCCAAGAACATTGCATGATTGTGTCTCTATCATTACCAAAAATTGAGTTCCACTTTTTAATTTATCTTAATGACCCATATTGGTTGATTGATCAATACGTCACTTTTGATTTCTAACAACCACATAGATTTTTCTCCATGACCATCTAAACCATAACCTGATCTTTCAAGTGTCCCAATGGGGCACGCATTGCCACTCTAATTGAGTCTATCCACCTTGTTGCTGGTCCACTTTTTCTCCCTCTTTCCTTCCACCTTTCTCATTAGTCTTCTTCAAAGAGCTGTGTCTTCACCTTCAGCTGTGTCTGAAGTAGGATAACTTGAGCTGGTTATTCACAATGTACACAACATACATATGCAATCCAAAATTCCCTGCATTTCTAGGGAATAGCTTCCAGAGTTTACAGCAAAAGTCTGTCTGTTAGGTTAGAAATTAAGCCAGGAAAATATATATTACCTGTAATTACTGCACTGTATGTAAATATTCTGTGATTTACTTCTTTTTTTTCATCTAAATTGTAATTTCCTGTGCTGCTAAATAGCCTGAATATTCACTTTGGATAAGTTCATTTCTTTTTTGGATCCATAGTATAAATTTATGGTCAGAATAACTAATTTTCAATCTATTTCAAATATGAGGGTTCCTTTCATAATTATAACAAATTCTAAAGTAACACAGTCCATTTTCCCCCATGGGGACATGGAGCCAGTAAGTAAAATTAATTATAGGTGAAAGAAATCTTAGATGTTGCCCCATGCTAAATATAATTGAAAAGAAAAAACAACTTTTTGTTTCAATCAGAACTACAGTAGCATTAGTAATAATACTTAATAATAGTAATAGTATTAAGAAGTACCTAACGTTGAAAAAATCTTAGATCAAATTTGAAAACCAGCCTAATAATAGTGGCACAATAAACCAGATGGATAAGATTTTTGGCATCTAACTAGAGGATTAAAACTCCCATAATCCCATAGAGCAAAGCCTATTGGAAAAGATTACTAGTACGTTGCTTTTTTCTGTCAATCTCATTTATATGAAATGAACATTTTTCTTGATATAACATGATATTGCCTTAGTTCTAAAAATTCCTCAATTGTGTTTTTACTTTCATCATTTCACAATCATTGGGAAAATCAATTTGCCTTGCCAGTATCACCTTTCATTTCAAGCGTATTTCCTCGCTTGACTTCAATCACTTTGATTTGTGAAAATGTATTAATTTAACTCTTTTATTTTAGGCGTGAATTATTCATATTGTACACTAATGTGTATAGTTCAGAATTACATTTGGAAGATATCACAATCTGTAAATTGCAAAACAACCTCAAAGGTAGATATATTAAATATAAAAGTTGTTGTGCAGCCATGTTATTTTTTAAATGGTAATTTTATTAAAAATTACATTTATAGTAAAAAAAATAAAAGTATTAAAAGTAAAATGTTCAGGAAAAAAGAAAATAAAAAATAACAATATAGTGAAGAAAAGGAAATATATAAGGAAATCATTTCCTCCTTTATCACAAATAGTAACTTATTGACTTATTTAAAATTCAGCAAATAATCTCTGTCTCATATATCCAACTATTATAAAAAATCATTAAAACCTTATCATTTCAGTTCTGACCATATCTAAATGCTGTCACCAGCAATACAGTATCAGAGTTAGCTCATTCCTGAATGTATTCTGAAGTGATCAGAAATAGTAAGTTGAATAGCAGTTCTTAGCCCTCAAGTAGAGTTCAACTTCAGCCTCTTATCCATTAAAGTCAGTTAACAATACCAAACTAAAATGTACTTGCAATTGATGAATTATTTGCCTTTGTTTATCAATGGAATAGTTTTAGTACGTGAGCAGTCTTGGAATATTTTAAACTCTCCACACACAGAACATGACCCTGGATGTGGACTAAAAATAATTTTTCAAGCCCATACATTCATTTTGACAAATACCAACTGGAATATTTAGGATAGCCAAAATTCCCAAAATGGAATGGATATTAATTGCCATATAACAGCTGATTACTAAGCATTTAATGGTCTTTATGGGAATTGCAGATTTACAGAACCACATGTAATTATTAAGTTAATTATGTAAAATCTGTGAGCACTGAACATTATATGCAGATCACTTTATGATCCCTTAGGGCTTAACAACAGAATACATTAAAACAATGAATATTTTCAAACAGCAAAGTTGTTTCTTTCTTCTATCATTTCTATAATTGACACTGTTGAAAATACAATTTAAGTTGGCTCTAAGTTTGTCCAGCAGTTGTCAAAACAGCAAAAACAGCAAAAACAGCTTTTCGGTTCTTTGGAAGGGTAGCAGTGACGTGCGGTGAGGTAGTCTTCTCCCCCGACATCCCACTGTCTAAAACTCTTTCGCCCGCCTGCCCGCCTGAGTTCTGAAAGGCGGGTGAAAGAAAGCGCCAGAAAGCTGAGTTGTCGGTGCTGCTTTCGGTGAGCGGAGCACAAGCAGGCAGCACCATGAGCTCCATTCTGGATGTCCAGAACCTCTACCAGAACCTGATCAACCTCTCGCTGAGCGAAGAGCTTGATGCACCTGCCTTTGCCTTCTCCTGCGGCCACTCGGCCTGCTGCTCCGAGGCGGTGCTGTGGGACGGCAGGGACTCGGCAGTGTGGTCATTGTGCAGCCCCTGGAACCCCAAGGGTGAGCAGTCATGGCCCCTGCTGCACCCAGACCGCTTGGTCAGCCTGATCAAAGGCAAGGCTGCCCAGCTGCTGCTGCCCCCACTGCTGGCATTCCCACCACTCAAGCCGCCCATCATGCCCGCCCCGTCATCCCACTACAAGACAGAGCTGTGCCGCACCTTCAGCGAGAGCGGCCGCTGTAAGTACGGTGCCAAGTACCAGTTTGCCCATGGCTCCTCCGAGCTACGCTCCATCAGCCGCCACCCCAAGTAAAAGACGGAGCTGTGCCACAAGTTCTACCTGCATGGCGAGTGTCCCTATGGCTTCCACTGCCACTTTATCCACTTCCTCGAGGAGGCGCAGATCTTTGGCAGCCAGGGGAGCACTTCCACGCACCTCCTGCGCCAGAGCGTCAGCTTCTCGGGGGTGCCCAGCGCCCACCACGCCTCCCTACTGCTCGGCCTGCCGGACCCAGCATTCTTTGCCCATGCACCCTCCGTCTCACCCCCGCCCGCCTCCGCCAAGCTCCTCTCGCCCACCTTCAAGCACTCTTTAAAGTGCATGCCGCCCGGCCACAAACCAGAACATGTTTTGCTGTATGGCGGGCCGAGGTGGCATGCACTTCAGCGGGACTTGGCCAGCCTGGAAGGCATGCTGGCACTTTAAAGTGCATGCCGCCTCGGCCCACCATACAGCGAAACATGTCCTGGTTTGTGGCTGGGCGGCACACTGGCACTTTAAAAAATAAAAAATAAAAATAAATGTGCCAGCCCGCACACCAGCAGAGACAGGTAAAACACACACACACACACACATAATAAAAACAAATTACAATTACTTACATTACAAATAATTTTGAATTCCCCCCTCCCTCCGTCCGATCCATATACCTTTTCCAGCTGTGGATTTCAACTCTCCTCTTGTCCGCTCGCCATGATGAAAGTGTAAAAAATTAAATAAAAAAGCAACTTACTTAGGCAATGCTGCAAGGCATGATTTGCTGCTCCCAGATCAGGAGACTGGAGAATCACGTGCCTCCTTTGCATATGGATTTTTTTTTGCCTTTTAACCCTTGCTTAACTCTTATAAGGTGAAAAATTCCTTATGCAAAGGAAGCCCATAGTTCTCTCGCCTCCTCCTATAGTTAGCACTAAGCAGACTCAGAGTCACTGTGACTTAGAGTCTGGCAGCAACTACCTTGGCCTTTTTAATTATTTTAAAAATTCTTTCCTTTTCCTCATGAGACTGGTGAGGCCCTGCCTCCCCTGCCTTCCCTGACTGCACGTCCCTGAAGGGTAGTCACTGGAACATGAAACTACAGCTCATGCCAGGTATCCCATTGAGCAAAGCCAGGCACTTGCCTCAGGTACCTGTTGATGATTGAGACAACAGTAGCAGCAAGACTTGAAATAGGGTTCTTACTGGTTTGGACCAGTTTGGCTGAACCAGTAGTAGTGTGGCAGCCTGGGTCACTGGAACTGGCAGCAACCCAGGCCAGCCATGCCCCCAAACCAGTTGTCCCAGCAGCGGCATAGGCACTACCATCTTGTTTTTTGCTTCTGCGCATGCATAAAGAAATTTTTATTGCTCTGTGCATGTGTGCACAATATGCATCTAGTGTGCGCACATGCGCAATGCATCCACAAGCAAATTGGCAGTAGTGACTGCTGAAACCCACCCTAGTATATGCACCATAGAATCTGTTTTATAAAGCCCATGCTGCACATTTGTACAGTATGCATTACTTTTTTAGATATACCAGCTTTATATTCTTATGGATTTGACTCCTGATCTCTGTTCGGAGTCATGAAGAAGGTCCAGTATACTAATTGGAAAGATTGGAGTATCATTGATGGGGAACCCTGGCTTTTTAATTCACTGACACTGAATTGTTTCTAGCTAACTGCTTATCAAGGGACGCAGTGGTTTAGTGGCTAAGATGCTGAGCTTGTCGATCAGAAATATTAGCAGTTCGGCAATTTGAATCACTAGCACTGCATAATGGAGTGAGCTCCCATTACTTATCCCAGTTTCTGCCAACCTAGAAGTTTGAAAGGACGTAAAAAATGCAAGTAGAAAAATAACACTTTGGTGGGAAGGTAACAGCATTTCGTGTGCTTTTGGTGTTTAGGCATGCTAGCCACATGACCACAGAGATGTTTTCGGACAGTGCTGGCTCTTTGGCTTTGAAACGGAAATGAGCACCACCCCCTAGACTCAGGAAAGACTAGCACATATATGTGAGGGGAACCTTAACTGCTTATTATTAGAGCCAGATCTGGCTTTTGGTCAAGAAGCAAGAAGGTCTTGTTTAAAAAAGGTTGGATGAAGTAGCATTCTTCTGGGCAAGGGAATAGGATTTCAATTTAAGGATGCTTCTGAATTCAGATTGGCATCTGGAAATTCAAATGCCAACTTGATATGACCTGTTCATAATGACACGTGCTAAATTCATTACTATATGCTCTTTTTGGGCCCACTTTCCAAAACTTTTTAGCAACGATAAATAGTCAGAATGTAACAGCAAAATTCTCAGGGAAAAGCATGCTATCATACTCAGGACCATTGTAAACATTGATTCAGAATAAAATAGTGAAAAAGAGTGAAATAAAGAATCACAACCCCTCACTTTTGCCTTATAATATGTTCAGCCAGAATCTGTAAAGAATTTAGAGTGAAGACAGGAACATGATTGAGGACTTATCATGACCACCTTCTGAAAGTTGTTCCTGATGGCAGGACAAATAAATAATCCTAAGGAAATATACCAGTAAAAATAAGAGACTTTCTTACCATCAAATACCAGCCATACAACTCAAAATCACAAATCTTTGGAATTAGAGGCAGGTGGTTCAACTCATTTCCTGACCAGCAGCAATGAAAATTGCTGATTTGGTAGCTGCATCATAGGTCAGAATTGGGATGAGAAGTATACAATGAATGTGAAAACTAAGGGTTCGTTTTTTCCTATACCTTAATCAAAGAATGAATGAATATATATTGTATATATCTTGTATTCATTTCTTCCTTTAACTTAATCAAAGAATTAATAAATATATATTGTATATATCTTGTATTCGGGTCTTTGTCCGTGTAAGATTGAGATTGTCTTGGCAATGTTTCGGCGAGGTCTAACTCGCCATCCTCAGGCTGGTGTTTTGGGCTTAAAGTGTGATCAGAGCTGCCGTCTTTCTATAAATCTTGGTGGGGGTGTGTGTCAAGTGCTGGCATTGTTTCAGTAAGTGGATTGATTGGATGTGTGGCTGTATCATGATTGGTAGATTGTTGCTGATTGTTGCTGGTTGTGTGTCCATGGTTGTTTTGTGTTGTAATTCATGTTGTGGGGGTGTTTCTCTATTTTCATAGCTTCCATAATTATTCTCTTGTTGAAGTGTTCATTTCTGGAGATTAACCTGGTTCCTTCAAAATTAATTTCATGTCCTGTAAAAAAGGGAGGAAGTTCTTTCTTTTTTTCTTACTGTGTTCTTGTGTTCTGCATTTATTCTCCTGTTCGTTTGTCCTATGTATGTTGCAGGGCAATCTACCAATCATGATACAGCCACACATCCAATCAATCCACTTACTGAAACAACGCCAGCACTCGACACCCCCCCACACCAAGATTTATAGAAAGATGGCAGCTCTGATCACACTTTAAGATGAAAACACCAGCCTGAGGATGGTGAGTGACACCTCGCCGAAACGTTGCCAAGACAATCTCAATCTTACATGGGAAAAGACCCGAATACAACAAGACCAGCATACCTACACCCATGAAAATGTATGTATGTATGTATGTATGTATGTATGTATTCATATGTTTTCACGGGTGTAGGTATGCTGGTCTTGTTGTATTCGGGTCTTTTCCCGTGTGACATTGTAAGATACACACAAACACACAAAACACGGCTTTCACATGTCTTAGTAACTGGGTGAGAAATCAAAGAATATTGCAGACTAATCAAGAATTGGCATTCCAACAGCTTGGGAACCTTCAAGCATAGTATTACAGGCAATATAATTCCAGTCATTAATGGGCAGCGAATTGCTGATTTTGACAGAATTCAGATGCCAATCAGAGATTCAAGTTCTACGGTTTCTAGTTCCTTCTACAGATAACTATTGGGTTTGCCTTGATATAGGTTACATGAAAATAAAGGTACTGTAGATAGCAGAAATAACTTGTCAATAAAACAATGCATCAACAACATCATAGTTTAATGAATTAACTAAAAGTAATTAACTACATCCAGTTCAGTGCATATGTAGCCATCATGCAGGTAGTTAACACTTTTTAGAAGTAAGAAAAGCCCATTACTCTGACTTGGTTTTAATAAGCATGCAAGAATATGTCTGGAGCAAGGGTTAGAAACCTGCAGCTCTGGAGCCGCATGTGGTTCTTTCAACCCTCTGCTGCAGCTCCCCTTCGTCGGTCAGCTCCACAATTGTAAGGGCTTTTGGTTAGGAAAGGTAAAGGAAAAAGGATTCCACACTAGTAGGAGAATCTATGGTGGGGAGGTGGACTTCTGGTTGGCTCCAGAATTGAACTGGGGCCTTCTTTTCAGGAACTTTGTGGCTCTTTGAGTGTTGCTGACCACTGGCCTGGAGGACAGAATGCCTATATATCTCATCCATATCCTTGTCAAGATCTTCCCCTGGTTAGTCAAGTAATGTGATCATATCTAAGATATGCAAGAAAAGAAAATTGCCGCTCCTGTGTCTTCAAAGCTTTAGGAAACAATGCACGTGGAAAGATTTCAAATTATACTAAAATCAAGTCAATGTAATGTTTGGAATGGGGAATTTCTTCTAGTGGTTAGAATGGTCAACCAGGATTGTGAAGACCCAATTCCAAATCCCTTACTCAACTTCATTTAGTAAAATCGCTTTTTCCTTGGATCTGTCAACTGTAAAATTGGTATAAAAAAGACCCATGTTAGCCATCCTGAAGGAAGCCAGCATATAAATGAAATAAATCTAGACCTATTTCCAAACACTTCCTCATTTACACTTGGGTTCTCAATTGTGCTTTTCTCCACACATGGAAAACTATTCTCCTTTTCAAGGAGAATAAAATAAGTTTCATACAGGCAATTCTGAGCGCTGAAAAAAACAACAAAAGGAAATTAAACATCTCAGTCCATTCCTCTTTTTATACCTGCAACTCTGAGTTACAGAGTCTAGAAAAAATATACACAACTGCAATGCTGATATAGTTCAAAGCTCAGTGGCAAGAAGCCGCTTTAGAGAGAATCTCTAAAAACAAATGCATCAAAAGAAAATACACCTAGGTTGAAATGTTAAAAAATAAGCTTCTTTAACTCATCCAATAGATGCTCCTTAGAAGTTGCTCATCCAAGACATACAACAACATTGCATCTTCTGGAAAAGTTGAAGAATAATAGTCCATGGTGATAGGAATGTATTGGGAAAGCAAATTGACCACTGAATATTATGCTCATATCAAGTGCATGGCAGAGAAAACAAGGAGAAAGTGTGAACAAGGTCACAGTAACCCCGATTATATATTAGCTTGCAATAATTAAACTTCCCAAATGAGCCTTCTTAATGGGTAGGCAACCTGGTGTTAATGGACCTCAGAAAATGACAAAGATTGGGAAAGTTGTAGTCCAGAACATCTGGAAGGTACCAGATTGTTTTATCTGTTCGTCTTCAAAAATCTGTTCTACCTAGAAAAGAAATCCTTTGCTTGAGGATGCTTTTAGCATGTTTGGCACCATCTTATATCATAAAAAAATTAAACTCTTCTGCCTATATCACCCAGGTTTTCTCCATTGCAGGACCGAGAGGAAGTTATAAATAGAGAAAAGTACAAATATGGAGTTGATATGCAATCAAAAACAGATCCACAAACATTTTGTAAAAAAAAAAAAAAAGCAAATCAAATACTCAAAGACTCACATATGCAATCACACTGCTTTTGCCTTTGAGAGAAAGGATGACTTCTGTATGCTTCCTGAAGCCCAAAGAGCAATAGGAGAAATTCATTTTCTTATGTGATCTAGATGTTAATCAAAATATATTCATTTGGAAGACAAACCAGACAAATGTTGGTCTTCCTTGTGATTCATCAGCCTCGCATAAAGTTTCCAGCCTTGGCAGATTGCCTGCTGTATAGCATCAAGCTTTTAGCATTGCCTTCCAAACAGTCACCAAGGGCTGATACTTACAATTTGCTAACCACAGAATAAAGACACACTGCATATTATTTCAAAAGGACAAATCCCATGTCACATTTGTTTCATCCTCATGCCCATAGCTGTTCTAATTTTAAAACTGCCTTTCTTTTTTTGTCCGTTCTCCCAATAATCTGGGACACCTCCGAGATGATGTAACTGATGCCATGGTCATGGGATTGTGATTGCTATCTTCCTATTGGCTACTTTAAGCTTTTATGGGCATGCCGCCTACCCTCCAGGGAGAGTGATTTTGTCAATACTGATGGTGCTCCAGATGTTTTAGGATTACACCCAGGGTGTCAATTAGTCCTATCTTTGCTTTCTTTCTCCATAGTTTTTCATTTATTTGTAGGTCTTTGTATTTTGTGATTTCCTTTTATTCTTCTGCCTATGGTATTATTACTATTAAGAATCATTGCTCAGTTGCCCAGATGTTAAGCCTGTATTTGGCATTTTTGTCTACCTATCGAGTCCTTACCAAGGACCCAGGATAGGCAAATCTGGATGTTTGACAGTGTTACAGATATCATCACAGGATGAAAAAAGTTCCAAATAAAGCTGCCTTTTGTCAATGCCTATGGTGTATATATGATTATTAATACTTAATTATGTTTCATTGTTTTAAAATTTCTATGTGCTGGATAGCTATAGAATTTGTATATGAAAGACGGAGGGAGGGAGGGAGGGAGGGAGGGAGGGAGGGAGGGAGGGAGGGAGGGAGAGAGAGAGAGAGAGAGAGAGAGAGAGAGAGAGAGAGAGAGAGAGAGAGAGAGAGAGAGAGAGAGAGAGAAACACTTCCATGATGATATGCTTTCATTATTCCTTCACCTTCTCCTTTTCCTTCTTTTTCCCTTTCCCCCTGATTGCCAATTAATTCCAATTTAAAATGCAACACTCCTTCAAACATCTCCATATGCCTCCAAGGAATTACCTTGAAAAGTCTTTTAGAATTATAGCAACATATGGAGTTGGGGATGCCTCTGATTTAAATTTTCATTTCAGCATTAAGGAATTTTTCATAGATGTTTGAGAAAAGGTGCATACACATCAGTGGTGGGATTCAAATAATTTAACATCCGGTTCTCTGCCCTAATCACCAGCTTGGTAGGCAGGGCTCGGTGGTCATGTGACTGGGTGGGCATGGCCAACTCAACATCAGTCACATCGATGGGCGCTTCGTCTTAGCTGTTAGAATGTAATAAGGGTTAACTGGAGAGGCAGTTTCCGTAAGCAAGGCAATAAAAATTAGTCTAGAAACAACACCAGAATGTTTCCTTCCTGCCTTCCTTACAGGATTAGCTTTGTAAAGTGGAAAAAAACAAAATAAAATTTCTTCCAACAACCGGTTTTCCGAACTGCTTGGAAAGTTAACAACCAGTTCTCTCGAATAGGTGCTGGCTGGCTGAATCCCATCACTGATACACATGCTTCACATTTATACAGAGAGACATAAAAGAGTTAGTACTAATACTATGATAGGGAATGATGCTATCTTCTGTCTAGCAAAAATTTCTTCTGAACATAAGGTATTCCTTTTTGTGGCTGAAGGGTTCACCTTTCTCAAAATGTCATTCTCCCCACTGATTTAGACTTCTAATAATACCTGGCAGGAGAGGATGTTCCTCAGTGCAATGGGAGATTTCATTCCCACTTTCTGTGCAACCCTACCATCAACTATCAGCCACTCAAAGCATGGTTTTTGTGCTATTACAAATGTATTTTGGTCTGAAAGAGCGCGTTTCCCGAAGAAGTCTATTCCAGAATAGTCCTGGTGGAACAATGGTTAGAATATAGTATTGCAGGCTAACTCTACCACTTGTTCAAACTGATGGATTTCTAGACTTCTGAGGCCAGTAATATCAGGACCCAGATTGCTGAGGATAATATACAAATAATGCTGATATTATAAACCACATAAAGAGTGCTGTAAAGCACTATAGGGTGATATATAAGTCTATTGCGAATGCTACAGCAATAAATGTGGGTCCAAAATGAGCCAAATAGTAGATGATCCTAATTGGGATTGGCAATTTCTAATACTAAGTGAAGTGGGAAATTCCATTACCATGACTATGTTTTCCTGCTGGCAACAGTCAAGATTATTCAGTTTCACACTTTTGGCTTTTAATTGCCCCCTAAAACCTCTCCTTATCGTTTGAAACATTCAAGTGCCTGCTTACTGTCTTGTGCACATCAAAAGTAGTGCAATTATGCTACAGTCCAGGACTGAGAGGCCTGGGTGCACTACACAAACAGCTCAAGTGTGTACTCTCTTGAAATCCCTTCCATTCCAAACTCTCTGGTCTATGGAAGTTGAGGGGGAAAAAATGCATACTGATTGTAATGACAAACATGTGCCCAGGAGAGCTGCAAAGGTAATAAGGTCTCAGCTACAAATTTCCCACAGTTTTAGTCACAAATTAACTTCTGTGGAACTTACTTCATACTTAAGAGGGGGCATGCATAATGGCACTGACCTTCCTATCATCCCTGTCATTGTATTTTTATATTATTCCTGTTTTCATTTTTGTTTGACAAATTACAATAAATAAATAAATAAAAATAGGCTGTAAGTTATTTTTTCAGCATCATTACAACTTTGAATGGTTGCTGAATGATTGTTTGGTAAGTAAAAACTACCACCCAAAACCAGAGCAGATTTTTGAAAAAAGTCAAAACTGCTTCAAAGCTTATTTCTTCCCCAGCCCCCAATCCACTCCAAGCTAGAAGAGATATTGTTGTCTGTTTTTCTCTTCAGCTGGTAATGCTTGTTAGTATGTGAAACAAAATCAAGAGAACAATCCACCAATTGTTTTCTTTAACTTGTTCTCTGTTAAATCTATTAAGACAGCAGGAGCCTTCTGCTTCATTCCTAGTGCAGCTTTGCTGTCAGAGCAGAACAATTTACACTAACATACTTTTCTGCTAATTCCAGCACTAGAGGAATGCAGAGATACTTCTCCATCTTTTCCAGGCAAAGCTTCTTCAGTCCTTTTAGAGAATTTCAACCTGTGGTCCTTCACAAACATGTTTTCTATAAAGAATCTCCTTCCATGAGCCTCGGTGGCATAATGGTTAGAGTGCAGTACTGCAGGATATTGCTGCTGCCTGCAATTTGGCAGTTCATATTTCACCAGGCTCAAAGTTGACTCAGCCTTCCATCCTTCTGAGGTGGGTAAAATAAGGACCCAAATTATTGAGGGCAATATTCTGACTCTGTAAATCACTTAGAGAGGGCTGTAAAGTGGTATATAACTCTAAGTGCTATGGGCTATTGCTACAGAACGTTGTAAGGACTACAGTTTTGCAGCAACTCCTAAAACCAAGGGAACCACTTCTTTAAGTAAATGTTTAAGGGAGGCCTCCCAGAGATAGATGTCAAGGCTTAAAAGTCTTTTTTCTCTTCGTAGATACACAGAAAGGAGTGGTGTTAATTAGAAGGAGGTCTTCCTGGCTCCCAGGACATGCCCTGAAATCATGCCTGGCAAATGTATGAAATGACACACCACAATCCTGCTACAAAATAACCAATTACTAGGTATAACAATGATACAACCTCATTTTTGCTTGCTAAATTACAATATTAAGCAACTGTGGGGCAAACATTAGATTTTAGTTACAACTTATCTTTCCTGGTATAAATTTTCTTCCTTGCACTATTTGCTCTACTTTTAAGTTTGGAAACACAGAGCAATTTATAGAAGGAAGAGAAGGAGGGAGAGGGGAAAGAGAGCGAGAGAGAGAGAGAATACCTGGCACTGCTTCTTTGCACATTTAGAACATGTAAGTTCCTTCATTTTTATTAAGCAATTAAACACAGAACTTGTCCAATTTTAACATGTTAACGTTTTACTTAGCAGTGGTTTTCCCCCCCAAAATATTTAAAGCAACCTTGATTGACTATATATCAAAAACATATCAACATATTGCAATATTACATGTGTCAGAATTTAAAACAGAACCAATTGAAGGAGAAAAAAGAAACTCAGTTATGGTTCAAGCCCCTGGAAGAGTAAATATACTAGATTTTTCTTTATTTTCTCTATGGCCCCTCAGGGAAAAAATTTAAAACTTCAAAGAAGTGGCATATTGTATACTCCTCTAGAAGCAGATGTGGTTTTTTTCTTCCCCTCACTAGCTAAAAGCTATAGTCAAATAAAGCCCACAAAAGTATATGATTATTTATAGACCTATGCACTAATCTGAAATATTTTCTGAAATCAAAGGAATCCTGCTTATTATCTCTAGTTCTTCCTCTGGTGGAGCAATTATTATTTTTTGTGTGCAAATGGTGCATGTGACAATGATTGGGTTATTAGAACAAGACACTTCCCAGCTATTGTACTGGAAGGCAGTAATTACTTTTTCAAAAAAGCAACCCATAAAAACTGTTAGGAGGAAAAGAAGACAAAAGGAAAAGTGATATAGCTTCATGGCCTTTATTCAGTTAAACCGCTGTAGCAAGAGATTAAAAATTGTAAGATAATTTAAGAATAAGTTAATTTTATTTTTAAATTCTTTTTTTTAAAAAAATTAGCCCACCATCAATAACTCAAGGCAGCGAACATACTTAATGCTCCTCTAAAAACTAAATTAAAAGAATCTTTTAAGTTTCCCTAAGAACCATGAAAAATTACAGAATATAAAGACTTGGAAATAGAAGTAGAACTACTATGGAAAAGAAGAAAGCAAAATTAATACCAATAGTGATAGGCGCCTTGGGTGAAATCCCGAAACATCTAGAGCACTACTTGAACACCATTGGCATTGACAAAAATCACCATCAGTCAATTGCAAAAGGCAGCTTTTCTTGGAATAGTGTATATCCTGCTACAATATCTCTAACACCATCAAACAAGAACATTTGCCCATTCAAACTCCTTGGGAGGACTCGACTGATAGATAAAAAAATCCAAATTGTCAGGTGAAAACAACCTAAATGGCTTTGAGGCTTAGGTCAAGAAGTTCCTTTATTGTTGGCTCAACTGTACACAATAATCTCATAAAAGTGCCCTGCTTTCCCCTGGGAAAGCCTAATACAGAAAGTGCTTGAACTCATATGCTTCCTCCAAACTCTCGAGTCCAAACTGGAAACCTTCTTAACTTCCACCACCAGGGGTTTTCAATTTATGATTTCACCACAAGAATCCAAGCTAAACATCTGGCAGACTGTGCAATGAACCATTATAACTCTCAATGACGTTGGGTGGCTCACAACAATAAAAGAAATTGCAATAAATTATGTATTATTTGTTATAAATTATCTATTATATAACACATCATATATATGCAATATATAAGTTAATTGCTGTGTTAATAACACAGCATAATAATTGTAAGTATAATGCAATGAATATCATTTGATTCCTAAGGATGCCCAGGACTGAAAATATAAGTCTTATTTTCCAACACTTTAAAACAGGCGCACCTTTTCTTGGACTGATGCTTCTCTATGCTCTGAAACATTCTTTGGAGATCAAATCAAAGTACTGTGACCACAGTTCTGATAGTTATTACTGAGTTACTACTGCTCTAAACCTGTTATTGTTTTTAAACAATGATTTTATTGAATTATAAAGGAGCAACTTAATAACAACTGACCTAATTTGATTATATGTGAAATTAGATTACTTGTTTGATCTCCAGAGAAAGATCTGAGCTTGTAATGCACAGAATACATAATGGAATATGAATTAGCCACTGTGGTTATTTTCTTCAGTCTAGTCCAATGCTTTTCTCAGTATAATTTCACATTAAATATTGCATGATTCATCACTACTGACTACAACGGAGTCAAGGCTATCTTTTTCAGTCAGGTCTTCTGAGATACAATGATGATCTTAACTATTGTTTTATTTTGTTTTTTATTACACCAGTGGAGAAAACACAGAATATTTCCTTTGTGGCTAGTCTCACCTCCTTCACTAGTGACTGATTCAATATCCTTTGCTATTAAATCTATACAACTTAGAAAACAAAGCAACATCTACTTGTTTCTCAAAGGCTTGCATTGCATTTCTAGGAGAAGTATTAATTGGCTTTTATCCTCCATTAGCCATATGTGGGCAAAAGAGCCAGAGTCCATTATTTGGTCAGAAATAAATGCAACACAATTTAGTAAATGCATCTATAGCTTTACATATGCTCCCATTATTTCTCCCTTTATAACTTTCTGCAAGGGTCTTTTAAAGTGGAAGTAATTTCCAAATGAAAAAGAAAAAAGAAAACACTCTTGTTAGTTTATTATTCTTCAATCCAAGGTAAACATGGGCTTCAACTTTCATGACACTTTATAGGCTTTTAGGGAAACCATGCCAATGATGTAGCAACTCACGTTAATATTTAATTGTCACCAAAGTACTGTTGCAATTCTGTTTTTCTGCATTTGGGGAAAAGATCAAAAGGAGATGCTACTAGAGATTATTAATACTATATTAATACTGTATATTTACCTAAAAATAAACTCTCTGAATTTAAATTGACCTTTCAAAATTTAAAAAAACAACAACCAAGAAAGAGTTTAGCAATATAATAAACCCAGTCAAAAATTTCATACAGGATCCAGTTTTCCCACATTCTCAATTTAGAATTGCCAATTCCTGTCAAAACCATTCCATCAATGTACTGCTCCAACAAATGCATGCTTTATTTGTTTTATCCTCCAACAATCCTATCAGGTAATTTGGATTGAGAGAAGAGTGACTGCTTCATTTCCTACTGAACTAACTTCCAATTCTGACTTAACCTATGAATCCTTGTACTACACTGTCTGCCTTCTATAAGCTACCTGCAAGAAAAACAGTTAATGGCAATTGAATTAAAGATGCCCCATTTATAAAAAAATAATCCTTTATTTGCCTATAATAGCCCCTTTCCCCATCACACAAACTAGCCCCTGCCACAGGTAGAAACCTTCTCTTCTAACAGAGATGGTAATTTTCAACAGTCTTTTACATTCTCACTGTGCAGGAATAAAGACAGGGTTCTTGTCTGCATGAGGAAAGGAACTGTAACCAAGAAAAAGCGTTTAGCCCTCATGCTCATGCTTTTTCCCATAGGGCTGTAAAACTGTAAAGTCCCAGAAACATGAGAGGAGATTAATGGATTGATTGATTGATCCATTCATTCATTCCCTAATTCACAGTTTATTCATAAACATCCAGGCCAGATACCTAACTAATTGAAACACACCTTGGCATTTTTAGGAATGTCAACAACTATGTAATCTCACCTCACCTTGGCCACTAATCTACAAAAATGGATGTGGATATGTCGGAGAAAAGGATAAGTTGTAAGTCAACTTTCTTGCAGACAAGGAAGCGGGATAGCAATGTCTGGGAATGTACAACTATTATATGGAGAGGCAGGAGAGCTATCAGTCAACTGCCAGGTGCACAAGCTATGGTAAGCAGCCCATTGTGGTATGATTCCTGCCTGGAGCTTGGTTTACAACTTGGCCTGGAGTTTAGCAGTAATCAGAAAAGGAGCATCTGTGCAAAAAGTGCAAGAATTTTTGGAGGGAGGTAAAGGCTGTAGGCCACTAAACTTTAAGACATTTGTTCCAAGGGTTAATTATCAGTTACATATTTTGGAGGCTATATCAACTTGCAAAGACTAGGAGAGTGGAGTTAACCCAGGGCAACAGCCAATTGTTCACTGAATAAATGCTAAAACAAAGTATTTGGTATAGTTAGAATTTTTTTTAGGAGGGCACCTAACCCTGACACTCACCTAATGCCCAATAACACTTGCTCATTTAGTGTACGGTTCTTATTTGCAGGGGATGGGGGAGAGATAACTCCTCTTAGTAAATATATATAATATGTAAATATGTGTGTATAATGTGATTTACTAATACAGTAATGTGATTGTAAATACATGTATAGCATGATACTGCTTAAAATGACACAGAAGCATAATATGTTTTAATATAACTCTATCTTTATCTTTGTGAGCTTCCCAGAATCAATGAGAATGAGCTGGGAGGCTCATATATACAGGGCGGGGCATAACCTTTTCCTAGGGGGTCACAGCAAGATCGACAGCAGTTTACAGGGCGGGGCATAACCTTTTCCTAGGGGGTCACAGCAACACTTGTAATAACAACACAAATAATTCATACACCATTCGAAAGCCCATCAAAAACTGAGTTTATTGACACAATTTAATAGTCAGTATGACCACCATTAGCCCTTCGAACAGCATTCAAACGAGGTGGATAAGAACACAACAAATCTTCAAACAGTTCCGTTCGATTTTCCAGATTTTCCAGAGGGCGGGGCATAACCTTTTCCTAGGGGGTCACAGCAAGATCGACAGCAGTTTACAACTTCCGCGACACCTCATTTTAAAGCCCATAAAAAACTGAATTGAATGAGCTATTAAATGTTAAATTTGTTTCGGTTGAAACTTTGAGAATGAATTTGGAAACTGTGTTGAAAAATCTGGAAAATCGAACGGAACTGTTTGAAGATTTGTTGTGTTCTTATCCACCTCGTTTGAATGCTGTTCGAAGGGCTAATGGTGGTCATACTGACTATTAAATCGTGTCAATAAACTCAGTTTTTGATGGGCTTTCGAATGGTGTATGAATTATTTGTGTTGTTATTACAAGTGTTGCTGTGACCCCCTAGGAAAAGGTTATGCCCCGCCCTGTACAACTTCCGCGACACCTCATTTTAAAGCCCATAAAAAACTGAATTGAATGAGCTATTAAATGTTAAATTTGTTTCGGTTGAAACTTTGAGAATGAATTTGGAAACTGTGTTGAAAAATCTGGAAAATCGAACGGAACTGTTTGAAGATTTGTTGTGTTCTTATCCACCTCGTTTGAATGCTGTTCGAAGGGCTAATGGTGGTCATACTGACTATTAAATCATGTCAATAAACTCAGTTTTTGATGGGCTTTCGAATGGTGTATGAATTATTTGTGTTGTTATTACAAGTGTTGCTGTGACCCCCTAGGAAAAGGTTATGCCCCGCCCTGTACATATACATATACATATATACATATATACATATATACATATATACATATATACATATATACATATATACATATATACATATATACATATATACATATATACATATATACATATATACATATATACATATATACATATATACATATATACATATATACATATATACATATATACATATATACATATATACATATATACATATATACATATATACATATATACATATATACATATATACATATATACATATATACATATATACATATATACATATATACATATATACATATATACATATATACATATATACATATATACATATATACATATATATGTATGCATGTATGTATATACATACATACATACATACATACATATACATACATATATATACATATATATATATACACACAAACAAGATATATTATTAATATTACTAACAAAAAATAATTATTAAACTACAATAGGTTTCACTCACACATACCTGCTAGTCATTCCCGACTCTAGGGGGCGGTGCTCATCTCCATTTCAAAGATAATGAGGCAGCGCTGTCCAAAGACATCTCTGTGGTCATGTGGTCAGCAGGAATGCTGTTACCCTTCCACCAAAGGTGGTTCCTATTTTTCTACTTGCATTTTTACATGATTTCAAACTGCTAGGTTGGCAGAAGCTGGGACAAGTAACAGGAGCTCACTCTGTTATGTGGTATTAGGGATTTGAACTGCCAAATTGCCTCCTTTCTGATTGACAAGCTCAGCATCTTAGCCATTGAGCCCCCGCATTCCTACAGTAGGATAGCCAAACTAGAGTAGGATAGCCAAACATACAGAACAATAGAAAAGTTAAACTCAATAAAAGGCAGTGCAGAAAGCACAAGTTGATTTAATAATTTAGCTTTTAAGAGGTCCACAGAACAGGAGGTTGTATCTGCTGAATTAATAGAGACAATAAGAACCACGTCCCAAGTTGAATGCAATACCTATACCACATGGAATTCCTTGCAACACAGAATGAGGGCTCTTGTCCTCTTAATTTGTTGCCCAATATTTCCTGAATACATTTTCTTCTTCTATTACTTACATTGCAATTCTGCACAACAGCGAGTTGTAATTCAGGTCCAGTAATTTCCCACTGGTTGTGACAAAGATATTTAAAGGGGATATAAGATAGATATGCCAGATCATTACCAATTCATCCCTGGGACTAGTAAACAAATTAGATTAAAGGCGCTGTCATTGTTATGCAGGCAGCAAGCAGTGCATGCAAATCAAAGGAAGAGAAACTGTGTGGAGTTTTTATCAATCCAAAACTTGCTGCAGCTGAGCGGATGTGATGCAGAAAATATCTCAGATTGGCATCGGTCTGTGAATCCCATTGGAGGAGTGGAAGAGAGATGAACCCATAGTGAGATGTAGTATCTTTTCAAATCGCACACAACCTTTCATCCCTCTCAAATAGAACACATGGATGATAGACTTCACTGTTCATATTCTTCCACTCTATTTAATTTCTTTAGTGAAAGCAGACTTCTCCTCATCTTCAGAAGAACCTACAAAAACATTTCTGATAGGTTTTACAAATCTAAAACAGAGAATGCCCAAAGAAAAAAAATTAAAAGGTTTTTTTAAGGGAATCGGGACTGGGGTATTAATTAATTTATTCCTCCTGGGGGTAAGCAACAACATAGGCATCTTGATATTGCAATGCAAGTATGAAAAGGCAAAACGTATATCATGATGTCGCAATGCAGATCTGGTCAAAGGGATGTCATTGGGATAAGGAATACATGTCCAGGGACATACCATCTTCTTATATGTGTTCTTGCTGGAAAGGATTGCATCTAGAAACTGATTTCTTCCCCAAAAGATCTGTGGAGCTGCATTGCTATGGAATGTGTGAATGGGTAATTCGTTCTCAAAGTGAAAACTGTCACCATCCATGAGAGAAGCATTGGCAATCATGGGAAGGAAAGGAGTTGCAAATGTCCATGGAAATTCTCATTCATCAAGGTCATAGTGTCCCAATGGTGATTTTTTTTCCCAAGAGGCAACTGGACTTCCTGTGTTTTTCTTTGAAGACATTTCACTTCTCATCCAAGAAGTGTCATCAGCTTTGACTGAATGGTGGACAATGGAAAGATTTATATTCCTTGCAGTCATCTCTCCTGCAGTCCTGCAGTCACTGCAGGAATAGAAATCCTTCCATGCTCCAACATTCCATCAGAAATGGGGAAGCTTCCTGGATGAGAAGGGAAACGTCTTCAAGGAAAAACAAAGATAGTCCAGTTGCCTGTTGGGAAAGGAGATGCAAAGAAATCAAGGAGGCATTGAGCAGTGTCATTGGTCACAGAATGCCGGGAATCCATTGAGTGTACATGCATTTGTGTTTGTGTGGGCAGGAGGAAAGAGACAGAAAAAGAGAAGAGAAACAAAAAAAAAGCGTCCTAGAATTCTTAAGCAGAAAGGTTCTTTGTTTAAGGCTCTTCAGTTTCCATCAATATTAAAATAAATCTCGCAGACTTAAGCAACCTTTTGTTATGCTTCCAGCTGATGGCAAGTAACTCTACCTGTGTGCATATTTTTGAAGTATTCTGCATAGATTCTTTTTGATATGTATAATATGGCTGCATTGTGATGGGTTTTTCCCCCTCCCCATTTAGCTCCTCTTAGTTACTATTTTTCTCCCCTGAGTAGCTTCTTCAGTCAATGAAAGATGGCATTGAAAAGAAACGTGCTAATGATTCCTGACTGCATGACTTTCTTGTACGTGTTCTGTAGCTGAATATTTCATATGCTGGCATACTAAGAATAGCATGACATTTTATGATAATCATTTTGTAGAAATGTTGCTCAATATTTAGGTACCGTTCCTTGAAGTGAGACTCACAAATAAGTATGTTGCCAGTTCCCCAGAGGAAAATGAGAGAAAATGATTCTGACCTTAGGGGATAAGCTAAACTAAGCACAAGCTGCTTAATTAAACCGACCTTCCAGTTTCTCAATGGAAATACCCAATAAATTATGGGATAGTTCAACAGGCCAAACTTGATAATTGATGAAACTTCCTTTGTTTTGGGAAGATGACTTTTTAATATGCAGTAAATTAATTCCAATTATATTCAACCGATGCACTGTGTTTTAGTGTATTAAATACATACTATGGCATTTAGTTTTGCTTTGTTTTGGTTTTGTCCTTAGACCTTTGCTGTTAGGGAACCTTTCACCGTGGAAGCAGTTCTTCAAGATTTTCATACGGGGAAAAGTAAGTTTATAAAGATAAACTATTTTGAAATAAATTTCAGAGTATAATACTCCCTGCTCCATTCGGGAGCTTTCTGGGCTACCATCCCCAGAATTCATTCATGAAAGATGCAGGTAAGATGTCTTATTAACCATAATGATGATTGAAAAAAAAACATTAATCTTTCTGTATTTCTGTATTTTAATTTTTTTTAATTAAAAGCTTCCTTGTGTGCTTGTTCACAATGATGCAAGGAACTTCTTATTAGAAATAATTATTTGACCGCCAGTGATGGGTTTCAAAAAATTTTTGGAACCTACTCTGTGGGTGTGGCCTCCTTTGTGGGAGTGGCTTGCCGGCCATGTGACTGGGTGGGAGTGGCTGGTTGGCCATGTGACCAAGACTGCAGATGAAACCAGTTTTTTTCCCTAACTCTAAAAACAGAAAAGACAAAGCCACTGGAATAAAAACCATCAAGGCATTGTGGGAAATTATAAAGGACAGTGCCAGGAAGCTCACAGAACCAGCAACCACCTCACAATTACCTAAACAACCAGGTATCACACAGAAACACACAAAATCTGGCAAAGCTGCCTTGCACCAACCTGGCCTGCCCATAGAAAAGCAGCCACCTTGAAACACATAAACCATGCACCAACCTGTAAACTTAAAAGCAACATATTGCATCACAAATAAAACATTTGCAAAAAGGAATAACATTTCTTGTAACAAACATTCTATAAACAATAAATAAATAAAAATTCCCTAAAAATAATTAAAAACCACCAAGTTCAGAGAACACCAAAGGACCCCACAGTCCTCTCCCTCCTTATCTTTTTCCTTTTTGTCCTATCTTTCTCCTCCTTCTCCCCCAACCCCACTCCCTTCTAGCACTGATGATGTTACCTAGTTTGGTAATGAAATGTCTGTAAGAAAACCACCAAGCTCAGAAAGCAGCAAGGATTCAACTTTGTGTGTGTCTCTCTCATTCTCTGTGTCTCTGTCTGTCTGTCTGTCTGTCCGTCCCTCCCACCCCCTCTCTGTCTCTCTATGCATCTGTCTGTCTCTCTCTGATTCCCTCCCTTCCTCCCTCTCTCTCTGTCTCTCTCTCTGTACCTTTGTCTGTCTGTCTCTCTCTCTCTCTCTCACTCTCTCTCTCTCACACACAGACACATATACTGTGGTCACCTTGTGTTCCAATCACAGGTTAAAAGTACCTGGCAGCGGCATTTTTCTCTTTGGGAGCAGGTCCTCTTCAGAAAGATGAGGCCCTGCTGGTTGCCCTCCCATTCCTCATCTTCCAGCTGAGGCTCCATGCCATGGAAAACATAGGTGCACGCACGCCCCACACAATTACAGACCGGAGCAGGACCAAAGCCTCTCTCCCAACTGTTTCCCGCCATTACAAAGTCTCCGAGGCTGTACTTTATGGGGTGTGCCTATGATTTCTATGGTGTGGAGCCGCGGCGAGGCTGGCGATGATTCTGGAGCCCATCCAGGAAGACGAGGAATGCGAGGAAGACCCCTCCCCCTGTGGATGGGCTTCGGACCAGCAGAGCCTCGTCCTTTTTTTTAACCAGGTTGCTGTCAAGAGAGAAGAATTCAACACCCGCCATGTGGGCTTGTGCAGCAGCTAAAGAATAGGAGGTGAAGATTCGGCTGTTGAACAAGCCCACAGGCATGTGCTGCCCTCTTCTCTCTGACAGCCTCATGGTTTGCTGAAGCTGGCACAGCGGCGGGATTCTTGCCTTCACTAAGAGCTTCGCTGGCCATCGCCACACCGGAAAAAAGCTGGTCTTTGGAAAGAACCTCCCCCTCCATAGAGCCCATGCCAGGAGACAAAAGGGGGCAGGCTGGTTTGAATGCAGATGAGCAGGTGACACAGAGAGACAGAAGGGACAAAATACCAATCATAAAAGCAACTCCGGGAAGGTCCTTTGGTGGCGGCAGTCATCCTAGAACCTGCCTGCTAGCAAAGGACCTTCCTGGAGTTGATTTTCTGAGCATGCACTGAGAGACAGAAGGGACAAAATACTGTCCGGGTATACAGGGCCAGGGCAGGCATTCCGGAACTTACTTCCGGGTCCGGTGACCAACCGGTTCGCGAGAACCGGGGCAGACCAGCAGCAACCCACCACTGTTGACCGCTACAACCATCATGGTAGATTATGTAAAATTAATCGAGTGAGCATTTTTTTCAAGATCAAATTCCAAGATGTCAAATTTGTGAACAAGCAGAGCTAAACATTTTTAAGTTGAAATAAGAAAGCTACCTCCCCCATTGGTCAATATAAAATTAAGACAACACCCTCACAAACCCACACCCATACCTTTCCTCCTGTTTCCTTATTCGCAACCCCCCCCCCCCTTTGAAATCCTTGTGTTTTCTGCAGAAAAGGAAGAAAACCATACCCTCTTTTCAGGAAGTATAGAATATCACACATGCAGGAGGCATAACTGAAGCCAGTATTCATTTCCTTTCTTTTTTCATTCTTGTCCACTCCCTTCTCCACTTCTCTCCACTTCTGTCATGGAGAACAAGACACAGTAAAATAAAGAGATAGCTGGAAACCCAGGATGTTCAAAACATTGCTTTTATTCAACAATGACTGAAGAATTCTTGACACAGCTATGAATTCTTTCCTTATAGCTATGATATGATATGGTACAATTACAGTATCTTTGGACAGTTGATTATTTACGCTTTCAGTCCATTAACATTGAACAACTGATTAAATTGTAATTATTTTATAGTATGTATTCTTTGACTTTTTAAAATAATAATGGGTGTTTATCATATGATGGAGCTTTGAGAAAGGAACTGGTGAGTCAAAATTCACATGTATAAGCTCCAGTTCTCTTCCCCCCCAAAAAAACTCATTGGAATTTGCAATAAGTTGTAACAATAAAGCAAATCAAGGGATACCCTTCTTTTTCAAGTCTGGCAATCATAAGAGCAAAGTCACGTTATCAAGTCATTGAAAGCTGCCATATTAAAGAAAAACGTATGTCAGAGAGCAATAATTTTTGTTTCTCACATTTCAGTAGAACATATTGCAATCGATGTGGCTGGTGCCAAATTTTATTAGCAAGTGTCAAGGAAGGCTTTTGATATGAATATGCCTGCCAATCCCCCCAATGCTATAGCCTGTCATTAGATTTACTTGTTTGAATGTAGCAATTGTCAGGGGGACCATCTAAGAGTAATATGCAATTCTGGTGTTCCAGAATTATTTTTCTATTACTGAAGTAATAGGCATTACAACATTTCTTCATGCATAACATAGAACTAGTGCTTTTTTGGGGGGGGGGGGGTTGTAAATAAAATATATCGTTATTAACAATCATCATCACATTCCTTTTTAGAAAAACTATCAGACAAACACATTCATTCTTAATTTGCTATTCTGTGTAAACTTAGAAAAATTACATCACAAAAATTTCTAAATAGATACGCCCTTGACATAACTGAGCCCAAAATTTGTTAAGTGACTTTTGGCCCACTATATGACCTTTCTTGCCTCAGTTGTTAAGTGAATCACTGCGGTTGATAAGTTAGTAACCTCAGGGGTGTAATGCAGCAGGTCTGATAGGTTCTGGAGAACCGGTCGTGGTAATTTTGAGTAATTCAAAGAACCAGCAAATGCCACTTCTGGCTGGCCCCAGAGTGGAGAGTGAATGGAGATTTTGCAGTATCCTTCCCCTGGAGTGGGGTGGGAATGGAGATTTTGCAGTATCCTTCCCCTGGAGTAGAGTGGGAATGGAGATTTTGCAGTATCCTTCCCCTGGAATGGGGTGGGAATGGAGATTTTGCAGTATCCTTCCCCTGGAGTGGGGTGGGAATGGAGATTTTGCAGTATCCTTCCCTTGGTAAGGGGAACCGGTAGTAAACAAATTTGAATTTCACCACTGAGTAACTTGTTAAGTGAATCTGGCTTCCATATTGACTTTGCTTGTCAGAACATTGCAAAAGGAGATCACATGTTCTTGGGACACAGCAATGGTCTATGTTGAACCAATTGCCAAGCATCTGAACTTTTTTAAATATATTTTTATTATTTCATTGCAGTTTAATTATCTGAAAACAGTGGTATTTCCTCTCAGTCTCTTCCTTTGCAAGCTCTTCTTTTTGCAATCATTTCTTTTAACTATTCCTTGTAGGTCTTGACTTCCAGCTATTGCTATTCTCACTTTTGTTTTAAATTGGTTGTTTCCCAATGAAACGAAACTCAAAACATCTTGAGTGTATTATTTTCCATCGGAACAAAACTTTAACAGCCATGAGAAATGATTGGAACCCAGGATTGCTTCCATTTTCTAGATTTTTCAACTCAGGGTCCCAAAAATAGATATGGTGACAGTTCAAGGTACTTGTACAAAAACCTGAGTGAAGATTGATGGCCATGTCACCAAGAAAGGGAATACTCCAGTAATCTGGTGCTAAAGAAAACTAAATTGAGAGCTCAAGAAAGTTAGTTAAAGTTCAGGACTGGCTGAAGTTAGAAAGAGCTTCATTCTTTTTCAAATTAAATTCAAATATATGTACCAGCTGCTCAATAAAGAAAGAAAAATGCTAAAGGAAACAGAGAAAGGCAGATAGCACAGAACAAAATGTTTTATTTTTTGGCTCACCAAACCAAAGCAAACCAGCTGCCCCAAGATGAGTTTGGCATGCTTGAGCTGACCAATTATCCCATGTTGAAACTGGGCAATGGTTGCTACTGCTGATTCAGCACCTGCCTGAAAGGGTCAGTTCACTCCTTCAGGGTATGGCTTCATTTGGATCATTAAAAAAATGAGAAGCTCTCTGCACCCGGATACATCATCCAGACAAATAATGATCCCCTTGACCTTTTGGTAACATAGGCTAGAAAGGGTTCAGTACTGAAAGACTTCGCTTGGTCCACGACTCCAGTCTGAGGTTGGACTGCCAAGACTCTGCTATTCTTGAGCTGGAATTCATCTGAGGACTTTTCTTTGAAAAGAATCAAGGGCAGAATCTAGATCAGAAGATACGTTTGTATTTATGAAGATCAATACAGGTAGGTACACAGAAACTGCTCTTGCGGCTTATCTCCAGTTGAAGGCTCAAGGCAGGGGTGGGTTTCAATTATTTTTACTACCGGTTCTGTGGGCGTGACTTATTTTGGGGGTTGGCATGGGAAATGCATGTTTCAGATTGGAGATGGGAAATAAAATATGCTGTAAAACTTTAAAAGGGGGGGGGCAAAGAAAGCAGCAACCCGAACCATGCCGAGCTGAACACAGGAGAGCTGGAAGGTCCCAAGAGTGCATGGTTTTGTTCGCTGCCTGTGAACTCTGGTGGGGGGGTCAGAAGCCGAACCAGCAAGCCAGCAAGCTGCCAGCTGCCGAGCACCCTGCTCATGAGCAAACTTGCTCACGAGTAAACTGCAGATTAGAGGCAGCCGGCAGATCTTGGCATGCTCATTTGGCTGCTCTTCCCCCCCCCCCTGGAGCTCTCAGGCAGCAAACAAAACTGCCGCCTCCTGCCTCCATGCATCAAGGAGGCAGGGAGGCTCGATCCCACTTGGGAGGCAGTGGTTGCGAAGCCTTGGGGCTCCCTGAGCAGCTCCTGCTGATTACCTGTGTGTAGGCACTAGGAGACAGCTGTGTGGATACACGTGGTGAAGATGAGGTAGGATGAGTGTCGGAGTGAGCCAGTGCAGGGGCATGGCCAGCCAACCATCTCTACTAGTTCGCAGACCCATGCCCAATTACCACTACTGGTTCTCCCGAACCGGTCCGAACCAGGAGCAACCCACCTCTGGCTCAAGGAGACTTACGCCTAAGTGTCCAGCCATATCAGATACAGCCATCTGCTGCTCAGACCACTGCACACATAACAGATGGGTATGTTCCCCCTGGATGGGAACATCCTGAGGGATCAAGGATCAGGGTACATGGTACATGGTACAGGGTACTCAAACCAAATTCATGAAGTTGTCTAATCTATTGTTCATTATCTATGTCAGTGATGGGCAACCTTTTTGGCGTGGTGTGTCAAAAATCGGCAAAAAATCGAGCATAACTCGCGTTGTGTGTCACTTCAACAAAAACATAATTTTGCGCAATTTATAGTTTAAACTACAAAAATGTATAATTGCAATATATAATTGTATTTAATAAACCAAAAACAAATTATTTAACATACCTGCTTAGTAACTTCTTTGTTCATCAGTCGATTTCGTATGTTGCCCTTGATATTATTGAACTTGTTTGGGGTGCCGTGAACCAGGGCTGTGGAGTCTGCTGCTTCCAGCTCCACGTCCTCATCAACATGCCGCTCCAGCCCGCCCCTGCTATGAATATTCCTAGTGACGCGAGGGCGAAGAATATGAATATTCATAGCAGGGGCGGGCCGGAGCGGCATGTTGATGAGGATGTGGAGCTGGAAGCAGCAGACTCCACAGCCCTGCCGTGAACTGAGATAAGTGAGGGGGAGGGCGAATTCTTTAACTAACCAGGAGTAGACTCTCTGTGCCGGCCTGACTGGAGAGAGGCGCGCATTGTTCCCGCACTCCTCTCCTGCGGGTCCTCCCTCGCTGCGCTGATGACGTGTGTGCGCATGGCACGCACGCCTTACCAGCAGCCCCTGCACTCAGAAAGGGGCGGCGGCGATACAGTAAGTGAGTGTGGGCGGGGGAGATCACACGTCCCGCCCCCCCCCCGTTCCTCCAGCACAGATTCTTTCATCCTCGGCGGCCGTGCAGGAGCCGAGGATGAATCGCATGAAATCCTGTGCATGTCACCCCAAATGGCTATGCGTGTCAGCACTGACACGCGTGTCATAGGTTCGCCATCACTGATCTATGTATACACCTTTTTTAAAAAAGTATATATAATGTGTCTTTGGACATAAGGGTCATTTCTCTTTCGGTTCCTTTGCCTCCAGAGCTCAATTTCCCCTTCTGGACCCCATCTGGTTGCATTTTGAAGGGTAACTCAAATGTTGCATTGTCTCAGAAAGGTCAGCTGATATGTAGCATTCTGTCTGCTTTGTTTTACAGGTTAATAATCACTCATTCAGCAACCATTCAAGGTCATGATTGCCTCCATTTTCTGGATTGTCAATCCACCAGAAATAGATACGGTAGGACTGAATGGGTGATGCTTAACACCTAGTCCTTGAGGTTCCTGCTGCTACAGCATCCACCATTATGTGGTACCAATTCAGGAACAGTTCACACTTAGGATGATGGCTGCACCATCCTAAATGGTCGTATTATCACCATTTGCAACCTTCCTTGCTGGCTTCCCACAAACAAAGTAAATGGGGAAGCAGGGAGGGAAGCTTACAAGTTGCTCCCACTGCTTTTTCTTCCAAGGAACCTGTTAGGGAGTAGATCCCAGGGATTTTGTGTTCTGTCGTGTATGGCAACCCACAGCAACCCTCAGCAATGCTGATTAGTGCTTGCCTACCCAGCTGCACTCACATTGATCCTTCTTAATGACAGCAACAGGGACTTCTGGAATGGTTACAGCTGGATTGTGCATCAAAATGGAATTTATACATTAGTTTTCAATATGTTTGCCTGAGGGTAAATAGGTAAGAAGTCAACACCATACATCACACAAGAGCTCTGTCCCTGATAAATAACATCTAATCTAATACCGCAGTAGAATTTATTCAATTATGGCTGGTTCATATACTGGGCTATAACAGTGTTAAGTGAATATTTATGGAGGGATGAAAGCAGTTAGATGGAGATACAGAGTGTTTCATCTTTTCATACAGAAGCACATAGAGAACAAACCCCTAATTAAATATGAAACAAAACTTGCCCTATTATACTTATGACTATAATTTTTTCTTGTTTCAAAGGACTGTTCTAAATACATTCAAACTAAACTAGGATAAAAAGAAGAATGGGATTGTTTTAAATTATGCTAAGATGTTAACATTTAAGATATTTTTTTAAAAAAAAGTTCATTGGATATCAGGTGAATCTCTTTTCAGTGCCCAGGATATACAGTATAACCAGTGACCCAGAAATCCATTACCATGAAGTTGTGATTATCAGCCTACCTTGATGAAAGTTTTAGCCTAGCAGTGTAGATAAAACTGACATGCTTGGCCAGTGAAATCAATTCAGTGTCCTACATTAAATATTAAGTTATGTGTTGATTAAATAATGCATTTTATTGACTTTTATTGTATTTTGTTGTACTAAATGCATCTACACCATGCTGTTCCTTTTGAGTAGTAAAAGGCAGAAGAACTAGAAAGCCATTAAAATTAAGCCATGGAAAGAAAGAAAGAAAGAAAGAAAGAAAGAAAGAAAGAAAGAAAGAAAGAAAGAAAGAAAGATGAAGGAAGGAAGGAAGGAAAATATGGCTAAATTTATTTTATACCAATACCATTCATAATTTTCTATACCTTCTTATCCTTGAAGTCTTTTTTAACCTCCTCCTACAATTTCTTTTCTTTAAACTTCTCACCTTTTTTGTTTGAGGATCTCATCAATTCTATCTAACAATAACCTTCTCTGTTCTCTTCCACCTCTCAAACTACTCATTCTTCCTTTGCAAAGTTCTCTTGCAATTCAGTTCTCATTCATTGTCTGTCTATGATCAAACCACTTCAGTATACTTCTTTCATAATGATTTTCACTTTTGTATTCTGTCTCCAATCAATCAGCTTGCATTCATTCTCTTTTCTTTTAAAAAAAACTACTTTAAAAGTTCCCTTCTTATATATAATAAATTTATTGAACTTTCAAACTACAAAGATAAAAAGCTAATACAAACCAAGGAGAATAAAAAACAAAAAAAAGTGTAAAAAGGAGGAAAGGTGGGGGAGTATAAACATTTTCAATACCTTCTCTAATATTTTAACCAAAACCCTCTTCATCCCATATTTCATCTTTTATCTATTGGCAAATAATAAAATCTCATCTTTCAATCTTAATCAGAAAAAGTCCATTAAGCGCTGTCAGAAACAATGCACACAAACACACATGGACATGCACACACACACACATACACACACAGAGACATTTCACTTTAAAGAAGTACATTTCATAATTATTTCCTTTCCTTTACAAAATACTTGTCATTTTTCTCTAGAAATGCAAAGGAAAAGATATTCGAAAAAGTCAATTAAGTAGTACTAGAAACAACAAATTGAAAATATTAATCCTTAATCTCTTCAAGTGAAGTCCCACAAATTAATTTCTTATCATCTTCTCTTCATCTCTTCTCAATTACAATATCAGAGCTTATCACTTTCTCTAAAAATACAGCAAGTCTTTCTTCTTCCATATCTTATCTATAAACAAATTTTTAAAGACTCATCATTCAGTCCCAGTCAAGAAAAACCCATTAAAAGCTGTTTGAAAAGTTGTATAGTTTAACCTTGATCTAATAGGCCCCTTAGTTTTAGTTTTAAGAGTCTTTTTTATTCCTTTTAGGTTATGTCCCAAAAGTTTATTTCAGCTCTCTTTTGCTTTTTTTCAGGAATTCCTTCATAGGTGTAACACATCTTTTGTAAATCCAGAGTAAGAAAGTTGTTCAAATCACTTTTCTGAGATAAGAGCCACGAATAACAAAGTTATTCTTCTGGTTTTATTATTTGGATGTCCTATTTCACTACTAAAACATCTATCTGTTTCATTTGTTAGTCTGTGTAACATTGTTGTCAATATCATTCTTATATCCTGAAATCTATATACAAACCAACCTGCTTTTCAACTATATCCTCTTTTATTTCTTTTTAAAGCCCATTTTATTGTATCAGACAGTCAAAAGAATAAACTCTGAGTACATTGTGCCACAAAACACCCTTAAATTCTTCCAGAGTTAAAATGTTTTTCTTTATTCCACATTAGTGGGGGTTCTTTTTTAATTATAATCTTTTTAACTAGTTGCAGTATCTCCAAGGTCACATGATCAAAATTGGGATGCTTGGAAACTAGGATGTATTTATGATGGTTGCAGCATTCTGGAGTGATGTGATTGTCATTTGTGACGGTCCCAGCCAGCCTTTGACACCCAAAGTCAATGGGAGAATACAGATTTACTTAATAACCTCATGATTCGCATAACAACTGCAGCGATTTGCTTAACAACCTTGTTAAGAAAGGTCATAGAATCAGGAACAGCTTATTTAACAACTGCCTTCCTTAGCAATAGGAATTCTGATCTCAATTCTGATTGTAAACTGAAGATTATGTGTAAAACATCCATTGAGTTCTTCTTTGGAAGAACTCAATGTGAATTTCAATCAATACTGAAGACCTAGCAGCTGTGACATTAAACAGTAATAACAATAACTGATTCATCTTCTTGCATTTATTTTCTGTTTTCGTTATGAACCTTTTGGAAACTATGACTCTTGCTTATTCTAGGCTAAGCCATAGGCCTATCTATATGAAGCAAAGTACATGCTGTAAGAGTCCTAACAAAATAATTGTCCAAGCCTTGCGTGACAAAATAGGCTTGTTAGAAAACTTTCATTTACCACCAGCATACCAGCTTCCTGGATGTTCTTTATCCCCTGAGAAAGACCTATGTAGCATCCATCATAATACCTATGTATAAATAGGTGGTGGGTGCTTTTCAGCATGGTAGCTTTCTATTTGTAATTTACAATATTTAATTAATATAATTAACTATAAATATAAGTAATAAAAATATAATAATTAACAATATTTTTAAAAGATTTAATTCATGATTTAAGCTCTTTGGGATTTTGATATTAACTACTTTATAACCGTTTCATTGTTAGTAGTTAAACTTGAGACAATATCTATATACCAATAGTATGTGTATAGAACAGGTTACACGGCCAATTTTCCAAATTCACAATAATGATTGAATCAAGCCTAAGAATGTATGTCTGCTCGCTGAATTCAATAGGGTTTCTTTACTGAGTTTGAATTATCAACTTTAATGGGAAATAAATCAAAGAAACTAGTTTCCCTCTCATTTGTTGGGCAAAATATTATTCCACTCTTCCATATTAGGGCATTGAACCACTTGCTTTTTCTCAATTCTTTCTGAGACTTGCCCTAAGGAATATATTAGTGATTACAAAATGATATGCAGTGGGGAATTATTATATCAATTCAGATAAATTACCCCAATAGGAACAGTAGGTAAAAATGTGCAAATTTTGCTTACAAAACGCTTTGCAATCGTGGCCATCAATTTCCATTTTAAGAACTAATTTCTTCAGAATATTTTGAAGAGAAAGCAATAACACTGAAATATCAAATTACTGAACTTTTATAAACCGTTTTAGTTCCATATGAAATTTATGTTAACTGAGTGAACGCTGGCAAATTGGAATACCTTAGAAAGCTGTTTTTTTCAGATAACGTGATAAAGACAGCTGAAGTAAATATGAACATTTGTGAAATGATAGCAGCTTGATATACATTGTGTTCCAATGTGGGTCTCCCATCATTTTCATCAAAATGGTTGTGCCAACCTCCTGGGAGAACCACGGCCATGAAAGAGATCTGACAGTACCTTATTGCTTTACTCATTAGCTTTTCAGTCGCTGTTTTCAATTTTCTGGCAAAAAGCCTCCTAGGACAGCCTATCATCTTAACAACAAATGACTTCATTTGAAGCACAAAGGCATCTCTGTTGTTCATTCTGCACCATAGCAGCAAAGAGTTGATTTAATTGAAAGCACTGGAAAAGAAATGCTTCCCACTTAACCTATCTGCATATGATATTTTGTTGGAGGAGGGTTCACAGCAAGCCTACACAAATGATGACAACAACATTGTAGTGTCTTCTGTAAAAACTGAGTTTCCTTTTTCCAAAGCTAACAGTTAAAGTTCCATTGTTGGATTTCACTGCTGTCCAGCGAGGACAAACGGTTTTGGAAGGTAAACTATTGACAATAGCATCAGGATGATAAATATTTAGAAAGGATCAGAACCAGGGATGAAATCAAGTTACCTTTGCTACTGGTTCACAAATATGAGTGCGTGCCTCCACGCATGTGTAGTAGCTTTGATTTATGACAATCAGCTGTGAATCAGCTGTGAATTTAAATTAGCTAGAAAACAGGAAATCCAATGATTCTAGCTAATATAAATCCTGTGTCACAGCTGATCGTCGGAAATACCGGTTCGCCTAACTGGTAGCATTTTTTTACTACTGGTTTGGGTGAACCGCTAGCATTTTTATTACCAGTTCAGGCAAACCGGTCTGAACCAGTAGCATTTTACTTCTGATCAGAACCATTGTCACATTTTGACCAGAAGAGTTCAATGTATTCATCTGAACGCACTTATATTTTACCCTTGCTTCCTAAAGAGAGCAAGGTAGCTGACCTGAAAAATCAGTACAGATAGCCCTCTCTTAATGATGGTGATTGGGACTGCAATTTCCATCACTAAGCCAGTGTTTTTCAACCACTGTGCCGCGGCACACTAGTGTGCCGTGACATAGTGTAAGGTGTGCTGTGGTAAAATTACTTTATATATAGTCAATATAGGCACAGAGTTAAAATTTTTTAACATTTTCTAATGGTGGTGTGCCTCGTGATTTTTTTCATGAAAAAAGTGTGCCTTTGTACAAAAAAGGTTGAAAAACACTGCACTAAGCGATACGATCATAAAGTGTGACATGTTCCAAAAAATAAGCATGAGCATATAATCATGTACCTATTTATTAAGCTATTAAATATATTGTCAAAATGTGCAGACAAACTAAATTAAATAGTATTGAATTCAGGGAGATGTTTAAAAGTTTAAGGATACTGCAATGTAACGAATCCCCAAATACATGTTTATACAAAATTAATCGGGAACAGAAAAAGAAACCTGTAAATCAGGAGTGAAAGATGGAAGAGAGATCCTTGAAAGCCTTGGATAAATCCCCTAAACCAAACCAAAAGTCAATTGTTTTTTGAAATTTGTATTGTGATAGAAGTAAAGAATTTTTAAATATATAAGGGTGATTTAAATGATGTTTAAAATTTAGTTTTATTTATTAAAATAAGTCTAGTCTGCCATAATTCTTTTGCTTCTTTTAAGTGTGACCCCATCATGCTTTTTATCAGCCAAATTTCAGTTTTATCCCAGGCAAACTATTGTGTTTCCCTGAAAATAAGAGAGGGTCTTATTTTCTTTTGACCCCTCCCCCCCAAAAACAAGCACTTGGCCTTATTTTCAGGGAGGTCTTATTATTTTTGAGGTATAGGAGGTGGCAAGCGTGGTCACCTCATGGCTGTTGCTTTTGTGTTGCAATATTTTCAGGGAAGGCTTATTTTTTGGGGAGAGCTTATTTTAGCAATTGCGCTCAAAAGCCTGATTGGGCTTATTATCCAGTAAGGTCTTATTTTCAGAGAAACGGGATAGACTGAAATCAATTTAACTGATACATTAACAGAATAATAGAATAACGGAAGGAATTTTGGAGATCTTCTATTCCAACCCCCTGCTCATGTAGGAAACCCTATATCATTTCAAACAAATGGTTGTCCAATCTCATTGTAGAAACTTCCAGTATTAGAGCACCCAGACCCTTGATAAATTATTCTGTCAGCACATTTTTCCTTAATTCTAGGTTGGTTCTCTCCTTGATTAGTTTCCATTCATTGCTTCCTGTCCTACCCTCAGGTGCTTTGGAGAATAGGTTGACACACACACCCTTTTTTTTCTGGCAGCACCTTGTATATTGGAACACCACTAACATCCTAGTCCTTCTTTTCATTAAACTACATATCTATCGGTCTGTTAATCCTGTCTTGGACTGTGTCAGCCTTTGGGCAGCTGCAGCACACTGCTGGCTCACTAGGAATCCAAGGTCCATCTCACATTTACTACTGTGTGACTACATTTCAAATCTCATTGGCTCAAGGTTGACTCAATCTTCCATCTTTCCGATTTGGGGGGAGAGCAATATGTTAACTCTGTAAACCACTCAGAGAGGACTGTATAGCACTATGGAGTGGTATATAAGTGCTATTGCTATTGCTGCTGAGCCAGGTACTACCTGGCTCCTACCAATTCTATACCCATGCATTTGGTTTTTCTTGCCTAAATGTTAGAATTCAAGAACTTCTCACAAGTCAAATTAATTGTAGAAAAGTGGGATAGCTATTATGAACGGATTCAACACATCCCAATTATACTTTTGGAGAAAAGCATTTAAGGAAGAGAGCTTTGTCTTCTAAGCAAATACATCAGTGACAACTGTCAGATATATTTGGTGAAATTTGCTCAACAGGATAGATTGTTTTGTGAAGACTCAGCAAAGAAAGGTCCATTGCATTGCCAACTACAAGACTGACCTGAAGCACCACAGCATCTATTCAATCTGATTGTCAATATATTTAACAAATCTCTTCTTTACTACATAAGTACTGCTCAATATAGTCCAGACAAAGACAGGATGAATGGATGGATGGATGGATAGAAGTTGTGGTTGCTGCTTCTACTGACCTGCCACTATTGAGTTGAAAATGTAAACTCCTGAAACAATATGGTACAAAACAAAGCCATCATGAAGTGTTTGGTTTCAAAGTTGGGATAAAATGTTGGAATACAGGTTTTTTTTTCTAGACTTGAAATGCATAAAATAGCCATTTCAAACTTGAAAGCCAGAGATTTTGCAATCTCTGGCTTTCAACACTGAGACACTCTAAATAATTTGTATATTCATCCTAGAATTCAAAGAATGCAAAACTAATTCCATTTGTCAAGGGAAATACAATTCAAATTGCTCAAACAGCCTGTTCCCCATCTTCACAGAAGTAATCTCTTTTTCAGTGTGAAGAAATTTCTGAGAAACAGTTTTGATGTATAACATAGGATAAAATATTATGTTTTATAAAGGAAAATTTCTAAATCTAGCTAAAGATATTGTCTTGTTTATTTTTATTTACTTACTTAACCTACCCAATAATCAATATTCTCTGAACAGATTAAAAATTTAGTGTATATAATTGTCATTCTCTCTCTCTCTTTCTCCCTCTCCCTCCCTCCCTCCCTCCTTTCCTCTCTCTCTCTCTCTCTCTCTCCCTCCTTCCCTCCCACTCTCTCTCTCTCCACTGTAAAATCCCTTTGGATTGCATGATTCTATCAGTACAACTATCCTTTGCTTATGCAAATAGAAACCATCTCTCTTCAAAAATCTATGGAAAGGAAAACTATTGGTGCTTGCTTTCCCAGGAAGAGTTGGAAGAGTAAAAAAGCATGGGAATATATTGGTTGGGGGCATGGTAACTGCTGTCTAAACAAAATGATTCAAGTTAAAAGACAGTGATGAAGCTGGAGATCAGCAACTTTAGAGTGCCATGTAGAATTCAGCCTTGTGAATCAATCTAAGTACCATATTAGATCAGCATTATGTATATTAGAATGATCAGCTAAATGCTCACAAGCAGTTGATGGGAACACACTTCAACCCCATTGTTGTTCCCCGGCAACTGATATTTGGAGACATGCTGAGTCCAATTAGATGCAACACACTGGGTTTCAAGATTTACAGCCCTTCATAGGCCTGTTCTCGAGAGTTATTCAGTCCTCTTCTAATGTCATCCAAGTTAATGGCCATCACTATGTTTTTTAGTGATGGATTTCACAAGCTGATTATGCATGTGATCAACTGCTTTGTTTTCTCTCTTCTAAATTATCTTCTAAGCAGCGTCGTTGGATGTCCTTTCCTCCTGGTATTTTATGTCTGAGCGGAAAACCATATCCACTTTCTTTATCCCATGCACCTTGATCATGTATCCATCATGACTTTTTCTAAGTTCTACTTTTAAATATTCTACTTTTTAATGGTAAGGCATATATTCAACACCCTCATTTTTATTGCTGCCTTCTTTTCTTTTTTTACCCTGTCTATTATATCTTTTTTCAAATGTGACGACCAAAACAATACCCAGGTTTCTAGACATGGACATACCATTGATTAATATTAGGTTAATAAAATATTGGCAGCTTATTTCAAATTCTTTTCTTAGTGATCCTGAACACTAAGTATTAATCCTTTTGATATTCCATAAAGGTTGCATGCTGCTGAGGCCCCCTGCAGCTTAGCCTCCCAATTTCATTAACACATAGATTAGGACAATTTCAAGAAGATAATAGGTAAAATCTCTTTTGAATTTAGCTCAGATCTTAGTGATTTGGTGGACATGTCCCTGTATTGTTTTGACAACAATAAGGAAGCAATTTACAATTTCCTTCTAATTTTTTTTTCAACTTCTTTGAGATATCCTGGTGGTTTAGCACTAAAGTACCAATTACTCCTAAACTTGCTTAATATTTGAGATCACAAGAATCACAGAACAAGAACAATATAGGATAAGTAAAATTGTAGTTTTTCAATTCCCATAGTCCTTTGCTACAGTTCCTGCTACTCAGGATTATGGAAAGTGATGTTCAGCAACATATTGAGTAATGTTTCCCTCCCATAATATAGAGCAGGGGTGTTAAACTCGCAGCTGACACATGATTTAGTGAAGGGGGGGGAAGGCACGATACATCATGTGACGACAATGTGACACCACGAGTTTGATACTTCTGATATAAAACATTCTACATCAGCAGGCTTCTCTTTCCACTGAATGCTATTAGATATTTTTGGTGAAACAGTGAGCACAATCCCATTCTCCCTTCCACTCATGCAGTAAATTAGGCATGGTTATCTTTGTAGTTAAACCCAGGATTCAGAAATCTAAGCTTAAAGCAATGCCTTATATAAGCAAGTCTTCAAGCTTTAAAAGCAATGCTCTATATTTAGTGCCTGTATATTAGTTGATTCAGATAACACCTTGGTGTCCAGTAATGTAAAACTTTCTGGAATGAAAATTAAATCCCTGACAATCAAAATGTTTTTGTTTCATTTTTTTTAAAGAATACTTAGACATGGAAGGAATGCTATACATTTTTTCTTTGGTTGTTTGAGCATTTGGGATTAATTGGGGTCATATTTCCCAGTTCTTCTACAGCCAGGGGGCTAGAAACCTATCTGTTTCAAATTAAATGGAGAGCTCTTTTCATATTCATATTATTTCAGGAGCTGAAAATGGAATTCAAAGAGCTAGCCCTTATCTTGGTGATAAAAAAAAATCATTGGAAATTGGCTCACTTTGGGCAGACAATCCTTTCCATGCATATTTTTAATCATCTTTTCAGTGGGATGGTATGAATGTATGTTGTATGCCTAATATGGTACATCAATTTGCACAATTGTTACATTGCAGTGAAAACTGCTAACCGCAATTGATGGATTGCAGTGAAATGGATTTTCAGCATGAGACATTATGATAGAAAAATGTCTGTCATTTTTTTACTAGGATACTGATTATCTAAACCAAGGGTGGCAAACTCATGGCCCGTGGGCCAGAGGCATCACAAACTGGCCACACCCAATTTAGCAAAGGGGAAAAAAGTTGTGATACATCATGTGATGATGATGTGACGACGCGGGTTTGACACCCCTGATCTAAACTCATTTGAGTCATGGTTTGGACCAGGATGTAGGACTGCTTTTATCATCTTGGTGGATGACCAACACTGAGAAGAGAATCAGAGAGATACAAGTATATTGATTTGGTGGAGTTCTTGACAGCTTTCAATACTAGCTGGTAGTTTTGGTTCTAAGAAGTATGGTTCTGGCCTTTTCTATTAAGCCATATCCAGAAAAAGGTGCTAGAGACTGCTCTATTCAATTCTTAGGCCATTCTCCTAAATGTCTCTATGTGTTCTGTAGGTTCCACCTACTTTGCTTCATGTCCACATAAAACTACTTGGTAGAGCTCACTGAGAACTTTGGCTGGATGGGATGTCATCCATATAGTATCATGTATCTACTTGCCATGTAACTTGAAGAAAAACAGTGAATTCCCTTCACCAATACCTAACATTTTATGATGAGCTAAATGAAGATCAACAAGAAAACCCAATAGACAAGAATGCTGAAAATAGTACCAGATAGCACTGAATGAATTTTCAGTCCCCCTGAAAGAAGGGGTCCTGGCCCCCAGCTATCTTTGTATTCCCAGGTGGCAGTAGTCATGTGAGTGGGGCAGGGGACTCAGAATTGGACTTTCAGATTTGCAAGATTCTGTCCATGTACCTTTATCCTGGAAGGCTGTCATCAATCTTGTAAGTGTGAATTACAATCCTCCCCCAGTCTAATTTATAGCCTGGAAATCTACAGAGAGTTCCTTCTGAGCCTTTTGCACTGCCTACTATCCAGTTGCAAGCTATGCTGTCTCTTATCTGACATTTTCCTGGCAGTGTGTCTTTGCCCAGTCTCCCAAGGCCTTTCACTCATACCATTACTCTAGAAAAGTTAGGTTTTTCTTAATCTCTCAGGTGCCATCTAGAGGCCACACAGAGTTTTGCATGTCAGAGATGGCATCCCTAGGAATAGTAGATAAAGTACACAAATATCTTTCTATGGTGCAAAATTTGCGCATCATGCATGAAATTTGTATGCAAGTAAATATACCAGAAGAATCTGAAAAATGAATATATTTTTGGGGGAAATTGCATAGAAACAGGTTACATTCATGAGATTTACTTTGAGATACAACCTTGATCTGGCTCTAATGAAATGACAGGAATTTAAATGGCAGCACTTATATGAAAAGCATATTACCCTTGTCCTTTATGCTGTTATTTTTAAATGAAATATTCCTGTAAGACTAGCATCTCTGGATTTTAATACCTTTCTCCCTATCCCAAATCAATTAGTTTTTCACATCATGCTGTAACACAAATTATAGCTTAGTTTCATTTTTTTTAAAAAAGGATAGCTCATGTATTACAGCATAGGACATATGATAACTTCTGCAAATGTCAGAAATGAAAAAAAAAACAGGTGCAGCAATCTAATTTAAAGTATCAAGTGCTTGATAAAGTCTAAAAATAGGAAAAACAAAAATGGCTGCAATTTATCTGAGTATACATTAGCCCAAAGAAGTGAATTTGCAAGTAAACTAGAGATTTATGATGGGATTGAGTGTATATATTTGGGAATAATAGTGAATAATATTTCATTTTTTTAAAAAAAATAGTATATAAAACTTTGCAGACATGGGTTGGGACTTGAGGAAATGTGCAGTGGTACTAAAGCAAAGAATGTCCAATTTAATTTTCAGAAAGGTAAGTTGGTGGATCTGCACCTAAATTAATTGTATAATTGCACTGAGGTTTACCACTGAGCATATGACAGATTAATTATGGATATCAGTAAAGGACAATATTAGTAGCTCGCGGTTGAAATGAGGGGCCCTTACTGCTCTCTGAGTTGGTTGTTTTCTTGAGGACACTTCATTACCCAAACTAGGTAAACTTTATCTTCCCTGAATAATGAAACATCTGCAAGAAAACATACAAGTTCAGAGAGCACCAAGGGCCCCTTATTAATTATGGAGGCTGAAAAAGAATAGAAAAGGAAAAAGAGATAGGAAATATGGAACAGAGAGAAATAAATGACAAATAAATAAATAATCCAGGTGAATAAGGTAAAGTCGCTCAGAAAACAGCATCACCTAACTTTTCAAAGGTAACAATGAGGCAGTCTCACAATTTATTTATTAAATTTATTTGCTGTCCTCACTATTAAAGTGAAAAAAAATTATATCCCTCACAATGCTGTGATTGATTCGATAAATGCAAGAATCGCCATGACTGGAATACAAAGTAGGGATTTTTCAGTCATTGATATATTGTATGTAGAAGTGGGGTGGAATGTTGTGAGGAGATAGATCCCCAGGAGGGAGGAGATGGAATCCATTCTGGAGGAGTAAGAGGCAACTCAAGTCCGGATATTATGTGTGAGAGAAAGAGAGAGAAGGCAGCCTCTCCCTAACAGTTCATAGAGTACATGGTAGATGTAGGTACTAGAGAACTCAGTATGGCAAATCTTGGTCTATAGGTGTGAAACAATAAAGAACTCAGTTTGAAAGTATTATGTTATTATGAAGCCTGAATTTTAAGTGTGTGTGGGATTGTTTGTATCCTAGAGTATTCTAACGTTAATTCAGTTTGACACATTTTGGAACCTTCAGCAACCACAGCATAACTTGATAAATCATGCGCATTCCAATGGCTCCCTGGATGGAAGAGGATGAAGAGAGAAGTCACCAAACAACCAGTTCCCATCTTGGTGGGATAATGTGACCAATTGTTTTGGAAACTTGAGAAAACTGAAACTTATACTGATGTGAAAAGCCTGGGAACTTTAGTACTGACTTTTCACCAGTTAGTGCCAGTATGGTGTGTCCTAATCAATTTGTACTTTGAGAAATTGGAATGCCTCGGAGTTCAGTTTGTGATGGATGCGTTAGTTGGAACCTGACAGTTATTCTTGATTTTAGGCCTGACAGGAAGCCATGATGACATCAGAATGATTTTAAGTACATAGGAATATAAGTAGTCCCTACTTCATCAGAATCCAGGAGTCTGTTCTCTCAGTGGCCAACCAACAGCAAAGGAATATTTTGTTTGTTTTGGCATCGTCACTCAAATGATCTACAAATTATGAATTTATGGTTTTGTGTGCACCTATCATTTGCCACCTTTACTCCCAACTCCCAAAACCTATGATTGATGCCCAATATTTTCCAGCCTTCCCTCTTCAACAAGGCACTCACGCAATGGATGTGTTTGATGATGTCTTTGTTGGTTTATCTGTGCTGCTGCAGTTCTCAATCTCCAGGAAATAAATCAGGACCACAGCTTTATCGAAGCCAAAAGCGGATATAGAGAAAGTGTGCCATATCTGTGTTCCTGCAGAAAAGTGAAAATCCTTTCCAAATTATCCAGTTTTGCCTCAGGATTCAGGAGCACATCCCTAAATTTGATTCTAGTACACATGCTCATTACACCATCCTCGCTATGCTGCTTTCTATGGCTAGCCAATTAGATTGGAGCCAATATGGTCCCATGGCATTCAATAACCTACATAGAAACCTTGAAATAGAGAAGAACATGCCAAAAAAGCCTACATGAGTCACAAATCTGACTAGCAGCCTTTTGTTTCAAGAATAACTGTATGTGTTCAAATGCCTGTAAGACAAGAGTGAAACCTATATGACTGCAGTGGTACCATTTGCTATGACAATGAAGAAGAACATTGAAATGTTTCTATCTAATCCAGATTGGGCACCCCTTTTTCTTTTTCACAAAGCAGAAGAAATATTCACTATGTTTATGACAACTGGGAAAGCACTAGAGCAGCGATGGCAAACCTTTTTTGGCTCGCGTGCCATAAGTGGGGGGAGCACAGGGGGGTCATGTGTGGGCGTGCTGCACTCATAATGCAATGTGTGACACACCCCAGTATGCATGCGCACACTACAGGCACCCTCCCCATTTTTGCATGCTTTTTTCACCCTCCCCAGGCTCCAGAGGCTTTATAGGAGCTTGGAGAGAGCGAAAACAGTCTCCCCACCCCCTCTGGAAGCCCTCCGGAGGCTTCAGGGACCTTCAGAAGGCTTCCCTGAAGCCTCCGGAGCAGTCACAATGACTCTCTGAGCAAACTGGAAGTCCATTCCTGAACTTCCGGTTTGCCAGTAGGGCCATTTTTTTTGCGCTCCAGAGGCTTCAGGAAAGCTCATGAAGCCTTCGGAGGGCCTCGGGGGGAGGCTCTTTTCCCCAGGCTCCTATAAAGTCTCTGGAGCCTGTGGAGGGCGAAAAATTGCTTTTGGAAAGGGTGAACTCAGCTGGCCAGAGTGCGCATGCATGCTGGCCAGCTGACAGGGCAGCGCCTCACATGCCCTGACAAATGGTTCCACATGCCACTTGTGGTACACATGCCATAGGTTCACCATCACTGCACTAGAGGATGGATAAACCAAAACATTGTTTATATGCAGCTGAATGTTTCCATCCATTAGCTCAAGAGCAGCAACCGCTCTTAAAGAAGTGAAATGAAATCTATTGGGAGATGCTTCAAACACATTTTAGAAAGGCCTGGATCATGTAACTACTGTGAGTGCTGATTCATGTTTGATAGTGCTCATTGTACAGATGGGTAAATACAAATGTGTGCCCAGTCACACTTAATTAAGTAGTTCAGTTCAAACCGATAATTTGGAAGCTGCTCGTACAAATAGAATGTATTTCCTGCTGCAAAGAATTTGGGCTCATTCAAAATCAGAATATTTGTGGTTGCAAAGTGTACCCCTTTTCCAATATTTTGCTAGGATGGCCAACAGAGATAAAGTGCCATTTTATCCCATAAAAGCAAAATCAGAGTGACCGAGGATGAGAACTATTTCTCTTACTCTTCCTTGGCTTCAAATATTATCACATACTGTATGCTAGAGCTCCTGCTTCTTTTGTTTCCATTCTCAGCAGCATTCATGGCTTAGGAATCAGCAACCTAAATTTCAATTGTAGAACATAGAGTTCTCCTAGTCTAACTCCTTTGCTTGAGCAGGAGACATTATACTAGGAGTGCCAAACTCTCATTGTCACAGCATCGTCATGTGACGTATTAGGAATTTCCCCCCTCCCTTTCGCTAAACCAGGCATGGGGGTGGCCAGTGCATAATGCATCCAGGCAGCCCAGGAGTTTGACAGCCCTACCTTATACCATTTCAGATAAATGGATGTCCAGACTTTCTTTTGAAAGTCTGCAGTGATGGAGCACCCACAATTTCTGAAGGCAAACCATTCTATTGGCTGATTGCTCTCACCATGAGGAAATTTCTCCTTAGTTCTAGGTTGCTTCTCTCATTGGTTAGCTTCCAATGATTGTTTCTCATCTTGCCTTTTGGTGCTTTGGAAAATGGTGCATTTTTTACAATTGTTTGTACATAGGTCAGTGCTATTCTTACAGGATGGCAGGATAATCGACCTGACCAACTTAGGTAGTTCATCTTTCTATATAGACCCAGTGTAACCTGCTTTTATCTGCTTTCTTAACTTTCTTGTATATTAATGTGCCATTTCTTTGTGTTAATAAGTTCATATATGTGTATAAATAGGACATTTGTCACAGAAATTAAATGTTTTAATGAGTTGAGAATGAGTAATAAAAGGATGGAATTCAAAAAAGGTCAGGTTGAAACTAGTTGCTCAGTAACTAGCAAAAAAAATCAAGTACATATTTGGCATTTTAGAGAACCTTCAGGCTTAGTTTGATGAGTTATTAAAATTACAGTTGGCCTATGGGGAGAATCACTATAATTGGTGGAGGTCACAGATAATCAAAAGTGTCTGTCCCAGTGGAATGAAACCTATTAAAATCAGATATTTAAATCTCTTTACATTTAAGTATTCCAGTCATGTGCAAAATAACTTGTCCCAAATCTTAGTCTCAAAGGAAGAATGCAACCATTTTTCATTGTTCTTTATTTGGTGCTAATTAACATTTTTAGGCAATTTAGAGATGGCTTGTGCTCACTTTACCCCAAAGAAATAATTCCTTTTAGTTTCCAGATCACTGTATTGTCTTGTTAGAATGTTCACTTTTAAAATTTTGAAAATTTGTATTACCATAAATAATATCTTACAGCTAAAAGCACATCAACAAGAACACAACCAGCAAGCCTTTATTGCTATTGTGAGAAACTGTGTTGAGAGTTGTATTAATCAAATCAGATCATATTGCACTTTCAGGAACCTCACATTGTAACCAAAACAATAAAGATAATGATTACTGATTATATTGAATACTTGTTCAGAATCTAACATAATCTTGGAAAAAGTTGATGCTTGCCTAATTAGAATACCTTATCATGAAAATTGTAAGGATACAGTTATCAGGAACAAAGCTCAACATGAGAACATCTTTATTTCTACATTATCCTTTAGAGACTATTCATGTATTATGAATAATACCATAATTAAAGGAGACAAACGGTCAAGCAGATGAAGATTCAAGCAGAAAACAATACCTTAATCAAAGGACGATCAAGAGAAAAACCCCACCCACCAACACTGGTAATGTCAACTTGTAAAGCGTTTCCATGCTTATTATCAAGTTGACATTGAAAGAAAAGGAGGAGAATTCCATGCATACCTTTGACCAGGGTCAGATCTCAGATTTCTATAGCAGGCGTGTGAGGCGCAAAGGTTTACAACCTGCTGCAGCACTTTGTTGGTAGATGTGGTTTATGACATAGACTGAGGGGAGGGGAGACACAGGGGTAAAGGTCAGCCACCATTAACCGGAAATCAGATCTGACTCCACGGCAGGCATCACCAAAATGTTGCTCCTAATAAATGATTGAATTTCTTTTGAACTTTGTCTTGAGGCTCGTAAATTAATTAGGGAATCTTTTGGAGACCTGACAAGTAGAGTAAGCCACTGTATATAAATGGGGAACAAACCCCGCAGTCACTGATAATGTTACCTTTAACATTAGGTAAGTACCATCAATATGCGGACGATTAAGTACCATCAATATGCGGACGATACGCAGTTGTATCTGTCCGCCCCGTGCCAACTCAATGAAGCGGTGGACATGATGAACCGGGGCCTTGAGGCTGTTAAAGACTGGATGAGAGCTAACAAACTGGTACTCAACCCGGAAAAGACCGAATGGCTGTTGTGTTTTCCTCCCAAAAATTTGGCTAACGTTCCATCAATCAGGCTGGGGGGGCAAAATTTATTCCCCTCAGATAGGGTCCGCAACTTGGGAGTCCTCCTGGATCCACAGCTGAGTTTTGACCACCACTTGTTGGCTGTGACCAGGGGGGCATTTGCCCAGGTTCGCCTGGTGCGCCAGTTGCGGCCCTACCTGAACCGGGAGGCTCTCACAACAGTCACTCGAGCCCTTGTGATCTCTAGGCTGGAATACTGCAATGTGCTCTACATGGGGCTGCCCTTGAAGAGCATCCGGCGACTTCAGGTAGTCCAGAACGCGGCCGCGCGAGTGATCATGGGCGCACCACGGTTCGCCCATATAACACCAATCCTCCGTGAGCTGCGCTGGCTACCTGTTGATCGTCGGGTGCACTTCAAGGTCTTACTTACCACCTATAAAGCGCTCCATGGTAGTGGATCTGACTATTTGAGAGACCGCCTCCTGCCAATTACCTCCCTGCGTCCCATCAGATCGCACAGAGTAGGCCTCCTCCGAATTCCATCCGCCAGCCAGTGCCGACTGGCGACTACGCGGAGGAGAGCCTTCTCAGTTGCAGCTCCGACATTATGGAACAACCTCCCCGTGGAGATCCGTACCCTCACCACAGTCCAGGCCTTCCGCACAGCCCTTAAGAACTGGCTATCCCATCAGGCCTGGGGATAGGATTACTCTAACCCCGCCCGAATGTTGAGTGAATGTTGTGTTTTTACGATCAATTTTCTTTTAATCACGATTCTTTTCTTTCTAAGTCTTGTCTTGCACTCCCTTCCCTTCATTGTTGTAAGCCGCCCTGAGTCCCCTCAGGGAAAAGGGCGGCATATAAATTTCCAATAAAATCCTAAATCCTAAAATCCTACCTAGTCAGGTTATCAAACATCTTCAAGCAAACATCTAAGCTCAGAGAACACCAAGGGTTCCACAGTTACATATATTCTCTTTTGTTGATAACGATATTTAAAATTCACATTAAATTTGACTTTATCATAACTACAAATATCCATGCCATTTCAATCTCAGGCCATTTGCTTCTGACTCCAATAATATTCTATTTCTCAGCAGCATCCACTTTTTCATCGAAACCAAACAGCAAACTGCAAAATACAATTTCAAGTCAGGTGAACCCAAACTTCCTTTTCTTTTGCATCAACCCTTATATTTAAACTCAGGGTTGTTGTTTTTGTCCACTTGCACCACAAATTTAAATATATCTTTCTGACACTCTTTAAATGGGGCGTCAGTTGTCAAAACTGGTATTGTCTCATGTTATTCCCAAATTCTGTAGGTTGTAAAGCATAAATCCGAAAGTAAATTTACAAGTCTTATAAAGCTTCCATCTAGTCTATTTTGAGTAGTTCGGAGAACTGGTAAATAGTGGTATTTGACTGGCCCCGCCCCCACCTATTATGACTGGCCCCACCCCCACCTATTCTCTGCCTCCTGAGTCCCAGCTGATTGGGAAGAAATGGGGATTTTGCAGTATCCTTCCACTGCCACACCCACCAAGCCATGCTCACAGAATCAGTAGTAAAATTGTTTGAATCCCATCATAGATTTTCCCCCAAATGAGGGTTTCTTGGCTAAAGGAAACCTCAATCCAGTCCATAAGCAGCAAAATAAGGAAAGTCTTGTGCCCCGCTATTTCCTCTGCACTCCCTTACAGCTATCCCAAATCTGCATGATAAAGTTGCAAGTCTGTTTCAAACAGGATGGAGGCAGATTGCATTGCCTCCATCCCCATCTCACAGGATAATCTTCACTGGTTCAAAGGGTTTTCTATTAGTGGAGTGATACTTATCAGGCCACAATTCCAAAAGCAAATTGCTCATTAAGAAAAGATATAAAAGAGATTGTGCTATAAGTAATTTAAGAACATCAGTCAGTGTGAGCCTACACAGGGCAAGGGACAGCTTGCCTAAATGAAATCATCTTAAAGGAAAATGAAAGAACTGAATGAAAATGAAACTTTTATGGAACCCTCGTCATGTCATTTTATCTTAGGTTATTATTAGAATTGCGAGCATGATTATACAATATTCTTTGTGGGCCATTCATTATTCATTCACATTGCCATTCAGTCATTGGGAAACAGAGCACAATGTGCCTCTCCTCTTGAAACATAAAGGAATATCTCTTCAAGATTTCAGCTTGTTTATTCACCATGATGAGGAAGGGGGAAAATATACTTTCTTGCCATACAAGCCAGCATAGGAGAACTGGTTCGATATAACTTGACAGAGCTTCACAACATAAATATTGCAATTAAATCATGATGGGCCAAAATGATCTCGCTTTGCTTAATTAAAAAAAAAGCCAAAATGTTACTCTGGCATTAATAGCAAGCTATTGTGATACTAGAGGGACACGATGGCTCAGTGTTTAAGATGCTGAGATTGTTGATCAGAAAGGTTGGCAGTTTGGTGGTTTGAATCCCTAGCACTGCATAACAGAGTGAGCTTCTGTTACTTGTCCCAGCTTCTGCCAACCTAGCAATTCAAAACAAATGCAAGTAGAAAAATAGGAACCACTTTGGTGGGAAGGTAAAGGTTTTCCATGCACCTTCAGCATTTAGTTATGCTGGCCACATGACCACAGATAAATCTTTGGAAGTGCTGGCTCTTCAGCTTTGAAACAGAGATGAGCACTAAACAAATGCAAGTAGAAAAATAGGAACCACTTTGGTGGGAAGGTAAAGGTTTTCCATGCACCTTCAGCATTTAGTTATGCTGGCCACATGACCACAGATAAATCTTTGGAAGTGATCTTCAGCTTTGAAACAGAGATGAGCACTGCTCCCTAAAGTCAGAAACAACTAGCACATATGTGCAAGGGAAACCTTTACTTTTACTATTGTGATACTAAGATGATTCACCCACAATGAATTATCTTGCATCAGATCATCTGCCCACTGGACATAAGTTTGGATATTATAAGTGTGTCACCATTTATCCTCTCTATTAGATTCTGGTAGCTTGAAATATATCAAGGATTGTGGTAAATTCCACTCGTCGTATCAAATGCAGGTAAATCTATTTTTTTTATGAGTGATCATTTCTAACATCAGTTTTCTAATTTACCTGGAATGAAATGTTCTGCTTGATTTAGCTAACTTAACATTTTACTTGCTGTGTTGGGGAAGCCTTTTATATATCTTTATAAGCATCTTTTAAAAATTATCTGTTGGATGAATTTATCTTCAACAGCTAGACACAAAGCTGGTTAATGAGGTAATATGAAGAGACCAACTGATCCAAAGGCACTTGGAACAAAAATTAACTGAGGCAGATTTGGCATGCCTTTAATTCATAAGCAGCCTCTAATGACCTGGACTCCTATTAAGAAAGTCTCTTTCGTGGGCTCTTAGGACGGACTCTGAGAAGGAACCAATGGTAAGGCAGCATCCACATGTATAAAGTACAAATTAGCCCCTTTATGGCTCTATTCCTATTACACAGGAATCTTCCCAAACTTCCAGCTTGCCCTTTGAAAAGACTAAATAAAGTCCCTCTTGTGTTTACATAATGATTCCAGACTAATTCCTCATTTGACCTTTCCTCCTGACTGGGACAGTTGCTCTCCAATAATCACTTTCTCTTCTGGAATTTATATCTAGGCTAGTGTAAAGAAAAGGGTATCCTCTAATTGGGGGTCTGATCTCCTAGGGAAAGGTTGTTACACTGTTATCATGGAGGAAAAAGAAGGGGCTGTCAGATTTTAGACACAAAAGCTACATTGGTTTTATTTCCTCCAAAATGCAAAGAAATACAGGTGACAATACATACATATTATAATAAGGCCTGGCCCCAAAATAGACTAGTAAATAATTTATATGTGCTTAAGGTTGACACCTTAAGAGAGAGAAGCAGGGAAAACAAAAAGACAAAAGCAGGTGCATATTCTAAAGTATAATACAAAAGTCCAATAGATATATAAGAGGGATGGGATCAGAGGTGGGTTGCTGCCGGTTCAGCCCGGTTTGGCTAAACCGGTAGTGGGATTCAGGCCTGGGTCACAGAACTGGCAGCGACCCAGTCCTGCCACACCCCCAAAATGGTTCCCCCGCTGCCACTTGGATTTTAGAGACTGCACATGCACAAGTCACTGTAAATGAACAATTTACATTGAACAGCGCAAACAGCGCACACACACATGTGCACACAACACACACACACACACACACACACACACACAAAAAGCATGCATGTTGCACATGGGTTGCACACCGGCAGTAACGCCAGCAGCAACCCATCCCTAGATTGGATGGGATGGGATGGGGGGAGGGGGACGGGAGAGGAGAGGAGAGATTTTGTAGCTTTGGGAAAATATCTAGTTCACAGATACCTTTCTGGAAAAAAATGAAAGTATAAATGCTGACTACTGAGTTTGCCCTTTCCAAATGTTAACTTAGAAATATTAAAATTATAGAAGAACGATGTCCCCATTGTGAGCTTGTAATAACCATTAGAAAGCACAAAAAGACCCACTTTGCTGAATGCTCCTTTGCTATATTTTAAGAAACCAATGCAGATTATTCAGAAGCCAATTATATCTGCTGCTCATTCTGCATCCCAAAGTAAAATTTCAAATGGTTTGGTGACCTATAATTTCTACCAGTATAGCTTTGATTTACAAGGTACAGGCCCTAGTAAAGTAACTCCATGTAGTTTTCATTTTCATACTGCATGTAATATTACAAAACTCAGTAAAGAGGCTCTAACAAACCTGAATTTCATGACTAGCTACTTCCTAAACTTTCTAGGGTAAAAGGAAAGTAACCCCCACTCCAAGGGACTAAGTCCCCAAGGCACTTAGCAGTAAACTAAAGCAACCTTGTAATAGGGAGTGTATTTGGATTTCTCCCTTCAAAGTACAGTTCATGTTATTTAATATTTCTTTAGGGAAAGTAGCAAACAAGATACTGTTCTTTACAAGTGATTCTACAAACAACGTCACAAAAGTAGAGCATTAATGTTATTAATAGCAATGCAATCCCGGATTTGCATATATTTGCTTCTTTCTCCTCTTGGCTTCCTACATAACAAGGCACACCTTCCTATAGATGACATCTCACAGAAGTGTGACAACTGATGACTGTAGCTTGAACTTCTAAAGGACGATGGATGAAAAACACTGTCGACGATCAAATTAAATAATTTTTCTACAAAATCCTTCACAGTTAGACACTTAACACTTTGTCAACAATGTATGCTCCTGAATTATAATTATAAATTATTTACTAAGTATGTCTAATAGTCTTTAAAGAGCTGATCCTATTTAATTCAAGCTGCTGTTATCTCTGTCTAGAGAACTGCAAGCATTCTGTTTGAATTCCTACAGAGGATTTCTACCTCCTATCCATCTTGAGTTCTTTCAGCAAACATGACTGCCACCTCCTGATAATATAAGGTAGAAGTTCTGACCTTTTTGTAATTGAAAGGAATCTCTGTTTTAGAAAGAAATAAAATGTGAAGAAATAAAAATGCAAATTTTCTCTTGTCCCTGAAGTTTAATATATATTTTTTCGAAAAAGAAGATGGAGCGATTTTATAACACACACAGAATCAGAATAAATTATTAAATCAACTTAGAATACTAAATGGCACATTTAATGACAATTTGTAATAATTTCCTTGGGGATTTCTTTTTAAACTCCAAAAAGGTTAAATTGTATAAATACAGCAATATAAATCATATTTTGATATTTTATAAGTGGCACTTTCTGACTTTCACATTGCATTGGCTTCTCCTGAATTCTAAGATTAGTCCTTTTTTTTTTTTCAGGATGCCTTCCTTCTTCAGCTTTGGTTAAAGTTATATTGGTGATGATGAGATGAAACTTTGGTTGATACATCTGATACTTCTATTCTTGGAGTAACAGGTACTGGGGATGCTTGTGCAGATGATCTGAAGGTTAGATATTTCAATTAGCCCATCAAGTGCTCTAGGATCTGAAAGTGCCCTGGGATAGAACAGGGTTAGGTTGAGTGTTGTTTCAGAAGATGCCACATGATAAATGCAAAATCAATTTGATGGAAGATTTGACTGAAATTTCTTTGACTGAAAGGTGAAATCTTTCTAAAACACCAAATTGAAGACAGGTTATCTTGGAGAGAATCTGTGTAGCTGGTCACTAGATGGCACTTCAGCAGTCTATCAATGTTTTTATTGTATATATTTAGGTTTGTAAGCCTCACAAAACAATGAAACAAAAGAGGGCAACAGAACACCTTAAATATATAAATGAAACTGACCCTTGAAGTGAAAAATCCTTTAACCACAGTATAGAAGTCTGTCTTTAGTTGAAGAAAATAAGGACTTTACAACAGGAGTGTCAAACTCAAGGTCCAAGGGCCGGATCCAGCCCTTAGTATGCTTAGATGTGGCCCGCAGGGCCATCCTGGGAATAGCAAAGGACTGGCCCACCATGTCTCTGTCAGCAAAAATGGAGCTCGGGAGGGCCACCGTTCCATTTTAGCTGGCAGACGGTTGCAGGGGGCCCTTACAGCCAAAAACTGAGCTTGAGAGCCTATTTTCTCTGGTAAAGCACTTGGGCCACCACAGGCATCCCCAACACAAGTGACAGTGAACTGGTCATGCTCCCTGGCCACACCTACACCATCCCCACTTCCCAAGATCAAACACAACTCTGATGCGGCCCTCAATAAAATTGGGTTTGGCACTCCTGCTTTACAAAGAAAAGTCATCTGTACAAGAAGTGCCACTTTGGGGATGAAGAGTTTCATAACCATCTATCACCTCAGAATCTTATTATGTGGCTGAGTGTATATGGAACTAGGGTCATTCAATCAGCTTCTATAACTGATGGAAATTCAAGCCTCTTTGATCCACAGTCTATTCCATTTGCAAGGGTTTTTTTTATTAATTATTATATTTCGGTGGGAAACTAAGCAGAGTTGTAATTCGTGTTCCACTAGAAGTTTTTCACTCAAGCTAGAAGATTATGGGGTTTTAGGAATGAATCTATTCCACAATATTCTGTCCAATCACTATAATTTAGTTATCTAGGCTGGGCCATCTGAAGTTCAGCACTTATTTATTACATTTTTCATTGCTGCTTTTAACAATCATTTCAATTATTTTATGCCTACTCTTTTTTTTCTTTTACTAAAAGAGAGGTTATACACTCTCATAATGCCACCTACTACATTAAAACAAAAATGCATAACCCATTTTCTTCTTCTTCTCAAAATGGCAGTGAATTCACATAATTGTAATACTGTGGTATAACACAATGCAACAACATACACACACACACAAACACACACACAAAGCATCAGCACAGTTTGTCATGAAAAAGAGGTATAGTGCTACTATGGTATAATGTTTGTGACTATCTATTTTCATAATATAATACAGTATTATTAATTTGAGGGTTTATAATAGGCAGCAATGAAAGCTGAATCTCTGCCAATATCAACTTCAGGTGGGCCACAGGACATCAGAGATAAGAGAACAGAAAGGACTGCTTCCATCCAATCAGCATAATAACATCACAAGAAAAAGAAAAAAATAAATAAGGGCACAGTAATGAAAACAATGGAATAGATAAAAGAGGCTGCAAATGATTAACAGACAAAGAAGAGAAAGAGTTGCCCTACAGCAGGAGCATTCTAAATATAATACTTGCTAGAGTCTAGCCAACACTGCAGAGGTGGGTTCCTACCAGTTCGCACCTATTCGGTAGAACCGGTTCGTCAAATCTACCGAACCGGTTAGAAGAGGTTCCACCAGTGGACCCGGAAAGCAGGCCACACCTACAGAAGAGGTTCCAAATTTTTTTGAAACCCACCACTGGTCCTTGGATATGATTCTTCTACACTATCATGCTCATATTTATAAAACTCAGTGCCTCTGGGAAAGGTAAGGATGACTACTGCGTTTGTGGTGCAATCAGAACATTGCGTGTGTTGAAGTTGTTTTAACGCAAACCAAAGATGCCTTTTAAAAAACAAGTTTACATCATATTCTTATGCATGCCAGTGCTGTGCGTGAGGTAATTTAAGGTGGTTCTGACAAGTGTCGTTGGCATCTTCATATCCGGTTACATGGGCGGCAAGCCACTCCCATCTGGTCACATGGGTGGCAAGCCACTCCCACAAAGGAGGCCACACCCACAGAGTAGGTTAGAACAATTTTTGAAACCCACCACTGCAACACTGGTTCTCTTCTCAAAGTTCTAGCCAATTTGAAATACAAGGGAAAATATATTTAAAAAATCTATCTATGTGGTCACTAGGAATCCAAAATGATTAGATGGCAGAGAATCAATCAATCATTAGTATTATTTGGGGCCAATAGGGAGTGTGTATTTACATATATATTGTTACAATTTTTAACTATGTTGCCATGAAATGAGACAGTAGAGTTATACAATAACTGAATCTACATGCAATATGTATGTATTGGTAAATGAGAATATTTGCAACTCAGGGTTAAACTGTAGGATCCTTGATGGTTTTCTTGCAGAAGTTTCATAACCCAACTAGGCAACATCATTAGTACAATCTGTATGTATTTTGGGGGCAGTTGTAGTTGCACATTAAAATTTGGCCCATGCAATTTATATACATAGTCATCAGCACTCTTATGGCTGGATCTGCATATGGCAAGATGACTAACTAAATAATCAATGGATTGTAAATATATTCTCTGGTTCCATTTATATAAAATGGATGCATGTAACATGGCAACTGCATCCACTCACAGCTTTATCATTCATACATTTATTTAACACAACATACTGTTATTCTTATTTAGGCAATATTTTAAATAAGCAGTTGGGGGCAATCAGTCTACTTCAGTTATGCCTGGTTGAGGAATTTGGGGGCTAGAAGTGAACACATCTTAAAGTTGCCAAGGTTGAGAAAAATTGGTCTAATTAGCTAAAATTCTAACAACCTGAAAAATGTTAAAATTCAGATTCTTGTTCCTAAATAGCAAGACTTCAATAGACACCTTGCTTTTGTGAGCTTGAACTTTTTTTTCCTGTCACGTTTGTCTAGTTGAACATCAGATGGGAGCCTGCTATTTAACTCCAAACCTCTTACTACAACTTAAAACAAAGCAACAAAATATATATTCCATTGCCATTCAAAATTCAGAAGGCAAAAATTATAAATGAAGACAAGAGATTTGTTCTCCTTGTTAACATTGAGTAAGTAAATGGGTGGTACCAACTTATGAGTAGCAAATGAATTGTACTGTTATCCAGCAAATAACAGTGGAACATGTATTTATAATACATCTGATGATATCAAGAACCGCCATGGCTCATTGGTTGGAATTCAGTACTGCAGGCTACTTCTGCTGACTGCCAGCTGCCAGCAGTTCTGGAATTTGATTCTCACCAGCTCAAGGTTAACTCAGCCTTTCATTCTTCCGAGGTCAGTAAAATTTGAATTTGAATTGAATTTGAATTTACTTTATTTGTATGCCGCCCTTTTCCCTGAGGGGACTCAGGACGGCTCACAATTCAAAGGGGGGGGGAAACAAACGAGTTACAGGACATAGAGACCATACACAGCTAAAACACAACAATCATACCATTCGGGGTGGGGCTGTAAATCTTTAGCCCCAGGCCTGTTGGAACAGCCAGGTTTTAAGGGCTATGCGGAAGACCTGGAGGGTGGTGAGGGTACGAATCTCCACGGGGAGTTTGTTCCACAGGGTTGGAGCAGCCACAGAGAAGGCCCTCCTCCGGGTAGTCCCAGTCGACACTGGGCGGCTGATGGAATTCAGAGGAGGCCTAGTCTGTGGGATCTTATTGGTCTAGTGGAGGTAATTGGCAGCAGGCGGTCTCTCAAGTAACCAGATCCAATACCATGAAGGGCTTTGTAGGTGACAACTAGCACCTTGAAGCGAATCTGGAGACCAACAGGCAGCGAGTGCAGCTCGCGGAGGATAGGTGTTACGTGGGTGAAATGAGGCGCACCCACGATCGCTCGCGCGGCTGCATTCTGGACAAGCTGAAGTCGCCGAATACTCTTCAAGGGCAGCCCCATGTAGAGCACGTTGCAGTACTCCAGCCTAGAGGTCACAAAGGCACGAGTGACTGTTGTGAGAGCCTCCCGGTTCAGGTAGGGACACAACTGGTGCACCAGGCGAACCTGGGCAAATGCCCCCCTGGTCACAGCTGATAAATGGTGTTCAAAAGTCAGCTGTGGATCCAGGAGGACTCCCAAGTTGCGGAACCTATCTGAGGGGTGTACGATTTGACCCCCCAGCCTGAGAGATGGAACACTTGACCAATTAGTAGGAGGGAAGCACAGCAGCCACTCGGTCTTATCTGGATTGAGAACAAGCTTGTTAACCCCCATCCAGTCCCTAACAGCCACAGATTGAAGTGAAGACACAGATTGTTGGGGGCAACATACTGACTCTGTAAACTGCTTAGCAAGAACTATAAAGCACTGTGAAGCAGTATACAAGTCTAAGAGCTATTGCTATTGCTATTCTGGGGCATCCTCAGCAGACAATTGATGTACTGGGTTTTCATTTTTTACTTTATGATTATATATTTACTAGTTTTATTGTTGTGTTGCTGGTTTTATTACTGGTTTTACCCAGAGTTGTGTTTATGATGGATAACCATATAAATCTTTTAAATAAATTAATGAACTTTTGTCAAGCTGAAGGTTGTACTTGACCTTTGATTAGTGTGTTGGAAGTAGCACTACAATAAGTGGGTGGAAAGGAGAAGAGGAAAAGATCAAAATTTAAATTAGGCATAATTTGATGAAGTATATTGCATTAACTCAGTCAATTAATCACAATTAATATAATGAATTCTGATATGCTTAATCTTCAATATTTATTCAGGAATTCACTCAGCCACACTCAATGTGGGAACAATATGAGGCCCTGAGTGAATGCTCTCCTGATTTGCAGTTCTATGTCTTTTCTTATACCATCTCTCCAATTACTTCACTCTTCTCCCTTTCAATCTACACTTACTATTTGGTGGCAGGGAGTGTCCCTTAACTTCTTTGAGACTAATTGCTAATTGAGCTAACTACTAGTTTGGATTTTCAAACTTCTTTATCTCCTCCCTCCATCTCTCTCTCTCTCTCTCTCTCTCTTTCTCTCTCTCTCTCTCTCCTCTCTCTCTTGCACACACACACACACAAGGGGGGAGGAGGAAGGGAGGGAGAGAGAGAGAAGAGATAACGCACACACAGAAGTTGGAAAATCCAAACTAGTGTTAGCTCTCTCTCCCTCCCTCCCTCCCTCCCTCTCTCTCTCTCTCTCTCTCTCTCTCTCACTCACTCACTCACATACACACACACACACACAGGGGGGAAGAAGGGAGGAGAGAGAGAGAGAGAGAGAGAGAGGAGATAAAGCACACACAGAAGTTGGAAAATCCCAACTAGTGTTATCTCTCTCTCTCTCTCTCACACACACACACACACACACACAGGGGGGAGGGAAAGGGAGGGGAAGGGGAGGGAGGGAGGGAGGGAGGGAGGGAGAAAGAGAGAGAGAGAGAGAGAGAGAGAGAGAGAGAGAGAGAGAGAGAGAGAGAGAGAGAGAGAGGAATGCCAATTCTCCAGAAGACCATTCATCCATGAATATCCTATTTTAACAAATTAGTGAACTAGAAGAGAGCACAGCGTGAAGAGAAAGCAACGTTGATCTTGACCTGGTGTTCTTTTCTACCATTAAATTGGAACACCAGGATTCTGAAATACCAAAGGTCCTCAAAGGATACTTCACTGAGAATGCTCTCATGATGAACTCCATATTTGAGATGTTTGCAATTATTTTCTAATCTGAAACTGAAATGTAATTAAGCTGAAGATCGATCTCAGTTCTATGTTCCATTTCTAGGACAAATACTCCTCCCATAGCAGCTGTAGTTTGAGAGAAAATGAGAGAAAATTTCTTCTATAGCATCCATTCTGTGGTATAACATGCAATAACTTCTCAAATTTACAAATCCCCTACTAGATTTTATCTGGAAATACAGTTGCAAGAAAAAGTATGTGAACCCCGTGGGATTACATGGAGTTTTGCATCAATTGTCCATAAAATGCGCTCTGAACTTCATCTAAGTCACAACAATAGACAAACGCAGTCTACTGAAAATAATACTACACAAACATTAGATGTTGCCATGGTTTAATTGCACATAACATGTAAACATTCACAGTGCAGGGAGGAAAAAGTATGTGAGCCCCTAGCCTAATGACGTCTCCAAGAGCTAATTGAAGCCAGGAGTGAGCCAACCTTGACTCCAATCAGTGTGATGATATTGGATATGTTGCTGACAGCTGTTCTGCCCTTTAAAAACACACACCTGTTGTGGGTTTACTGGTTTCAAGAAGCACTGTCTGATGTGAACCATGCCTCGCAGAAAAGAGCTCTCAGAAGACCTACGATCAAGAATTGTTGACTTGCATGAAGCTGGAAAGGGTTACAAAAGTATCTCCAAAAGCCTTGATGTTCATGTGTCCATGGTAAGACAGACTGTCTACAAATGGAGAAAGTTTAGCACTCTTGCTACTCTCCTTAGGTGTGGTCGTCCTGTAAAAATGACTGCAAGAGCAAAGTGCAGAATGCTTCATGAGGTAAAGAAGAATCCTAGAGTGTCAGCTAAAGACCTACAGAAATCTCTGGCACATGCTAATATTTGTGTTGACACATCTACAATAAGGAAAAAATTAAACAAGAATAAAGTACATGGGAGGACACCACGGAGGAAGCCATTGCTGTCCCAAAAAAAATATTGCAGCACGTTTGAAGTTTGCAAAAGAGCACCTGGATGTTCCACAGCACTACTGGCAAAATATACTGTGGGCAGATGAAACCAAAATGGAGTTGTTTGGGAAAAACACACAATACTATGTGTGGACAAAAAAAGGTACAGCACACCAACATCAAAACCTCATCCCCACTGTAAAACATGGCAGAGGGAGCATCATGGTTTGGAGCTGCTTTGCTGCCTCAGGGCCTGGACGGATTGTTGTCATTAATGGGAAAATGAATTCCAGAGTTTATCAAGACATTTTGCAGGAAAATGTACGACCATCTGTCTGCCAACTGAAGCTCCGCAGGGGATGGGTGATGCAACAGGACAATGACCCAAAGCATACAGTACAAATAAGTCAACATAAAAAATGGCTTCAACAGCACAGAATACGCCCTCTGGAGTGGCCCAGTCAGAGTCCCAACCTCAACCTGATTGAAATGCTGTGGCATGACCTTAAGAGAGCTATTCACACCAGACATCCCAAGAATATTGCTACACTGAAACATTTTTGTGAAGAGGAGTGGTCCACAATTACTCCAGATCGTTGTGCAGGTCTGATCTGCAACTACAAGAAACGTTTGGTTGAGGTTATTGCTGCCAAAGGAGGGTCAACCAGTTATTAAGACCAAGGGTTCACATACTTTTTCCTCCCTGCACTGTGAATGTTTACATGATATGTGCAATTAAACCATGGCAACATCTAATGTTTTTGTAATATTATTTTCAGCAGACTGTGTTTTTTATTGTTGTGACTTAGATGAAGTTCAGAGCACATTTTATGACCAATTCATGCAAAACTCCACATAATCCCAAGGGATTCACATACTTTTTCTTGCAACTGTAAATTCCAACGAAAAACCAGCTTCTCCCTGGAAGGGAAAAATAATTTTCTGTTTGTACAACATTAATAGTTCTACAAAAATACAATTGAACAACCCTGTGGACTACTAGGGGAGAGAACTTTCTGCCTTTTCCTGCTATCATCTAATGCATTGCACATTTTTTTGTCACCCAAAGTCTGGTTGCCCTCCCAAAAAGTAATTTGCCAAAGTATCCAATTTAGCCAAAGGAAGAAATATGCTAATATTATAAAATGGAAAAGAGAAAAATTACCATTGAAGGCACTCACCATATTTTACGACCACTTAAAAAGTTAGCTCTTTTATGGAAAACACTTTTCAGCTAATAAAGATATTTTTCTGGATAAATATCCTTCTTTAGAAGCTGATATATCTACAAAATGACTTTTTCCCCCTGCTAATGCAACTGCAGTTGCTATTAATGCAATCACTTTTTCCTACTTATTCCATGGCAGAACAGCATTTTCCCTCCAAAATGTTGCTGCCTGAGGTGAAGATGGCATTCCCTCCCTTCTAAACCCCGCTCAAAAAAACACCCTGAAAGCTTATTCAAAATACCAAAATTCCAAAGCCAAGATATACAAATTATAACCAAGCATGCATAAAATATCTTAAGAAGCTATTTGTAAGCACACACAGCAATACACTTTACAAGTGCAGAATATTCATGATGATTATACAACACACGGACTAGAAAAACATTAGGAAAAATATGTGGAAGAAAATATACTCTCCCATACACAAATAAACATAAGAATTGTTAAGAAAACATAACAAATAATAAAATGCATTTACAAATTTTCAAGGGGATGAAGCAGTTGGCTAGATTATTCTAATGTTTTAAAGTGCAGTTTTGCATGCATATTCATCGTTTCTTAATATATTGTGTTCATTATTTGTGTACACTTTGCTCCCGTTATTCCAAACCAATTGGATTAGCAACCGAGTATTTTTGGGACAGTATTAAATGGACAGTATTCAATAATGTCATGGAGGAAGCATAGAGTTTTATATACAGCACATTTTTTTCTCTCAGGCAATCACTAACGATGTGGCCTATCCAGAAAAAAATCATTGGTCAACATTTGGATTGCTTGTTTTTAATGTATATATATGCTGTTATTTCTATGAGAAGAACAATGTGGTTTGCTTCTATTTTCAACTACCTTTGTTTGTTATGTATAAATTAGGAATATCCTTCAGCTTTGGTTATTCAAACAAGACAGGGTCATAAAACACACTGACTCTCTCACACAAACCATTGTTAAAACTGAAACAACCTTGTTAAAATCTGTAGCGAGGATGGAGATGGCAAGGAAAGGACGAAGAACCTACGTAATTTGGCCTGGACCACTATATAATTTTATAAAACCAATTCATTTCAGATTTTATCTAGGTAGCCAGCTTTCTACAATCCAGTATTTCTTTAAAGTAGGTACAGTTTATCATCATAGAGCTGAGTTAATTTTTTTATCAGGAACCCTTAAGAGTATTATTTTGGCAACTGCAGTGAATAAATATGAAACTGAAGCAGCATGTGGGTCAGTGGTGGGTTCCGGATTCCATTCCAACCGGTACGGTTGGAACATCTCCGGCATCACCCACATGGACGACACACATGTGGTGCACGCATGCGTCGTACTTGCCTGCGACACTTTCACAAGCCTCCATGATTCTCCAGCTGCTCGGCGGAGTGTCACGCAGGTGCCGTATGTGCCATGGGCATGCACGGGAGAGCCAAAGACTTAAAGCACAGGTAAGGAGCTTGGGCGGGCAGGCAGGCCCTCCGGAGCACCATACTGGAACTTTTCTTATCCTTCTCTTCTCTACTTCCCCTTCCTCTCTCCTTCTCCTCTCTCCCCTTTCCACTCCTTCTTTCTCTCCTCCTCTCCCCCCCCTGCCCCCTCTCATATCCTTCTCTTCTTCCCTTATCTCTCTACTCTACTTCATACTCTTCATCTCATTTACTTGGTGTATTTCAGCTTCTGAGCAAACTCCATTTTATGTTGATGGTATTTATAACTCCTTTTCAGTAAACATATTTAGTTTTAACATATATTTTTCTTCTTTTTTATGCATCCTTACAACCCCCCCCCCCCCAATTTGTGATTCTGTCCTTAAATCTCAATAGTTTCCCATTGTAAGTATATTTCATGTTCCCTCTCCATTTTTTCATATCTTGGTTTAGGTTACCCTTAATTGTCTATAAATAACAATCCTTGCTATTCAATATTCATTACATTTCCCTTAAGCTACTATATAGAATAGCAAGAGGTACACAGCTCATTTTGTTCATCATCTTAAAAGTTCTATATATGTTCATGTTTCATATATTTTAACCCATGCTTAATTCTCCTTCTATTGTCATATTCACTCAATTCACAATTATTTCTATTTCCATAATGTCCAGTTCCAAAGTTACAGTTAATTATACAGTTCTTATTTCAGAGTTCTGACCCACCTTAAATTTATCTAATTCAGCTGCTGTGGAGAAGAGCGATGGAAGCCATCTTGGTCATTTTTTCTTCTTTAATATCCAGTTCCAAAATTACAGTTAGTTATACAGTTCTTATTTCAAAGTTCTGGTCCACCTTAATTTTAGCTAATGTGAAAACGGGTGGAAAAAGAAAAAGATGAAAAGAAGAAGAAAAGACTTTTTATTTTCCCAGTTCTTGTTATTATTATTATTTTTCCCTTGCTACTTCCACCTCTTGTTGGTTATGGTTGCTCAAAAGATATTAATTGGAAGAAACTTGCGTACAGCCAAACTCGGGTATGTATCTCTTTGTCTCCTGCTTTTCCAAGTTCTGGTTTATGGCAGTTGGTTAATTAAATCTCCTGCACAGGCAAGATTAGGTTATCAGTTATCAGTGAGAAAATAGTGCTTTCTTCCTTGTTGCATTTCACCTCTCTTTAATTGGAGTTGCTTAAGATATATTAGTTAGAAGAAATTCAGATGAAGAAAAATCACCTCGGAATGTTTGGTTTCTATTTCATATCCAAAACCAAATTTAGAGTTTGTATTTGAGTGGGTCATCACTTCTCTGCTTTCTCCCCTTCTGTTCAAATTGTTTGGAACAAATGGCTTTTTTGGGGGGGGAGGGGGTAGTGTTTCAACCCTCCATTTTCCTTTCCTTCCTTTCCTTTTGCCAAAATCCAAATCTGTCTATTAATATTATTAGTACTCTCAAAATTATATGCTTTTTCAAAATTTTGATTTATGATTATGGGTTAAATGAATCTTCTTACCGGTCCTTCATTTCTTCCTCATGCTCCTGTTCAGTTGCTTTGGCTGAAAGCCAGCTTCCTGTGCAGCCATGTTGCCATGCTGCCACCCCTACTCCGAATCAGAGGGCAAATCTCTGACCTGCGAGCGACCTGTTGCCTCCCTCTGGGTCTGATGAGATGCTGCCACTTCTTCACCCCATCCCCCTCCAAGGAGGTACTGATCCAAAAAGGATCTGTCATCATTAGGAAATTTATCCTTAGTTTTATGTAGGTTGCTTCTCTCCTTGATTACTTTCCATCCATTGGTTCTTGTATTGTTTCTAATGCTTTGGAAAATAGTTAGCCTCCCTCATTTTTGTGACAGCCCCTCAAATACTGGAACACTGCTATCATAGCTCCCCTTCCCCTTCTTTTCACTAGACTAGACATACCCAATTTCTGTAACCATTCTTCATATCTTTTAGTCTCCAGCTCACTAATCATCTTTGAGGTTCTTTTCTGCACTTTTCACTATCTATAAGGATTTTTTTCCTGTTTGAATATCTAGCACTTTTTTCTCCTTCATCACCTTCCAAATGATTTCCCAGCTTCAGTTTACAGGGGGCAAGATATAGCTCACACTAGAGGTATTAACTCATCAAATTAAAGAACTTTTTTTTAAAAAATAGGCACATGGAATTAAGTTAATGTCTCCTAAGGATGAGCTATTTGGATTGTACATCTTGCTTTAAAAGCATATATTCAGAATCTCCAGAGTCTATTTTCTTCCTATATGTCCATGATGATGGTTCTTAACCATGCTTATTATAATATCATTTGAGGTTATCAAGGAGATGAACTTCAAACTGAATTCAATCTGATCTGGTTATCTTTTCAAATCACCTCTAATACAAAGAGATTCTTGTTAGCAGTGAAACTTGGATTATTTAATTTGTTCAAAAATGTTTCAGAGTTGAGGTGAACGATCAGATGGCTAATTTGCGGATAATATGAGGTTATTCAAGGGATTTAAAAGAAAAATGAGCAGCAATGTGCCTTCAATCTGAAGGAAATAGCCTATAAAGTTATAAATGACTTTGGCTGTTCTTAAAAAAACTAAGGAGTATTGGCTCTGTTGAGGACTTAGGTAGGAACTACAATGATATGTCCATCTGACCATTAGGAATTGAATCCAATTAGAAGGTGGCCATTTTTAGAGTAGTGATGAAAATTGGGAAGCAAACCTTAATATCGCCAGAGAAGGAATGAAAAGATGACAGAGCAGAAAAATAAACCTGAATATTGGATTTATGATAATTTGCTTGATTTAAAAAAAGTCAACTAAGTCACACAGCTATGATGAACAAAAGAAAATCCCTATGTTAGGGATAATTTGAACTAAAAATTTCAAATAACTTTATATAATGTGACATGACCATATTTAAACTAAGAAAAGCTCCTGTAGCTGACAAACAAGAATTGAAGTTGCACAACATAACAATCCTGCTGATGGACAGGCTGGATCAGTTCCACTAAGAGAAAGATATCAATTTTTGGAGCCGTTTGTGATAAAACAGAATGAAATAAGGGCAGGAATAGAAATGTTTAAATAAACATTCACAATATAGAATGCCGATGAGAAGCTTTCTGTTTCTTTCCCCAATTAGAATGGTGAACTAATCCAATGAAGTTAAATAATATTCAACATTTGAGGCAAACAAACAAAAGTCCTCTCTTACACTGTTTTTAAAGTATGGATTGTATAACTTGTGTATCAGACAGAAACATGTACAGTATATGCGCATATTTCTAATCGTGATCTACAGACACAGAATTATTCTTTTTCTAGTAGTTAAGTAAAGATTTCCTCAAGTTCACCTTCTCTCCTAGTGTAGTTTTGTACCACTGCTTTTCCTAGTGTGACTTACACCCAACACCCAACACACACACACACACACACACACACACACACAGGAAAAAACAAAAATACACCTAGTTATCATTACAGGTACTCCACAACTTACAACATTAAATTTTAATGTTAAGATAAATAACATATTCTGAATTATACAGAATTACTGGGATCCAGGTTTAATCATATTTACATTATATCTGTAAAACTATAATTTACTTATCCAGAACTAACTTATCACACTAATTCCAGTGGGTTTACTCCCAGTTAATCAATAGGATTAAATCTTGATCTTAATAGTACTTGTTTTTAAGAAGTATAGGCTAAGAAAGAATTAGCAAGTCATTTCAAATTTATTCAGTTTCCAATGAAAGAGCATTCTTCATTTGAAAAGGCATTTTTAATTATTTACTTGTGGTATATCAATGTGCTCTTGCAGTTAATATAAATTAGCTTAGGAGTCAGTGTTTTACATTCTAAAAAGATTTCACTTCCCTTGTGCAATTTTGGCCCTTGAAGAAAATTCTCTTTGGAGAAAGAATTAAAGCAGAGTTACACTATTAGGAACAGAGCAAGTTAAAAACAAATAAGTTAAAAAAAACCCTCTTTTACAGTGTTGTTGTCTGATATCATTCAGACAGATAGGATTAGAGAACCTAAGCCTCCCCATATCCCCTCATCTCTCTCTCTCCCTCTTTCTCTCCCTCTCTCCCTCCCCTTTCCTGTCCCTCCCTCCCTCTCTCTCTCTGTCTCTTAGCCCTTCAAATCTTGTGATCCCAGCAAAACCCTTTAGTTTTTCTCCCTACAGCCTAATTATCATTCTGTGCTGGGAGAATTTTAAATGCAATGTTTACCACCCTAAGATGTTGGCAGAATGAGACATGAATTATTATGGTGCTAAGCACCTATGAAATGTTAAGTTCCAAAACATTGCTACAGCACTGGGAGGAAAATATATGTGTGCAGGGATCATATGATGGATCCATATAAACTTTATGTTTCCATCAGTGTTATCCATTAACAGTCTTGGGGTATTTTTATTGAAAGAATGTTTAGTACAGTAACAAGAGAGTGGTAAAGATTCAAGAATATTCTGTAGTTGTTTTTTTTTTCTTTTTTGCTAAACTGTGTTAGTTTTGTATATTCTAAGAGGGACATAAAATAACAGAGGGACATGGCTATTATATAGCCATGATGTCAAACCCATGGCATGCAGAACCCTCTCTGTGGGCATGCCAGTTGTCACCCCAGCCCAGCTCCACTGTGCATGCATGTGCAACTTGCGCCAGCCAGCTGGTCTTCGGGTCTCTGCCATGCATGTGCATGCTAAGGATTTGTGCCCATTTTGGCTTCCTGGTTGGTGCAGGACGCTTTCCAGGCCCAAAACGGGGCATGGGGGCACTGCACAAGGCCCCCTGCACCCCATTTTGGGCATAGAAAGCCTCTTGCACCAACCTGGAAGCAAAGAATGGGTATGGGGGGGTTGCAGGCACATGCACAGGGGGCAGTGGACCATGTGAGATTGTGCACACATTGCATTATGGTTGTGGGCATGTGGGGGCACTGTCGCGCATGCATGTTCGCACTTTTGGCACACAACGACATAAAAGTTAGCCATCACTGCTATATGTAATATATTTAAAGATTCTGTGTGTTGTTTGCCCATCTCCTTCCAAAATGAATTGATTATGAGGAATGTGGCTGCATCTCTAAATAGTTACATGGAAACTGAATTACAGACCAGCATATATTGTCAAATAGGATAGAATAAACCTAGAAGGATCAAGGTAGATTTTTTTTCATATCTAAAAGTGAAATATCATGGCAACATTAATATTTTGCACCGAAACGTAACATTTTAGCCATTCAGAGTTGCTTTGAATCACAAGATAGCTGGCAAATAAATTTTATCGTAATAATAATAACACTTTGAGTTATGGACATAATCATTGTGACTTTGTAAATTAATAATTGGCTAGTATAGTACATAAAATCTGCATTTAAGTTAGACATGACATCTTGTTACTCCATGATAACATTTGCTCCTCACCCAAACACCTTGGGTCGCAAGATTGTCATTTTGAGCATGATAGTGGTGGTGGCATTATTCTAAATATAAACACGTATTTTAAGTGTAATTAATTAAACATTTTAATTACATTCTGTCATAGTATGTTCCCTACTTTTAGGACCTTAGCTCCCAAAAAGTTGTGTGTCGTCTCCTAAGTAACAAATCAGATAAACATAACTCTGCATGTGTCTGCTCCCATCTACTTATCCAGGAGATTCTGCATTTCTCTTACATACCTATAATTATTTTTTTTAAATGGAAGAAATGGGAACTCAGTAGCATGCTATAAGTAGCTGGACTATTTATGTTATACAAGCCTTTAACACATTTCTTGACAAGGGTACAAAAAAAATCCTAATATGTTTAGGGGGCAAAGAATTTTTTAATATGTTTCTCCTTAGCAAACATATGCAGACAAAAATAGAGGGGGGGAAATCAAGCACTGCTTTGTAATACTTTCCATCTTTTCCCATGCAGCAGCCATAAAATGAATTTTTCTTCTACCAGCATATTAACATGCTATCTCTCACTCACTGTGTGTGTGTATGCATGTGTTCATGTGTGTGCATCAGAGGTGGGTTCCTACCAGTTTGGACCGGTTTGGCTGAACCGGTAGTGGTTTGGCGGCCTGGGTTGCTGGAACTGGTAGCGACCCAGGCTTGCCATGTTCCCGAACCATTTCTCATACAGTGGCGCCATCTTAATTTTTGGTTCTGCACATGTGCAGAACAATTTTCATTGCACAAATGTATTTTTTTTCTTTTTTTAACATTTTGCGCATGCACAGACCTATTTTTGTGTAAATGTTCATACACACATTTTTGCACATACCAAACCAGCAGTAATGCTGGCAGCTACCCACCCCTGGTGTGCATGCGTATCTATATGTCTTTCTTTTGCTCAGTATTTGTGTGTCTCTGTATACCCAGAAGACAAGGGCCTGGTATACTAGGCTTGTACTGGGAATCATGTGACTAGAATGGAGGTGGCTTAGAATGGAACAGTCATTAGCATACTGTACTTTGATGCTTCCCAACAGCATTTCTCTTAGGGTAATTTTTTTTCTAGATATTTTTTTTCCTCTGCTGAAAGGGAAATCCAACTTATTTTCTACCTTTCATTCTTCCCCTACTGCAAATGTGGTCTTGTTCCCAGGTTTTCCTTCTGCATCAAGCTTAGATTCATTCCTATTAGTCTATTAAAACTTTTTCCAGTATTAGCAGTTATGGGTATGAGCTAGAAATAGGTATTTTGCATGTTTGTTTTTTATGCTAAGATTCAAATGCTGCTGCCTTTTTAAATAAATCTCTTTTGATTAAAGTTACATATGTTGCCTTTGGGCATTTGGAGATTTACTTTATTGCTTGGTTCTTGTTTACCAAGGGAATTACTGAATCAGATTGGTTTGGATTTAAACAACACGAAAATGGGGATAGGAAGTCTCTGTTCTTGGTAAGAAATTTACCCAAGCCATAGAAACTATATACCACAAACAAACAGCAAGGATAATGATAAACGGAGAATTAACAGACTCTATTGAAATAAGGAAAGGGACAAGGCAAGGTGTCCACTATCCCCCCTGTTATTCATCTTAACATTAGAAGTTTTAAATAGAAATATTAGAGAAGGAAAAGATATAAAAGGAATGAAAATTAAAAAAGAATACAAATTGCATGTATTTGCAGATGATTTGGTCTTCATCTTAGAGGACCCACTAGAAACTGTACCTAAATTGATTGAAAAAATAGAGGAATATGGAAAAGTGGATTAAGGAGTGGATAACATTAAGAAATTCTAGATTATTGACTATAGAAGGACATGATTTATTGTTGGGATGGCATGCTTTCCTATGGTACAAGGGAACTAAAGACATTACATACGTGATGCTTTGTTATTAAACTGGGAAAAGATTTAAAGACAACATTATTTTAAAATTCCAGTCTTATCAACTATTGAGGCATTTTCATATTCAATAACATACAAAAAGGAACACAGTTAGATATGGTGAAATATTGAATGCAAAGGGTGAACTTAAATCTGTGCAAGAATTGGAACAGCAAGGTATAAAGATGAATTGGTTTTTATATGTGCAAATACATTCTAGATATGATAAAGATCTTAAAATGGAAGGTTTCCATGATAAAATGACTGAGTTAGATAAAAGTTTGACAGGTACTGATGAAAAGGTGATTAAAAAACTATACCGATATTTATTAGAAGTTAAATTAGAAGAGGAACAAGTTAAAGAATCCATGATTGCTGAGGGGGGGTGGGGAATTTTGGACATGGGAGTGACTTAGAGAATTGGCAGAAATTGTGGTCTCAAAATTATAAAATGACAATGCCAACTGCATATAAAGAAAATTTGTATATGATGTTTTACAGGTGACATATATCCCCGACGAGAAGAGCAAAAATGTTCAAAAATAATCAGAATAAATAAATCGGAAAAGTGTTGGAAATGTAATCAGATACTGGGTTCATATTACTATATGTGATCGACTTGCATAGAAGCGAAAAGATATTGGACTAAAATTCATACTTTGTTGGAAAAAATGATACAAAAACATATTGACTATAAACCAGAGATCCTATTGTTGGGAATCATACTGGAAACATACAATACAGAACTGAAATACTTGATTGTAAATGTGTTAACAGCAGCTAGAATTGTATTTGCTAAAAACTGGAAGAATGAGAAAACACCAACGCAGAAGGAAGTTATTCATAAAATAATAAAGTCTCCGTTCTCCACAATATTTGAGTAAAATATTGACATCTAATTACTAATACTGGGATATCAAGAGCCATTAATATTTTAGTCACCTCAGCTGGGAGACTTAATGCTTTTTGAACTCTGAATTACTCCCACACGTACTTCACATATTTTAACCATAATCTTTCATTCATAGTTGCATGACTTTATTATACATGCAACATCATATATAGAATTGTAGTCGTTACAAGCTGTTATTTGGAAAAACTATGATGGCTTAGTGGTTTGAATGCAGTATTGCAGGCTAACTCTGCCCACACGCCAGGAGTTTGATCCTGACCAACTCAAAATAGACTCAGCCTTCCATCCTCCTGAGGTTGATAAAATGAGGACCCAGATTGTTGGGAACAATATGCTGACTCTGTAAACTACTTAGAGAGGGCTATAAAGCACTGAGTGGTATGTAAATGTAAGTGTTATTGCTGTTATTTGATATACATATGTTTATTTTGCTTCTTTCTGAATCATTATTTCCTTAAATCGTGGATTAAGCAAGCATAAAACCAATCTATTGAATTAAAATTAGCAGAAGAAAATATGAAAGAAAAAGAAAATGAAGAAGGAGAGGCAAAGCAGACTGAGATGTGGACCTGGATAGTTCAAGAACCATAATGAACAAAAATAACAGTTAGAAAGTACTAAGAATTTTAATACTAGCAAATTGAAGGGAAAATTTAACATAATCAACATATTATTGTATTTTTTCATATAATCATATACAAAAGGAAAAGTAACTATTCCCTTCTTCTTATAATAGAGACTTATTAAAAGGCTTATTCAGACTTCATCTTAAGTATTTGGCTTTGGGAGACTATATTTCTGAAACACCTATTTTCTCATTCTTTATTTTGGAGAAATTAATATTTTGAAATCCTGTTGCATACAAATTAAGTGATATTTAATATGTCCAATTAATATCAGCATAAAAATAGACACCTTTATATGATGATACTTGACTTACACCTTTTTATTAAAGCTAAACCAAGTGGCTTAGGCTACAAAGAAAAGAAAAGGCTACACTGCCGATCTTGCATATTCTATTTATTTTTATGCCAATAGCAGAACCCAATATTAAATTTATCTTATCACATTCTAAACCCTTAGTCAAATAAGAGCAAAAAATCAGAAAATACATAAGGTTGCTAATATACAGTACAGTAGATCCTCTGAGAAATATAATCAGTTCCTCTATTATACAGCTGAGCCACATAACTCAGTTTGAGTTCTGAATTATAACCTTTTTCTAATTCTCAAGTTTAACTAGTCAAGTGGTAAAGAAGAAGAAAGGAGGAGGGAGGGAGGAGGGAGAGGAGGGGGAGAAGGAGAAAAAGAAGGAGGAGGAGAAGAGAAGGAGGAGGAGGAGGAGGAGGAGGAGGAGGAGGAGGAGGAGGAGGAGGAGGAGGAGGAGGAGAAGGAAGAAGATCCACTGTTTCCCCTAAGAGAAGATCAGTATTAAAAATCATCGATTATATTCTGATATCATTCTTATATCATTAATTTTTATGCAAAAATTGTAAACCAATCAAATCAGTAACAGCAAAACCCCTGCTGAATCATGGTGGTGGGGAAATTCATTCTTTAGTTCTTAAAAGATGCCTCATTGTTCCTAAAGGTGGAATATGACAGTCCCTGGTAGCCACAGCTGATACTGTAAGTGGCCATGGCAGCCAAAATTCTCCTCAGGAGTTTCATCCGGGTGTTAAAAAATCCATGAGTCTGGCAAAATCACTCCTCACAATAGGAAATGCTAAATTATGAAATATTAAAGACGAAGCAGTACAATTTGACTTCCCTGACCTTGCTTTCAGTCTCTCCCTCTCAGAACTAAGTTTTAGAACAGTGCTACTTTCTTAATATTTGCCTCTATGTGCTTGTTTAATCCTTCAGCGGGTTCTCCTAGCTTTTCGTCCTCCTGCTTCAAAAATAACCCAACTGTTAAAATAATTGATCTTCACCTGAATGGAGGTGTACTGAAAGATCTCTACCCTGGGATAAGTCTGACCTTATGTCATTTCATTTCTTAATAAGGCCAAAAGCCATCAGCATCTATTTGAGGAATAAAATATTTCAATTGTGATTTTTTTAAAAAAGGCTATACGTACAGTATCAGACAAACAGCAAATGCTTTAACTGAAGGAGCATCAGATTCTGTTCACGTCAGCTTAAAAACTAGAATTCGGATGTCATGCTGCCATTTTCCATGCTATACTATAAAAAAATACAAATTTCACACAGGCAAACATTTAAAAACATGCAGTTGTGGCACTCCAGAGCAGTGGCTGATCTGAAGAATTAATGCATTTGATAGTAATTGAAAAGTTTTCAGTTTAAACTTAATCTTTGTATTGACCAAATTCATATGATTAGGGCCATATTGCTGGCAATCTGAATAGTCTGAAATATCATGCAAAGTTTGTGTATTATTTGATGAGAAATTCAATAGCATAGAATAGGCTATTTATGGTTCAAAGATACTTAGGTCCTGCATGTATACATCAAACTGAAGCCTCTAAATATAGAAGCAGAATATCTATAAAACTAGTTTCAGCACAAGAGAGACAGTGACATATTGACTTCAGCAGGAGTACAAAGAAACTGCAAACATTCTAGGTTTACAGAAGATATATTGATGGCATTAAAGCAAATCAAAGAGAGCCAAGAGGTGCTTGTGCATTTGGTACTCTGTTGTGAAAAAAATATAAGGTTGCTTTCCAATATCACTTAAAACACCCGAGTATTAAATTAGCTCATCAGCACATGGTGCCTTTAATAGAACTGGGTATTGGCGATAAGACATAGCAAATTTAGTATGCTTGGTGTCTTTAGTAACCCCAGGCATAATATGTTAACTTTAACCACAACATTGCTAAGAACTGCATATAAAAAAATGGTTTCAAGGATCTGTAATTTGTCTTCAGAGTATTCACACTGCACAGGCTTCCAGGGAATCACAGCTATTCTGTTTATCCCAAAGGAATGTTTGTTACATGTACATAATTACAATCACCATGATTGAAGAAATTTTGGGAATAAAAGGCCTAGAAATCTATGACCATATTGTCAAATAGAATTTAAAATTACACTATTCCCCTCTGCGGCAGACAACATTATGCAAAACAGAGAGGAATAAGCAATAGCAAGCCAAAGAAACTGAGACATGAGATAAGAGAAAGAACAAATTACAGCTGAATGCAATTTAATCCAGTACCGGTGCCATTCATGGTGCTTCTTCATAAGCTGCTATACTACCAAACCATCTTTGCTGTTATTGCATCCATATACTATTTCAATTATTTGTTGTTTTTCCTTATTTAAACACTAACCTCTCAAGTGGAAGATCATTAAAGATGATGAACCTAGAAACTAAGGAGAAATGTTCTGATAGTAAGAACAATTAATCAGTGGAACGGCTTGTCTCTGCAATGTGTGGGTTCCATCACTGGAGGTTTTTAAAAAGAGACTGGACAGCAATTTGTTCAGAATAGTATAGGATCTCCTGCTATGGTTGGACTAGTAAACCTCCAAAGTCCCTTCCAATCCTATTAGTCCATGTTCTATGTTCATGAACCTCATCAAATCATGACTGCCCTGATCTTTCTTTTTCCTGAACAGATTGACTCTATTTAGATTATGTTTGTTTTGAGATTGTCATTCATTTTCTCTATATCAACTCAACCAGTGGTGGGTTTCAATTTTTTTAGAACCTATTCTGTGGGCGTGGCCTATTTTGAACCTATTTTGTGGCTTGGTGATCATGTGACCGGGAAGGTATGGCCAACTTGACATTATTCATGTACACTCAGGCACATGACTACCATCCCCCAAGCCATGTGGCAAAAAAATTTGGGACTCCTATGAAAGGGGGGGGGAGGGAAAAAAACCTCCCAAAAATAGACAATTGGAAGATTAAGGGCCAAAATTAGGGAGATCAGAGGAGGCAGGACAGAGAGGAATCCAGCAGAAAGCTATCACATACTGGGGAAAGAACGTTGGGAGATCGGAGGAGGCAGAACAGAGGAGAATCCAGTAGAAAGCTATCACACGCTGGGGGAAAAACTTTGGGAGATCGGAGGAGGCAGGACAGAAAGGAATCCAGGAGAAAACTCCTGAGCTTGCTGCTGCTGTCTGGCGGGTTGTGCTGCTGGACCACCCCATGCCTTTCCCCTCACCATCTCTACTGCCAGGTATAGGACTTGACACCGAATTGCACATGTGGTGTGTGCTTGTGTCCTACAGTCACGCATAGTGCCTCCACCCCACCCTTGGTTCCTCCTTTTGCATTCCATTTTTGTACCTTCCAGTGGAAAGAAGCGGGCCCTGCATGGCATTCTGGCTCTGCGCTCTGTTCCACCTGAAGGCACAAAAACCGACCAAATTTTTTTTGGCTAATTTTAGCAGCCTCTCTCCTATAGAATTGCCGGGTCTAGGCACTGGTTTTCCTACTTTGAAGCCATGCTATGCCCGCCTGCTCACTGCTTTTCCTTCCCCATCCAGGTAGACAAGGAACGCGAGGGGGACCACTCCCCCTGTGGATGGCTCTGGACCAGCGGAGTCTCATCCTTCTTTTTAACCAGGCAGCTGTCAAGAGAAAAGAGGGCAGCGCACACTATGTGGGCTTGTACAGCAGCCGAAGAACAGGAAGCGAGGATTTGGCTGTTGCATAAGCCCACGGGCACACACTGTCCTCTTCTTTCTGACAGCCACTTGGTTTGCTGAATCCAGTGTGGTGGTGGGACTCTTGCTTGGCAGCTGTTTCTTGCCATCACTGCCATGCCAGAAAGATGCCAGTCTTTGGAAAGAACCTCCCCCTCCAGAGAGCCCATGCCGGGAGACCAAAGTGGGTGGGCTGGTTTGAATGCGAATGAGTGGGAGGTTTTGGAGCCAGCACCTCCTTCACTAATTCAGGCAGGCAGAGAAAGAAAGGAGGCTTGTGATAAAGCACCTCTGCCTCAAAGGGCAAAGGAGAGCACCTTTGCCCTTGACTATTGCATGCCTCCTTTCTCCACCTGCCCAAACTAGCAAAGAAGGCGGGCTACTAAACTGCCAGCTCACTCGCATTCAAACCAGCCCACGTCCTCTCTTTCGGCATGCGCTCTCGGAGGGGGACAGAAGGTCTCTCCCAAGACCTGCTTCCCTTCCCTTGTGGCACAGTTCCAGGACACGTTTGGGCAATGTGTGTGTGTGTGGGACTTTGTCACAAGCCTTTGGAGAAAGAAAGAAGGCATGTGAGAAACCCGCCCCCCATGCCCAAACATTTGAATGAAAGAGGGTGAAGGCTCCTTTGCCCTCGGCTATGCAATCTCCTTTCATTCTCTGCTGCCCAAACAAGTGAATGAGGCAGGTGGAGAAAGAAAGGAGATCGCATTGGGCGGGGGGAGCGAGCTAAGCGTTCCAACTGGTTCTAAACAGCATGGTAGATTCGTGGAACCTCTTCTACTGAACCAGTTAGAACCGGCAGGAATCCACCCCGAACTTAACATATTTCTTTTATTCACTTCTGTATTCAGTCGATATTCATTCAGAATCTATTGATTTTAGCTTTATCTCTTCTTAATTGCCACACACATTTCTTAAATATTCTCTCCCATGGCATTCAGTGTTTATGTTCCTCCTGAGATACCCAACTCTTGTTTCTAAATATTAAGTGGAGAAATTACGAGACTTCCTGTGGTGACATCACCGTGCTTAGAGTGGAGGGAAGGAAGCTTTCCTAACCTCTAACTCTAACTTCTTTATTTGGGCTCTTTTTTGAGCACTGTTGATCCTGAAGGGACCAACAGATTAAAGGGGATACTCTGTAGATGCTGGGGTGATAAGGCAAATCCTCCTGCGGATAGGAGAAACCCCCTAAACAGATGAGGAGCTATCCTGCCTTTTGGTTAGGTCTGGAGCAATGGCGACCACATAAGAAGGGAGCGAATAGATAGAGAAGCAGTGGAAATTGAAATACTTGTTACTATTGCTGACAACCCAAAGAGGAAGGCAATGCGAAACTGGCAGAAAGGGTGAGCTGGAAAGAAGAAAGAGCTGGAAGAGAAGCTATTTTTGCAGCTCAATTTTGCCGAAAAGAACTGGAGCAGAGACGCTGAGATGCTGGGACAGCCGGAAGAGGTTAAAGGATTTAGCCACAGTGGGAACAAAAATCCGACATGGAAAAACAGGAGTGGAGTCAAAAATAATATTTGCCGAAAAGATTTGGAAAGTCTGGTTGGTACACTGAGCTCCTTTTCTTTTTCTGTTCATGCTTCCTTCTGCTGCTTGTTGAATTTATAAGTATTTGACATTTATTTGCCTTGGAGCTTGGAACAGTGCCAAAGACAACAGATAGAGAAAGAGAATTTTGCTTCGTAGATAACAACAGTGAGACTGAGGAAAGGATGACACCTAGTGGACTGTAAATCCAAACCCTGAAATCTGATGTAAGAAAATCTCTGATGATATACACAGAGAGACTAATTACTAGGATTGAATGCTTGCATAATTGATAAAATTGAGAGACATTTATTGGTGTAAAATAATAGTGTAATTTATAAATCTATGATATATATTAAGTAAAGTCCAAAAACCAAATAATCAAATAGGATAGAATACTACATAGGAATGTTTAGGGATTGAAATGTGATATTAAGGACAGTTAATTATTGTTGAATATTGAAATATACAATTATTTATATCATAAATATTACTGACAAAGTAGAAGCAAACATAAAATTTATATGCAATTGTGGGCAAGGATAAATAGGGGGATAAAAAGGGCAACCAGTAAAATTAGTGAAAAAAACTACATCCAATGTGATCTCTGCAACACACACACCCCTCAAATCAAATCAAAGATCAATTGAGAGTGTATTGGGGTTGGAGAAAGGTGAAAAGATGGCAGAAACAGCGGGACCAGCTCCAAAGATTCAGAGTATGCAATCAATCCTCCAGATGATACAAGAGGCACTGGCAAAAAGCCAAGAAGTGACAAGTACTAATCATGAAGAAACAAGGAGGAATCATGAAGAAATGAAAAATGAAATGGGAGAATTGAAAGGAACTATTAAGATGGTAGATGACAAAACTGAAAAGATACAGTAGGTCTTAACAATCAATGAACAGAAAATCCAGTGTATGGAAGAAAAAATAGAACAATCAGACCAGAGGATGGAAAAAATGGAATTGGAATATAAACAACTTAATAAAGATTTAGAACTATCATTAATTCGACTGGAAAATGAAAGAGCTGCATTCTACCTGAGATTCCAAAACATACCGGAAGAGAAGGAGGAGGATGTGAAAGGAAAAGGAATTAAAATTCTCACTGAATCTCTTAAATTGAGAGAAGACATTGATGATGCTTATAGGGTGCATAGTAATTATGCCAGAAGACATGGAACTCCCGAGGGAAGTGCATGTAAGATTTGCTAAAAAATATAACAAGACATGAAGTGTACAAAAAAAACCCAGAGAAGAGACAATTACTCTACAGGGAAAAGAGTTGATCACGCTCAAACAGATTCCACGAAGAATTCGGGAGCAATGTAGGCAGTACCAATTCTTAACAAACCAGTTAAATAAAAACAGAATAATGTACAGATGGTTGTTACCAGAAAGTGTTCTAGTATCTTGGCAAGGGAAAAGATATAAGATAGAAAATATAGAAGATGCACAGAAATTCTATGAAGAATTCCGCAAGAGGGAAATAGAACAAGGAAGCAAGGAGGAATTGGAAAGTGGAGGTCAAGAGGAATATAACGAAAGAAACAGGAGAGAAGAACAGAGGCAAGAAAGAGAGAGAGAGAGCAGAGAAGGAATGTGCGAGAGGGAAAAGTCAGATACAAACCAGAAGTAAAAAAAACCAACCCCAGTTAAAGATGGATCAAGAAACAACAATTATCTCGATAAATTTGAATGGACTGAATGCACCAAAAAAAAAAAAAAAAGACCCAGACATTTAATAAAATAAGAAGGTTAAGAATGGTGAAATCAATTCAGGACGATAGCTGGCATATAGACTATAAAACGAAAGAGAAAAAAAGGAAATGATATGAAATTATAATGGTGGAAATACCATCCCCAAGAAAACATAAATTGAGATTTGAAAGAGACACCTATAACAATAGAAAAAGAAAGGGAGGGAAGATGGAAGGAGAGGAGGAAGGAAGTAGTGAAAGGAGGGAAGAAGGAAGGGAAAGGAGAGGAGGATGGAAGGGAGAGAAAGAGAAGGACAGATAGTAGGAAAGGAAGGGGAAGAGTGGAGGAGAGGTAAGGGAAAAAGAAAGAGATAAGGAAAGATGGGTGGAAGGGAGAGAAAGAGAAGGAGAGGAGGAAGGAAAGGAGAAAAAGAGAAGGAGAGAGGGTAGGAGAAAAAGAGAAGGAGAGAGGGTAGGAAGGGGAAGAGAGAGGGTAAGAGTAGGAGAGAGGTAAGGGAAGAAAGAAGGGAAAGGAGAGGAGGAAGGAAGGAAGTAGAGAAGGAAGGGAGAGAGAAAAGAAAAGAAAGAGAAAATAAGGTGGTGTCATAACAGACGCTTGAGATGGTAAACAATACAATCCAAATTGTACTCTATAATCTCTTAAATGGAATAACAATAGTATAAGATTGGCAAAGAAAAAGAATAACCATGTGAATGTATACATAGAATTGTATGTAAGAGAATAAATGATAGTAATATATAGCACATTATAGATAAACAATATTTGGTTATAAATAGCTAAGTATAAATAAATATAGAATTATACATAAAAATAGATAACAAATAAAGAGACCATGAATGTAAGATAGAAAGGTATAGAAAGGGAAAACACTAACTGCAAAGAAACCGATACGGAACTGCTGTATGATATATGATGGAACTTTTTGTTCCTATGTTGTCTTAAGTCATGTGTTTGTTCTTGTTGATGTGTTTATGTGTGTAAAATAAAAACAAAAAAATAGAAGGAACAGAATGTTCCAATGTATTGTGTAAATGTAGTGTACATCTAAGTTCTTTGTGTGTATATTTTGTATGTTTGTAAATAAAAAATTAAAATAAAAAAATAAAAAGTGGGGAAATTATACTCCTATGTGCAGTCATCTTCACTTCTTTCAACATCCATTCCTCACCACAGACCACATGCTACCATTCTATCAGCATTTGTACATTTTAACATGTTTCTGCATTAGTAAACATTCTATCATGATACATAAATATGTATGCTCTCAATTGCCCCTCCCAAGTATATATAATTTGCAATTATCTGCTCCATTTTACTGATATGTGATATGTTAATTTTCAGATCTGTATACTTCATTGAGTCTTACAGTCCAACAATCACTAAAAAAGCATCTGAATTCTCAGAAAATAACATCTGCATTCATACATGTTTACATCTCCATGATACATCTACAAGAGCACAAAAAACCTGTCTTGAAAGGGTTTCTCCATAAATGCATTACACCAAAGGGAAGTCCTTGCTTTACTTCCACCTCCGCATTGAACCACTTGCAAAGCAAGTCATGCATGCATTATCCCCATCATGTACCTGAATGACTCTTACTGTGTTCAGCACCCAACCTTCAAGTCCATATTCATGACAACATTCTATAACTGAAAAAAAAAATTCAATTCCAAATTAACAGTAAACTTCTTTACCTTGGTATCATTTCTCAATGACTTCTTGAAAATGCTGGTCTATAATGTCCCTCCCCAGGATTGCTCCTTGTGACTTTTCATATGCCTTCAAACTTCTGCTAAACTTCTTTCCAAAGACACTTAAACTAATCCCTAAGGGTTTGCATCTAAGGGATTATCTGCACAGCATTTTTCCACTGTTTTCTTGACTCGGGGGTGTGTGTGTAACTCTGCCCATTTTCAAAGGGACAACAATACCCTGTGAAATTTTGATCACACTATTATGGTGGCCATCTTGACTTCTTTGACTATAACCAAGTAGAAACTTCTGTTTGTGCACCCCTCAGGTGCACACGCAGAGGCCACAGTTCAATGCCAAGTAATTTTGAGATAGACTACGAAGTTGCTCAAATCAGGAGTAATGGATAACAGGGATAGTTGTTTGCTTTTATTCTATGTGCAAGTGCTTTTCCACAATTGTGCCATGTCTACAAAAAAAAATATTATGGTATCTTTTGGAATAGAGAACTGTGATATTTAATGGAATTACTTGGAGTATTTTTACAATGGATTGAACTGGGGGAAATATATTTTATAACTATTTCTGGTAACATGCAAGTAGAATTAGATTTATTTTCCTGGACTAGAGGTTTGGTTTTTTGAACAGCTTTGTATAAACCTATGCTTCCTTCCTTTAATTTCCCTTATCTTTATTGCACAGGTAGTCTTGTACAATTGAGACTACAATTGAGCCCAATTTTTATGGGCAATTAAGGCCAAAATGTATGTTGTTAAATGAGGAATGTTTATGTTTAGCCTCTCAGCTCCAGCGGTCCTTGGATGAAACCGATTATCTGGATTCCTTTCAGTCTGGATTCAGGCCTGGCTACAGCATGGAAACTGCTTTGGTCGCACTGATTGATGATCTCTGGAGAGCCAGGGATGGGGGCCATGCCTCCATCCTAGTGCTCCTTGACCTCTCAGTGGCCTTCAATACCATCGACCATGGTATCCTTCTGCGGCGGTTACGTGAGGTGGGAGTGGGAGGCACCATTCTTCAGTGGTTCTCCTCCTACCTCTCTGACAGGTCGCAGTCGGTGTTGGTCGGAGGGCAGAGGTCGACCCCTAGGCCCCTTAGGTATGGGGTGCTGCAGGGCTCGGTCCTGTCCCCTCTCCTGTTTAACATCTACATGAAGCCACTGGGTGAGATCATTCGCTGGCACGGGATAAAATACCATCAATACGCGGATGATACACAGCTGTATCTGTCCGCCCCGTGCCAACTCAGTGAAGCGGTTGAAGTGATGTGTCAGTGCCTGGAGTCTGTCAGGGTCCGGATGGGCGTGAACAAGCTTGCACTCAATCCCAACAAGACCGAGTGGCTTGTGTTTTTCCTCCCAAAGATTGGCCCTGTATTCCATCTCTCAGGCGGAGGGATGAAATTATACGCCCCTCAGACAGGGTTCGCAATTTGGGAGTCCTCCTGGACCCACAGCTGACTTTAGAATATCATCTGTCGGCTGTGACCAGGGGGACATTTGCCCAGGTTCGCCTGGTGCACCAATTGCGTCCCTACCTGAACTGGGGGGGCCCTCAGAACAGTCACTCACACCCTTGTGACCTCAAGACTGGACTACTGTAATGTGCTCTACATGGGGCAGCCCTTGAAGAGCATTCGGAGACTTCAGCTTATCCAGAATGCAGCCGCGCGAGCGATTGTGGGTGCACCTTGGTACACCCACGTTACACCTATCCTCCACGAGCTGCACTGGCTGCCTGTTGGACTCTGGACGCGCTTCAAGGTGCTAGTTGTTACTTTTAAAGCCCTACATTGCATTGGACCTGGGTACTTGAGAGACCGCCTCCTGCCAATTATCTCCCTACGACCAATTAGATCCCACAGATTAGGCCTCCTCCAAATACCATCAGTTAGCCAATGTCGACTGTCGACCCCTCGGGGGAGGGCCTTCTCTGTGGCTGCTCCGGCCCTCTGGAACGATCTCCCCGTGGACATTCGAACCCTCACCACCCTTCAGGCTTTCCGCAGAGCCGTTAAGACCTGGCTGTTCCGGCAGGCCTGGGGCTGATGAGTTCCCAGTCCCACTTGAATTGTTGTGATTGTTGCGTTGCTTTTAATCTGTTTTTTGTATTTTGACTTTATCTTTGTTTGTTTTTTGTATCTCCCCCTTCCCCACTTGTTTGTTAGTCGTCCTGAGTCCCTCGGGAATAGGACAGCATACAAGTATAATAAACATACAAACATACATACATGTGAGTTTTGCCCCATTTTACGACTTTTCTTGCTGTAAGACATAAGTATGAACTGGTGGTTAAGCATCATAGTTCATATTAATGACCATTGCTGTGTCCCAGGGATCATGTGATCACCTTTTGCCACCTTCTGATAAATTAATAGGGAAGCAAGGTTCACCTAACAGCCATGTTACTACCTTAGCAACTACAGTGAATCACTTAACAATTGTGGCAAGAAAGGTCATAAAATGGGGCCAAACTCACTTAAAAACTGTCTCATTTAGCAACAGAAATTTTGGGTTCAATTGTGGTTGTAAGTCAAGGACTATTTTTTGTTCTGCATTTGAATACGTATGGGCTGATTGACCGTACAAATTAATTCATTCAATGAAAACTGCATTATTCATAAAATTTTGGCTGCTGCAATTTAACGTCCATTTACCTGAACATAAACCTGGCTCAACAGGAGTCATATCTGAGTTTCTCTGTTAATGTGGTAACAATTGAACCAGAAGTTAAAGTATGCATTTTATTTTATGCTGGGATAATATTTTGTATCATTTAGTTGAAAAGCAGCTGCAGTCTTGAACCTTTTCTCAATGTTATCTCAAAGGTTTTTTCAAGGCTGGGTGAATATGACATGACATTCCATTTGTTCTTAGCATAACTATTAGCACCTGATAAAAGAACCTTTAACACTGTTTGACTTTAGCAGAGAATTATGAAAGAAAATGATCTGAAACAACCATTTCCACCAGCAACACTTAAGATGCAGTTATACTCTGGGAGCTCAATCTAGAATATTCAAAGTATATTTGTGCTAATGATGTGCATATGATTTCAGCATATCATTAGAAATAAATATTGCTATATAAAATGCACCCAAAATATTTTCCCCACTTCTGGTGTTATAGTTCATGTTCTGATGTCATTCAATATACTTTGGTTATGGCAGAAAGAGTGCATTATGATAGGGCATTAAGATGGGGCTTCTAATCCTTCCTGGTTGACTCATCTGCAGAGGAATACAGGTTAGCAATAGCAATAGCACTTAGACTTATATACCACTTCACAGTGCTTTTACAGCCCTCTCTAAGTGGTTTACAGAGTCAGCCTCTTGCCCCCAACAATCTGGGTCCTCATTTTACCCACCTCGGAAGGATGGAAGGCTGAGTCAACCTGCAGTGCTGCACACTAACCACTGAGCAACCTCGGCTTGGATACCAATATATTTTAAAGGTGGCTATCGAGTTCACATAGGGCATGGCACCAATTCTTTGTTATGCCCAGTGTAATTCCTTGTGAACTCTATATTGCATTGAAAATTTGCTCAACAAACATCTTTGGAAGATCTTGAAGGCCACTACAGGCTGATATACATGGAGGCCTATTGTTTTCCTAGTTCCAGTTTGCTAAACTTTGAGGTGCTCATTTTCCAAGGGCCATTCTGAAGACTGTCTTTTTACATGCATTGGTATCAAAGTAAAAGTGTACAGAAACTACACCAGCAAGGGAATCTTCAGTGGACCTATGATATTAAATAGGTTGCATCTTTTCATGATGTGCATATAAATATTAGAGGCATATTATCAATTTATTCATCTAGTAAGACAGTTTTGATAAAAGTAATTCAGAGACATAGCATCTGTGTGAAATTCTCATTATTATGGTAAACATAATAAATGTGCTAAATGCTGGCTGTGAGTTATTTAACTAAACATGCCTTTATTACAAGAATGCTTAGCTAATTGGTAATCCTCAAAAACAAATAATCAAGCAAACAAACGTGGAGTTGTCTTGTAGCTGGATTTTCTGGTTTCCCCAGAAAAATCCCAGCAATATCAGCTAGATCTAGAAAAAATATTGTGGGCAAAGACAATGGCAAATGATTTCTATATTGTTCCTAAGAAAACTACATGGATATGTGTATGTCACCACTAGGAGTCAAGCTCAACTCTGAAAACTCTGTATTTCATCATGCAGGACATCCATTGGAATATAAAAATGGCAGGTGTGCTATGTCTTATAAATTCTGCTTTCCATTGTGGTCAATGAATCCATCCATTGTGGTCAAAATGTTAATCCAATAAGAGTGTGCTATATTAAAGGTTACATATAGGATATGTTTCAAAAGCAGAATATCAGAATTGTTTTGTCCTGATCTTTTCTCTTAATGCCCTTGACACTTGACAGCTTTAAATACTGGGATGTTTTATTTGTTCTTTACTGAGCAAATAAAACACCCAATATATAAGTTGAACATTTTGTCTTGATTGTTTAAAAAAAGCATGACAAACTAATTGTTTATCAATAAGGCTTCCTTAGCAGTTTATCATCAATTTGCTTCCATTCATACCATTTAGGGGGTCAAAAATAATTTAATTAGAATTGGGAAGTTGTCCCTTTCAATCAATCTCTGCTAACAGTGAAGACATAAAGTCTCCAGCCTGATGCTTTGCAATTGGAAATGCTAAGTGATAAATGATTTCTTTACTTGTTTCCCAGTCCCTCCCTAATGCTTACTTTCAATCCATTGTGGTTAGTTTTGATCTGTTTTCTCATATTGAAGAAGGAAGATTGTTATAAAAAAAGCAACTTATTTTGATTTGGGCTATTAAAAATGATCAACATTTCATTCCTAAGAATGGAAAGAGAAAATAAGGTGAAAATACAAATGGGGAAATATGTGTGCTTAAGCCTTAGCTTCTTATATTCCTTCCAACAATAATTTAGAACTTCTGCTTTGAACTAAATAAAGCAGAGCCTCTTCTTACATCCAAACTTAAGGAAATCAGGTTATTTTGCATTTTTTTGTTCAAACAAGATTGAATTATTCGCGAAATGTAGTTTAAAATGCCCCCTCCACATTCCCTTCCTACAAAAGGTGAAGCACTTTCTGTGATTTTTCTCCCCCAGAAAGTTGTTAAAGACAAAAGAGGAAAAACAAACATAAATATTCTGTCCCTGACACGCTTTTTCATTTTGCAATGCTTTCCCCCACCCAGCCACTTATGCAGA